>NW_026991432.1:305000-605000 GCF_036370855.1 Dromaius novaehollandiae | reverse complement strand
TTGGGTTTTATCTTAAGAGAAGGACACAGGTTAGTTGATCCAGAACGAGTAAAGACAATTCTTGATATGCCTCGTACTGTAACAAAAAAACAGCTTAGGGGATTTTTAGGAGCTGTAGGATTCTGCCGACCGTGGATTCCGGGGTTAGCAGAATTTACTAAGCCTCTGGTACAGGCAACAAAAAAGGAGGAAATAGAGCCTTTGGCCTGGGGCCCAGAAAGGGAGAAAGCTTTTACATCTGTGAAAAAAGCGTTGGTTTCAGCCCCTGCTCTCGGGTTACCAGATTATAGCAAACTATTTGAATTATTTGTCCATGAGCGACAGGGAGTAGCAAGTGGGGTACTCACCCAAAAACTAGGCCCTCACCGTAGACCAGTGGCCTATTACTCCACGCAACTAGATGAGGTAGCTAAAGGCACTCCAGGACGCATCAGAGCAATAGCAGCTACTGCAGCTCTTACTGAAAAAAACACGACCTGTGGTTTTGGGTCATTCATTAACTGTGTATGTGCCACATGAAGTAGAACTGTTAATGAAGCAATATGCGACTCAAGCACTATCCCCACAGAGAGCTGACCGCTATGAACTGATAATACTGCATGCAGATAATGTGACTTTCAAAAGATGCAATATTTTGAATCCAGCAACGCTATTGCCTCAACCGGAGGACGGAGAGCCACATCATTCCTGTGAGCAGGTGGTCGTCAGCTCGAGCAAGCCCCGGGAGGACCTTAAAGATGAACCTTTGGAGAACCCGGACTTAGTTCTGTTTACAGATGGGTCATCCTATTATTTGGACGGAAGACGTCACTCCGGCTATGCTGTCACTAACGTCTTTGAGGTGCTCGAGGCCAATCCTTTGTCTCCATCAGTAAGTGCTCAAGGAGCAGAATTAATAGCATTGACCCAAGCAGCAAAAAATAGGTAAGAGCTTGCGGGTAAATATCTATACCGACTCTAAATATGCATTTGGAGTGTGTCATGCAACAGGGATGTTATGGAAAGAACGAGGATTCTTGCCGTCATCAGGAAAGAAATTAGCTAATGGAGAAGAAATACGTAATTTGCTGGAAGCAGTTCAACTGCCCAAAGAAATTGCGGTAATACACTGCCCAGCCCATACTAAAGACACTACAGAAATTAGCAGAGGAAATGCTCTAGCCAACGCTGCTGCGAGGGCTGCAGCTCAACAACCTCTGAGAGAATGTATGGGGGCAGTTCCAAGGATGGACCAGAGTGAGTGGCCAAACTTAATAGACCCCAAAACTATGTATGAAAAAGACTGCTCAGTGGAAGAGAAAAAACAATGGGAACAGTGGGAAGCAAAACAAAATGGTGACGGAATATGGACAATTGGGGAAAAACCAATTCTACCAAAAAAATATTTAATTACTATAGCTAGGTGGTTTCACGATAAAGCTCATGGGGGAGCCGAGGGAATAGCTAAACAGGTACAGAAAGTATGGGCTGCTCCAGGAATCTATGCAGCTGCTAGAAGAATAACAAATAGCTGCCCGACCTGCCAGAAGTTTTCAAATAACAAGCCAAGCTCAGATTTGGGGGGGACGACCATGGGCTTACTTCCCTTTCCAGAAGCTGCAAATAGCTTATGCAGATATGCCATCTGTCTATGGATAGAAACACTTGTTAGTGATAATAGATCAGTTATCAGGCTGGGTAGAAGCTTTTCCAACAAGAAAGGCTGACACAGGGGGAATGGTAAAAGCCTTACTGAAGGAAATCATACCCAGGTATGGGGTCCCAGAAGCCATTGATTCAGACAGGGGTGCCCATTTTACAGCAAGCATAATCAATCAGTTATGTAAATCGTTAGGAATAAAAAGAAACCTACATGCTCCTTATCACCCACAATCTTCAGGACAAGTAGAAAGAATGAATAGAACATTAAAAGAGAAAATAGCAAGAATATGCACACATGCTAGCCTAAAATGGCCAGAGGCATTAAACTTAGCTCTGTGGGATGTTCGAAATTCTCCACGGCAACCCATAGGACTACCACCAGCAGAAATTCTTTTTGGGAGACATTTAGCGATACCAGGGACTTATATCCCTGCTAAGACCAGCCTATTAGACGGAGATGAACGAGTAACACAATAGGTACTAGCCTTACAAGAACGGTTTAAGGCCTTGCAAAATCAGGCTCAGTGGTTTCAGCCGGTGCCATCAGACATTCAGGCACATGCTATACAGCCTGGAGATAAAGTGTTGATAAAGGTATTCTCGCGAAAAACAAAACTAGAACCAAAATGGGAAGGACCCTATACTGTATTGTTAAGTTCTTACTGCGCTGTTAAAATTCTAGGAAAAGAGAATTGGATTCACCACTCTCACGTGAAACGAGTGACAGTCCAAGAAGCAAACACAGCAGAGGTTGCAGCAGAACAGTGAAAACAACCACGTAAAGCTTGATGCTACTTTCTGTAACCTGTGGTCAAAGAACCTTAGAGTGGCCATGGTCCCAGGCCCGTGTTAAGTATACCGGAAGTATGAGATTAAGTTCTGATAAAAACTTAAACCTCTCAACCCTGCTCATGCATGGAACTGAAGTATACTCAGAAAATGAATGGAACTGGGATAATACTAACCAACTTCCCCAACTCCTGGGAAGGACAGGAAAGGAAATAAAGATAGGGTGTCGAGTGATCAACGGGTCCACCCATGAGAAGGCAACTCAAATCTCTCTCACTAAAATCAAATCAAATGAAAAAGAAAGGAAAATTTGTGCCACTGAAAAACTGGATTGTTGGTACAATTTTACCTTAGAACAACCTGTTTTTATAGTTTGCCTGTGGGCTCACCACAATGTGGGACTATCATTTGAATTTAAAATAGACATTATTGAGCCCAGTACAGCAATACCTACCCTGACTACAATTATTTCCACCAATATAAATAACTCTGTTACCATGAAGAGTAAGAAAACCTTATCCCCACAAATCTTTGAAATTGGACCGTATGTGATTAGAAATACAGGCCAACAACGAGTGTTATTTAATCCATCATGGTCTCTCAAACGAGTAGAGCTATTAATGCAAATTATATCTCTACAATCAAACCGACCTGTTCACCATTCTTAGGTACGTCCTATGTGGGATGGACGGCGTGGTTACATAGGCGAACCCTCACCTCTCCAAAATGAACAAGGAGAGATGTGACCGGTATCATAGGAACAGGATTGGGAGTCCTAAACAGTATAGATGCTGAAGTACTCGTAAATAAACTGAGCACAACAACAAGTGACTTATACAGATTAAAACATCCATTGAGGTCTTCTCTATTAGCATTAGGAACTAACCAATGGCTTTCATCCGAGATATTACCTCAGTGGGAAAAAATGAATGAAAAAGATCACCACTTGATAGTGGATGCACTTGGGGAAGCCCAAATTAATATTTCCCTGGCCCTCAGTTGCATCCAAGCTCAACTGTGGATGCAATCTATGGCAGCAGCGATTATAAGGGAGGGGAAGAAGGCACTTTACCCACTGAAATTCGAAAGGTAATTTGGGATAATGTGACCGAATTTGAAAAGGAATTCCAATCCTGGTGGTATCTGGTCAATTTTACTTATGATCCTATCAACACTAAGGCCACAGCCTTTGTTTCAACAATACGTAATGCTCCAACATATACAATATATCCAATCATTGCGTTAGGATTAAATCACAATGGAGCTATACTCTATCCATTGGAACACAGAGTATGGGCCCAACGAAATGGAAATAAATGGCAAACTGTGGACGTTAGCGCATGTATTGTACAGGAACAGCAAGGGTTTATTTGTGAAAGTAATACCATCAAAGCCCAAGACATTTGTCTTGACACTGAGCAAAATGTTTGTCACTTTGAAATACACCCTGATGAAACACCTGCAACTATACTTGTATATATTGGGAGAGGGTGTGTACGTATGAGAACCTTTTGTAGTCTTATAGTTATAGATGGCATTGTAGTAGATATGAGTAATCATTGAAATATTTGTATTTGTAGCTTTACCAAAATCATGGGATGTGATTTCAGTTATTCAGCTCCTATCACGTCTTATCAATTGTTACAATCTAATTATACATTAATTCAAAATTTACTACCTACTCCCATTGGGATGAATCTCACCCTGGTAAGGAAACTACTGCAACATGATGATTTGCATCAACTGCTAGAGCGCATCCGGAACAGTGGACAGAAAACTCTAATCACTGTTCACCATGATGCAAAAGAGATACATCATATCTTAGAAAGGGTAAAAAGGGATGGAGAACATCATGGCTGGGAAACTCTTCTAGGGTGGTCACCAACCACAACAGGGATTTATAATCATGTATTGCACCCGGTAGTAGTTGTGTTCAGTTTAACTGTGTTATGCCTATTGCTTACGATCATATTATATATAAGAGTATGGAAAGTGATAGTATGCCTCGAAAGACTTCGAGAACTCTGTTTAAAATATTAGCAGGGATGCTTCATAAAAACAAAGGGGGGAAACTGTTAAAGAATAGTGAATTGAAACTGTCTAGAAATGGCTGCTTAGCACAACTTACATAAAACTTGCTTAGCATGAGTGGCTAGATTTGCTGAAGCCTTAGGCCGTGCGTGGGAAAAGTAACGAATCTTTACTTAGTTTAATAAAAAATAGTGCCTCAGAGCTCGTTCAGGCTGGGAAGATAAGGGAGCCACACGCAGTCTGCGCACCTGTGTCACCGACTCCGAGAGGGAAGACGCCAAAACAATGGGGGAAAATAAGACCTTGGGAGGCAACCGCCAGACCCAACAAAAACAGAAGTACAACCGTCATCAGAGACTGCAAAAAAACAAGAATAAGGAGAAAACCAGCTTGCCTCAGAAAGACGATGAGACCCAATGAGGAGCAGGAGACCCCAGACCAAAAAATTACTATTGGTCTAACTATCGCGTGAGGGGTGGGAAATGGAAGTCGAAAAGACTATAATTACCCAGGATTTGTTTATGTTAGGGTCCCTCTTCGGAGGCACCCAGCTCGAGCTGTAATTACGGCACGCGTGTGATTAAAATTTACTTTGTTTTGATTTGGCTCTGAACTTTACTTGGGGGAACCTAGGGTCGAGCCCTGTTATGGTGGCCGACAAGCCTAATTTCCGTAACAGGCCGATGAGGCTGCAAAAAGGGCAGCATTATCCATGTCAGTGGCAGCATTAGTTCCAGAGAGACTGTTAAAAATGGAAATTCCAGTATACACTGAAAAAGAAAATAAATCAGCAGAAATACTGAAATGCATAAAAACTCCCGAAGGATGGTGGGTGACATCTACTGGACAGTGTGTGGTAACTTTGCTGATAATGAAGAAGCTGATGAAGCAAATACATGGTAGTACCCACATGGGAGCTGAGGCATTGGTTGAAACAGTTAAAAGATTTGCTGTGGGAGTTAGTATGTTAATAATTGCAAAGGGTATTACACAAAAATGTGAAATCTGTCTTAGAAATAATCCCAGGATTCAGAAGAAGCCCCCCCCAGGGGAAGTAAAAAGGGGCTTCATGCCTGGGGATTACTGGCAAATTGATTTTTCTGAATTACCAAGATGTAATGGATATAAACATTTGTTGGTAATTGTTGACACCTTTTCAGGATGGCCTGAGGCTTTCCCGTGTCGTACCACTAAAGCAGGGGAGGTAGTGAAAATGTTATTAAAAGAAATCATACCAAGATTTAGGGTACCAGAAGGGTTTTCTTCAGATAGGGGACCTCATTTTATAGCAGAAATAGTACAACAAATCTCAAAAATACTACAAATTAAATGGGACTTACATACCCCCTGGAGGCCACAATCCAGTGGAAAAGTGGAAAGAATGAATCAAACAATTAAGAGACAGGTAGGAAAATTGTGTCAGGAGACTCAGATGAAATGGACTGATGTTTTACCTCTGGCATTATTAAGAACCAGAATAACCCCAAGGGTTAGGGAGAAAGTTAGTCCATTTGAGATTCTGTATGGCAAACCTTACACTGTAAATTTAACTGGAAATGAAATTCAAATGCACGTTAAGGGTGATCAAATTTTAAGTGATTATCTCTTGTCTATGGCAAAGGTTCTTCTCTCCGTAGGTACATCCAGTTATACTTTTAGATTACACCCGAGTGAAAGCAGTACCTCGAGAGACGTGGAAAGCTGAACAAGTTCAACCTCTAAAGTTAAAAATATATAAAGATATATGAGATGTATTAGAAGCGAATCGGTTTTAAATTTAGATTGTATTCAGGGAAAAAATGCTTTAATCTGATTGTTAGGAATAGGGTTAATATTGTTGTTACGGTATCTGTGTAAAAATGATGTTCTCCTTAACAACCAGGGGAGAAATGTGGTGGTTAGTTTTTCTAGGTTACCTGAGCCAAACAATTAAAGGGAATCAGGAAGGATTTTGGAGTCACAATCTCCATTTGGAAGTAATTACGAAATCTATGAAGATAGTTAACCAGAGGGATTGCTGGGTGTGTACCCACTTCCCTGAACTTTCCAACAAGGGCTTCCCACTAATTGGAGTGCCTATGAAACAACCAAACAGGAATGGGAAGTCCAGAGTGTGACAGGAGATTATTATCAATGTATCCAAAGATGTAATAATAGTAATAAATGGTGGGAGAAAACTATACTTTATGGAAAGCAACCGATCAACTGTACTGGAGCCATTAAGGTAGGAGGTTATAAAGATTGCTCTCGGATACCTGAATAGGTTATAAGTGGCCAAGTAAGGAACTAAATGGGTGGCGTGTTCCAAAAGGTAGTGGATGGTATTGGTTGTGTGGAAACAAGGCACGAAAAGTGCTACCTCCTAATTGGTCAGGGTCATGTACTTTAGGGGCAATAATCCCTAATGTTACTATAAGAAAAGAATTGAGTAATAAATACCAAAAATCCTGGCTAAGAACATTCATAAGGAGACAAAAGAGGGTCAATAATCCTTTAATAGATCGACCTGCTAGGTTGCAGTCATTCGTAAGGTGGCTGTTTCCACAACTGGGAGTGAGTGAACTTGAAAAAGCAATAGTAAATATTTCAGCAGTTATTGAAAAAAATAGGGAATAAAACCTCTGATGCCACTGCAGCTTTACAAGAGGAGGTTTCAGAAATTGCTAAAATAACTACCCAAAACAGGATGGCTCTAGAGATGTTATTGGCATCTCAGGGAGGAGTATGTACAGTAATAAATACTAGTTGCTGTGTATATGTGGATCAAAGCGGGAGAATTTCTACCGATCTAAATGAAATCTGGAAGCAGACTGAAATCTTACATGGGGTTCAGAAAGAGGATACCTCTTTTGGATTTGAAGAAACATGGAAATGGTTGACTTCCTGGTTCCCTGACGTGAGCTCATGGGTTAAAAAGTGTTTAACAATTTTGGGAATGGTGTTAGTAGTTTTTGTATGCGTTTATGTAGTGATTCAATGCATTTGTAGATGTTGTACAAAATTAATATGGGAAAGATTTTAAAAGAGTGAGACTAATATGAAAATGATCATATAAGTCTCAAAGGGGGGAATTGTTACAAGACAACCCTGGGAAGCTCAGAAGCAATGCGTGAACTAGGTAGATTAGGATAACTTCTAACATTAAGTCTGAAGTGGTCTAGAGGTAGCCACTTAGATAAAACTTGCTTCATGAGTAGCTAAATTTGCTGAAGCCTTAGGCCGCACTCCTAGTTCAGTAAGAAAGGGCCCCAGAGCTGGTGCAGGCTGGAAAGATAAGGGAGTTACAAGCAGGCTGCATTCCTGTGCCCCACACTCCGAAAGGGAGGATGTCAAGGCTTTGAAATAAGGCCTGCTTGGGCACCAGGACCTTGGGAAGCAAAACCTCCTCTCACTGCTGAAACAATGTTAATTAAGGGGTCTGGACTATCTCCCCCTTGTCAGGACTTTGGGAGATAACACCTACTGTCCCTGCTGGGGCAGTGTTAATTGATCTCCCCTCATCAGGACCTTGGGAGACAGGGGTGGGACCCGGGGAATGAAGAAATCACTAACCAATCAGTGTAAAAGGGAAAATTGCAAATCTGGCAATTTGTTTGTATAAATGCTACTTGAAAAGTTGGGGGGGGGGGGGTGTGCTTGATTTGTGGGAAACGACCGAGCACCCAGGCTTGTGCAACTCTGAAATAAATAAGCAAATGTCTCTCCTGAGTGTGTAATTATTGGCTTATTGCACACCGGGCAACGAATCCGCTTTTCAGACAACAGCAGCAGCCTCAGTGCCTGATATACGAGGGGCAGGCCAGTGCCTGCTGGCTGTGCTTGTGAGGTCACAGCAGCCTCCGTGCCCTATAGGCCAGTGGCAGGCCCATAGCTGCTGGCTGTGCTCGTGAAGTCAAAGCAGTCCCAGTGCCTGATACACCAGGGGCAGGACCCTGGCTGCATTCTGTGCTTGTGAGGTCACATTTATCTCAGTGCTTCACAGGGCAGTGGCAGTCCCCTGGCTGTGCTTGTGAGGTCACAGCAGCCTCCATGCCCTATACGCCAGTGGCAGGCCAATGGATGATGGCTGTGCTTGTAAGGTCACAATAACCTCAGGGCCTGATAGGCCAGTGTCAGCTTCCTGGGTGCTGGCTGTGCTTGTGAAGTCAAAGCAGTCCCAGTGCATAATACACCAGGGGCATCCCCTGGCTGCTGGCGGTGCTTGTGAGGTCACAGCAGCCTCCGTGCCTCAAAGGCCAGTGGCAGGCTCATGGCTGCTGGCTGAGCTTGTGAGGTCACAGCAACCTCAGTGCCTCATAAGCCGCTGGCAGTCCCCTGACTGCTGGCTGTGCTGGTGAGGTCACAGCAGCCTCAGTGCTTCCTAGGCCAGTAGCAGGCTCCTGGCTGCTGGCTGTGCTTGTGAGGTCACAGCAGCCTCAGTGCCTCATAAGCCAGTAGCAGGCTCCTGGCTGCTGGCTGTGCTTGTGACGTCACAGCAGCCTCAGTGCCTCCTACGACAGTGGCAGGCTGCTGGCTGCTGGCTGTGTTTGTGAGGTCACAGCAGCCTCAGTGCCTCCGAGGCCAGTGGCAGGCTCATGGCTGCTGGCTGTGCTTGGGAGGTCACAGCAGCCTGACTGCCTCCTAGGCCAGTGGCAGGCTCATGGTTGCTGGCTGTGCTTGTGAGGTCACAGCAGCCTGACTGCCTCCTAGGCCAGTGGCAGGCTCCTGCCTGCTGGCTGTGCTTGTGACGTCACAGCAGCCTCAGTGACTCATAGGTTAGTCTACAGCGCCTCCTGCTGGCTGTGTTTGTGAGGTCACAGCACCCTCAGTGCCTCCTAGGCCAGTGTCAGGCTCATGGCTGCTGGCTGTGCTGCTGAGGTCACAGCAGCCTGAGTGCCTCTGAGGCCAGTGGCAGGATCATGGCTGCTGGCTGTGCTTGTGAGGTCACAGCAACCTCAGTGCCTCATAAGCCAGTGGCAGGCCCCTGACTGCTGGCTGTGCTTGTGATGTCACAGCAGCCTGAGTGCCTCATAGGTTAGTCTACAGCGTACCCTGCTGGCTGTGTTTGTGAGGTCACAGCACCCTCAGTGCCTCCTAGGCCAGTGTCAGGCGCATAGCTGCTGGCTGTGCTTGTGAGGTCACAGCACCCTCAGTGCCTCATAAGCCACTGGCAGGCCCCTGACTGCTGGCTGTGCTGGTGAGGTCACAGCAGCCTTAGTGCCTCTGAGGCCAGTGGCAGGCTCATGGCTGCTGGCTGTGCTTGTGAGGTCACAGCAGCCTCAGTGCCTCCTAGGCCAGTAGCAGGCTCAAGGCTGCTTGTTGTGCTGCTGAGGTCACAGCAGCCTCAGTGCCTCCTAGGTTAGTCTACAGGGCCCGCTGCTGGCTGTGCTTGTGAGGTCACAGCAGCCTCAGTGCCTCCTAGGCCAGTGGCATGCTCATAACTGCTGGCTGTGCTTGTGAGGTCACAGCAGCCTGACTGCCTGTGAGGCCAGCGGCAGGCTCCTGGCTGCTGGCTGTGCTTGTGAGGTCACAGCAGCCTCAGTGCCTCCTAGGTTAGTCTACAGGGTCCGCTGCTGGCTGTGCTTGTGAGGTCACAGCAGCCTGAGTGGCTCCTAGGCCAGTGGCAGGCTCATGGTTGCTGGCTGTGCTTGTGACGTCACAGCAGCCTCAGTGCCTCCTAGGCCAGTAGCAGGCTCCTGGATGATGGCTGTGCTTTTTGGTCACAGCAGCCTGAGTGCGTACTAGGCCAGGGGCATGCATCTGGCTGCTGGCTGTGCTTGTGAGGTCACAGCAGCCTCAGTGCCTCTCAAGCCAGTGTCAGGCTCCTGGCTGCTGGCTGTGCTTGTGATATCACAGCAGCCTCAGTGCCTCTAAGGCCAGTGTCAGGCTCATGGCTGCTGGCTGTGCTTGGGAGGTCACAGCACCCTCAGTGCCTCATAGGTTAGTGTCCAGCGCCCCCTGCTGGCTGTGCCTGTGGTGTCACAGCAGCCTGAGTGCCTCTAAGGCCAGTGTCAGGCTCCTGGCTGCTGGCTGTGCTTGTGAGGTCACAGCAGCCTCTGTGCCTCATAAGTTAGTCTACAGGGCCCCCTGCTGGTTATGCTTGTGAGGTCACAGCACCCTCTGTGCCTGCTAGGCAAGTGTCAGGCTCCTGGCTGCTGGCTGTGCTTGCGATGTCACAGTAGCCTCAGTGCCTCATAAGTTAGTCTACAGGGCCCCCTGCTGGCTGTGCTTCTGAGTTGACAGCAGCGTCAGCGCCTCCTAGGGCAGTGGGAGGCTAATGGCGGCTGCCTGTGCTTGTGAGGTCACAGCAGCCTCCGTGCTGTATAGGCCAGTGGCAGGCCCATAGCTGCTGGCTGTGCTTGTGAGGTCACAGCAGTCCTATTGCCTGATAGGCTTGTGGCAGGCCCTTGGCTGCTGGCTGTGCTTGTGAGGTCACAACACTCCTACAGCCTGATAGGCCCGTGGGAGGCCCCATCTGCTGGCTGCCTTTTGAGGTCACATTTGTCTCTGTACCTTATAGGGCAATGGCAGGCCTCTGGCTCCTCGCTGTGCTTGTGAGGTCACAGCAGCCTCAGTGCCCTATAGGCCAGTGGCAGGCCCATAGCTGCTGGCTGTGCTTGTCAGGTCACAGCAGTCCTATTGCCTGACAGGCCAGTGGCAGACCCACAGCTGCTGGCTTTGCTTGTGACGTCACAGCAGCCTCAGTGTCTTATAGGGCAGTTGGATGTCCATGCCTGCTGGCCGTGCTTGTGAGGTCACAGCAGCCTCAGTGCCTGATAGACCAGTTCGAGGCCAATGACTGCTGGGTGGGCTTGTGAGGTCAGAGAAGCCTCAGTGCCCTATAGGGCAGTGGCAGGCCCCTGACTGTTTACTGTGCTTCTGAGTTGACAGCAGCGTCAGCGCCTCATTGGGCAGTGGGAGGCCCCTGGCTGCTGCCTGTGCTTGTGAGGTCACAGCAGCCTCCGTGCCTCATAGGCCAGTGGCAGGCCCAAAGCTGCTGTCTGTGCTTGTGAGGTCACAGCAGTCCCATGGCCCGATAGGCCAGTGGCAGGCCCCTGTCTGCTGGCTGTGCTTGTGAGGTCACAGCAGCCTCAGTGCCTCCTACGACAGTGGCAGGCTGCTGGCTGCTGGCTGTGTTTGTGAGGTCACAGCAGCCTCAGTGCCTCCGAGGCCAGTGGCAGGCTCATGGCTGCTGGCTGTGCTTGTGAGGTCACAGCAGCCTGACTGCCTCCTAGGCCAGTGGCAGGCTCATGGTTGCTGGCTGTGCTTGTGAGGTCACAGCAGCCTCAGTGCCTCCTAGGCCAGTGGCAGGCTCCTGCCTGCTGGCTGTGCTTGTCACGTCACAGCAGCCTCAGTGACTCATAGGTTAGTCTACAGCGCCTCCTGCTGGCTGTGTTTGTGAGGTCACAGCACCCTCAGTGCCTCCTAGGCCAGTGTCAGGCTCATGGCTGCTGGCTGTGCTTGTGAGGTCAAAGAGGCCTGAATGCCTCCTAGGCCAGTGGCAGTCTCATGGCTGCTGGCTGTGCTTGTGAGGTCACAGCAACCTCAGTGCCTCATAAGCCAGTGGCAGGCCCCTGACTGCTGGCTGTGCTTGTGAGGTCACAGCAGCCTGAGTGCCTCATAGGTTTGTCTACAGCGCCCCCAGCTGGCTGTGCTTGTGATGTCACAGCAGCCTGAGTGCCTCATAGGTTAGTCTACAGCGTACCCTGCTGGCTGTGCTTGTGAGGTCACAGCACCCTCAGTGCCTCCTAGGCCAGTGTCAGGCGCATAGCTGCTGGCTGTGCTTGTGAGGTCACAGCACCCTCAGTGCCTCATAAGCCACTGGCAGGCCCCTGACTGCTGGCTGTGCTGGTGAGGTCACAGCAGCCTTAGTGCCTCTGAGGCCAGTGGCAGGCTCATGGCTGCTGGCTGTGCTTGTGAGGTCACAGCAGCCTCAGTGCCTCCTAGGCCAGTAGCAGGCTCATGGCTGCTGGCTGTGCTGCTGAGGTCACAGCAGCCTCAGTGCCTCCTAGGTTAGTCTACAGGGCCCGCTGCTGGCTGTGCTTGTGAGGTCACAGCAGCCTCAGTGCCTCCTAGGCCAGTGGCATGCTCATAACTGCTGGCTGTGCTTGTGAGGTCACAGCAGCCTGACTGCCTGTGAGGCCAGCGGCAGGCTCCTGGCTGCTGGCTGTGCTTGTGAGGTCACAGCAGCCTCAGTGCCTCCTAGGTTAGTCTACAGGGTCCGCTGCTGGCTGTGCTTGTGAGGTCACAGCAGCCTGAGTGGCTCCTAGGCCAGTGGCAGGCTCATGGTTGCTGGCTGTGCTTGTGAGGTCACAGCAGCCTCAGTGCCTCCGAGGCCAGTGGCAGGCTCATTGCTGCTGGCTGTGCTTGTGACGTCACAGCAGCCCTAGTGCCTCCGAGGCGAGTAGCAGGCTCCTGGATGATGGCTGTGCTTTTTGGTCACAGCAGCCTGAGTGCGTACTAGGCCAGGGGCATGCATCTGGCTGCTGGCTGTGCTTGTGAGGTCACAGCAGCCTCAGTGCCTCTCAAGCCAGTGTCAGGCTCCTGGCTGCTGGCTGTGCTTGTGATATCACAGCAGCCTCAGTGCCTCTAAGGCCAGTGTCAGGCTCATGGCTGCTGGCTGTGCTTGGGAGGTCACAGCACCCTCAGTGCCTCATAGGTTAGTGTCCAGCGCCCCCTGCTGGCTGTGCCTGTGGTGTCACAGCAGCCTGAGTGCCTCTAAGGCCAGTGTCAGGCTCCTGGCTGCTGGCTGTGCTTGTGAGGTCACAGCAGCCTCTGTGCCTCATAAGTTAGTCTACAGGGCCCCGTGCTGGTTATGCTTGTGAGGTCACAGCACCCTCTGTGCCTGCTAGGCAAGTGTCAGGCTCATGGCTGCTGGCTGTGCTTGTGATGTCACAGTAGCCTCAGTGCCTCATAAGTTATTCTACAGGGCCCCCTGCTGGTTATGCTTGTGAGGTCACAGCACCCTCTGTGCCTGCTAGGCAAGTGTCAGGCTCCTGGCTGCTGGCTGTGCTTGCGATGTCACAGTAGCCTCAGTGCCTCATAAGTTAGTCTACAGGGCCCCCTGCTGGCTGTGCTTCTGAGTTGACAGCAGCGTCAGCGCCTCCTAGGGCAGTGGGAGGCTAATGGCGGCTGCCTGTGCTTGTGAGGTCACAGCAGCCTCCGTGCTGTATAGGCCAGTGGCAGGCCCATAGCTGCTGGCTGTGCTTGTGAGGTCACAGCAGTCCTATTGCCTGATAGGCTTGTGGCAGGCCCTTGGCTGCTGGCTGTGCTTGTGAGGTCACAACACTCCTACAGCCTGATAGGCCCGTGGGAGGCCCCATCTGCTGGCTGCCTTTTGAGGTCACATTTGTCTCTGTACCTTATAGGGCAATGGCAGGCCTCTGGCTCCTCGCTGTGCTTGTGAGGTCACAGCAGCCTCAGTGCCCTATAGGCCAGTGGCAGGCCCATAGCTGCTGGCTGTGCTTGTCAGGTCACAGCAGTCCTATTGCCTGACAGGCCAGTGGCAGACCCACAGCTGCTGGCTTTGCTTGTGACGTCACAGCAGCCTCAGTGTCTTATAGGGCAGTTGGATGTCCATGCCTGCTGGCCGTGCTTGTGAGGTCACAGCAGCCTCAGTGCCTGATAGACCAGTTCGAGGCCAATGACTGCTGGGTGGGCTTGTGAGGTCAGAGAAGCCTCAGTGCCCTATAGGGCAGTGGCAGGCCCCTGACTGTTTACTGTGCTTCTGAGTTGACAGCAGCGTCAGCGCCTCATTGGGCAGTGGGAGGCCCCTGGCTGCTGCCTGTGCTTGTGAGGTCACAGCAGCCTCCGTGCCTCATAGGCCAGTGGCAGGCCCAAAGCTGCTGTCTGTGCTTGTGAGGTCACAGCAGTCCCATGGCCCGATAGGCCAGTGGCAGGCCCCTGTCTGCTGGCTGTGCTTGTGAGGTCACAGCAGCCTCAGTGCCTCCTACGACAGTGGCAGGCTGCTGGCTGCTGGCTGTGTTTGTGAGGTCACAGCAGCCTCAGTGCCTCCGAGGCCAGTGGCAGGCTCATGGCTGCTGGCTGTGCTTGTGAGGTCACAGCAGCCTGACTGCCTCCTAGGCCAGTGGCAGGCTCATGGTTGCTGGCTGTGCTTGTGAGGTCACAGCAGCCTCAGTGCCTCCTAGGCCAGTGGCAGGCTCCTGCCTGCTGGCTGTGCTTGTCACGTCACAGCAGCCTCAGTGACTCATAGGTTAGTCTACAGCGCCTCCTGCTGGCTGTGTTTGTGAGGTCACAGCACCCTCAGTGCCTCCTAGGCCAGTGTCAGGCTCATGGCTGCTGGCTGTGCTTGTGAGGTCAAAGAGGCCTGAATGCCTCCTAGGCCAGTGGCAGTCTCATGGCTGCTGGCTGTGCTTGTGAGGTCACAGCAACCTCAGTGCCTCATAAGCCAGTGGCAGGCCCCTGACTGCTGGCTGTGCTTGTGAGGTCACAGCAGCCTCAGTGCCTCATAAGTTATTCTACAGGGCCCCCTGCTGGTTATGCTTATGAGGTCACAGCACCCTCTGTGCCTGCTAGGCAAGTGTCAGGCTCCTGGCTGCTGGCTGTGCTTGTGATGTCACAGTAGCCTCAGTGCCTCATAAGTTATTCTACAGGGCCCCTGCTGGCTGTGCTTCTGAGTTGACAGCAGCGTCAGCGCCTCCTAGGGCAGTGGGAGGCTAATGGCGGCTGCCTGTGCTTGTGAGGTCACAGCAGCCTCCGTGCCTCATAGGCCAGTGGCAGGCCCAAAGCTGCTGTCTGTGCTTGTGAGGTCACAGCAGTCCCATGGCCCGATAGGCCAGTGGCAGGCCCATAGATGCTGGCTGTGCTTGTGAGGTCACAGCAGCCTCTGTGCCCTATAGGGCAGTGGCAGACCCACAGCTGCTGGCTGTGCTCGTGAGGTCACAGCAGTCCCATTGCCTGATAGGCCAGTGCGAGGCCATTGGCTGCTGGCTGTCCTTTTGAGCTCACAGCAGTCTGAGTGACTGATAGGCCAGTGGCAGGCCTCTGCGTGCTGGCTGCATTTTGAGGTCACCTTGGTCTCAGTGCCTCATCAGGCAGTGGGATGCCCATGGCTGCTGACTCTGCTTGTGAGCTCACAGAAGTACCAGTGCCTGATAGGCCACTGGCAGGCCCCAGGCGGCTTCCTGTCCTTGTCAGGTCACATCAGCCTCTGTGTCTGATAGGGAAGTGGAAGGTGTTGTAGAGGCCTCTGACTGCCTTTTATTGTGGTGCAGGGGCCTCCAAGTGCCTTTTTTTCGCGTTGTAGCAGCCCCTGAGTGCCTTTTTTTGCAGTGCAGGGTCCTCAGGGTGCATTTTTTGTGGTGCAGGGACCTCCAAGTGCCTTTATTTCCAGTGTACAGGCCTCCGAGTGCCTCTTTTTCCAGTGCAGGAGCCTCCGAGTGCCTTTCTTGGTGGTGCTGGGCCCCCCGAGTGCCTTGTTTCACATTGTAGCAGCCCCCAAGAGCCTTTGTTTGTGCTGTAGGGGCCACTGAGTGCCTTTTTTTGTGGTGTAGCGCCCTCCGAGTGCCTTTTTTTGCATTGTAGCAGCCTCCAAGTGCCTTTTTTGTGGTGCACTGGCCTCCGAGTGCCTTTTTTTCCAGTACAGGGGCCTCCGAGTGCCTTTCTCTACGGTGTAGCAGCCTCCGAGTGCCTTTTTTTGTGGTGCAGGGCCCTGCGAGTGCCTTTTTTTCAGTGCACTGGCCTCCGAGTGCCCTTTTTTGCAGTGTGGAGGCCTCTGAGTGCCTTTTTTTGAGGTGCGGGAGCCTCCGAGTGCCTTTATTTCCAGTGTAGGGGCCTCCGAGTGCCTTTTTTTTGCATTGTAGCAGCCCCCAAGTGCCTTTTTTTGTGCTGTAGGGGCCTCCGAGTGCCTTTCTCTGTGGTGTAGGGGCCTCCGAGTGCCATTTTTTCTGGTGAACAGGCCTGCAAGTGCCTCTTTTTCCAGTGCAGGAGCCTCCGAGTGCCTCTTTTGGTGGTGCCGGGCACTCCGAGTGCCTTGTTTCGCATTGTAGCAGCCCCCGAGTGCCTTTGTGCTGTCGGGGCCACCCAGTACCTTTTTTTGTGGTGTGGTCCTCTGAGTGCCTTTTTTTGTGCTGTAGTGGCCACCGAGTGCCTTTTTTTACAGTGTAGTGGCCTCCGAGGGCTTTTTTTTTCCTCTGCAGGGGCCTCCGAGTGCCTTTGTCTGTGGTGTAGCGCCCTCCAATTGCCTTTTTTTGTGATGCAGCGGCCTGCAAGTGCCTATTTCTGCGGTGCAGGGGCCTCCGAGTGACTTTTTTTCATATGTAGGGGCATCCGAGGGCCCTTTTCCTGGCGGTGCAGGGCCCTCTGAGTGCTTTTTTTCATGGTGCAGTGATTTCCAAGTGCTTTTTCTTTGCAGTGGGGCCTCCGAGAGCCCTTTTTTTGCGGTGCAGGTCCTTCTGAGTGCCTTTTTTGCTGTGCAGTGGTCTCCGCGTGCCTTTTTTTGTGGTGCAGGTCCTCGCTCTGCTTGTGAGTTTGCTTCTGCCTCTGTGCTTGATAGGCCAGTGGCAGGGTCATGCCACCTGGCTTTGCTTGTGAGGATACTTGTGTCTGCATGCCGAAAAGGGCAGTGGCAGGCCCATGGTTGCTGGTTGTGTCTTACGATGTCACTTTGACCTGCATGCCATTGCATGCATGGCATGCATGGGCATGCACTGCCACGCCCATGGCTGCTGG
This sequence comes from Dromaius novaehollandiae, assembly GCF_036370855.1. Classification (NCBI taxonomy): domain Eukaryota; kingdom Metazoa; phylum Chordata; class Aves; order Casuariiformes; family Dromaiidae; genus Dromaius; species Dromaius novaehollandiae. The sequence goes on along the minus strand of NW_026991432.1, from coordinate 587,870 downwards.
TCTGCTTGGGTGTTCCCTTCTTTCTCCGTGTTTGATGCGCCATGGCAGGCCCAGAGCTGCTGGCTGTGCTTGTGAGGTCCCTTTGACCTCAGTGCCTGATGAGGCACTCAGAGCGCCATGAGTCCTGCCTGCGCTTCTGAGCTCACTTCTGCCTCAGTGCCTGATTGGCAAGTGGCAGGCCACTGGCTGCTTGCTGAGGTAGTGAGGTCATTTTTACCAGCAGCCCTAAACTTAGCGCTACGGGATGTTCAGAATCCTCCGTGACAGCCTCTAAGACTATTGCCAGTAGAAATGGGACCAAGACATTACCCAAACTGAGAAGTCCAGTGTGTCACTAACTACAAATTGTAGTGACTCTCGCCTGGTGCCGGAGAGACGATTGCACTGAAAACTTCCGCCTTCCATTGCCCGGGTCCCGGCAGACCCCGGTGATGCGTTCTAACGAACGCTCTTGTAATGGGAGTGTAACTTGTAAGTCTACGCCATTAGTTCTACCCTGCACCCTCAGGAGCAGGCTTTCAACACTCTCTCCTGCTTTAACCACTTCCCCAATGCTCTCCATTTTAACTTTCCCTGCGGTCACTGCAGGAACAGCCCGACCATCTCCGCAGAGCTCCCACGCAGTTAAATCAACCGGAACACAAAAGTTACTGTTGAACCCTTTGTGGTCTCTAAAACCTGTAGCGTTACTCAGGCAAGAGAACATGTCTATGATTAAGCCATCCTGTCTGCCATTTTTAAATATAGCTTACACCACATGGATGGAATGGTTACGCAAGCGGACCTGAAGCGCCAAATGGCGAGAAAGAAAGGATGTCAGTGGTGTTACAGGGCCAGGATTAGGAGTTCTAAATAGCATCGATGCTGAGGCATTAGTGAATAAGCAAGTGCCACAAACAGAGATGTGTCTAGATTAGACAAAGCAAAGCCATTACGATCATCTCTGTTACCTCTTGGACGTAATCAACGGTGCTCCTCTCAGATTTCTACCTCAGTGGGAGCTCAAAGAAGGCAAGCTCATCAGCTTCCTTAGTTGCAGCAGGAGGAGCTCAAACTAATGTTTCTTTGGCGGTCCATTGTATCCAAGCCAAATGGACACAATCCGGACCAGTTGCAACAACTCGGGCAGGTGAGAAAGGGCTCCTACCCAGTGAAATTCGCAAAGCAGGACTCCTTCCAAAGGAGTTCAGTGTTAAGGAATCTTGGACTGCCACCATCTAGAGTTAATCAGAGTCAGGCTAGGGCAGCCCCATGACATTGCCTCCCGCACCCCCGGTCGACAATAACACCAGGCCTGTTCCCACCTTTCTCCTAAGAGTGTGAAACTGCTCAAACTCTCCCACCTATCAGTTCACATGGATCAGAGGTCTGGGCACACCAGGCTTGCCTCGGGCAATCCCACATGCCCAACCTCGCCATCCTCCCCTGTGGACACTTACACCACGTCCACTCACAGCTGCCTCCTAAGAATGCCCGCCTGCTCAGCTGCCTGTCCGAACAGCCGACGCTGACAGGCAAGAGCTGTTGCCAAGCAAGCTTGACCTGCATGCGCAGGGCAGCCCCATAGCACTTTCACAGCTGCCTTCCTCGCCGGTTGACACTTACAGCAGGGCTATTCCCTCCAGACGCCTAGGAGTGCCACACTGCTCCAATGCCTCCACTGACAGTCAGGGCTCACAGGCAGGAGCTAGTCCCAGCCAAGCTTCCCCTGCATGCCTAAGGCAGTCCCACAACAGGATAACGGCTTGCCTTCCTTTCCTGTCGACATTAACAGCACCGCTACTCCCGCCTTCCTCCTAGCAATGCCACGTTGCTCAAATGCCTGTCCAACGAGCAAGGGCTGCTGGGCAAGAGCGCAGGTATGCGAAACTAGCCTTGGGCAGCCCCACAAGATGTACCCATCTCGCCTTCCTCCCCCGTCAACAGTTACAGCAGGCGTACTCACAGCTTCCTCCTAAGAATGCCCAACTGCTCAGACGCCTGTCCGAACAGCAAGGGCCGCTAGGCAAGAGCTCTGGGCATGCCAAGCTTCCCTTTGCCAGCCCACAGCATATTCCCTGCTCTCTTCTAGGTGAGGGCCTTTTGGCCTTTACATCACGGCTACTCCCAACTTAGTCCTAAGAATGCCAAAATGCTCAGACGCCTTTGCGAGCAAGCAGGGCTCAAAAGCAAGAGCTCATCCCCACCACACAAAACCTGCTAAGCCACAGCAGGCCCACAACACGTTCACAGTTGCCTTCCTCTCCTGTCCACACTTAAAGGCTGCGTACTCACGCCTTACTCCGAGGAGTGCCATATTGCGCAAACGCCTCTCTCACCTGTCAGTCCTCACAGGCAAGAATTCTGGACACGAGCTGGAAAAGAGCTTCTGGCAGCCGCACAGGATATGCGCAGCTCACCGTTCACGTGTGTCGCCGATCACACCAGGCGTACTCAGCGCTTCCTCAATGAATGCCAGAATAGTCAGTGGCGCGTCCGAGCAGCCAGGGCTCACAGGCAAGAGCCTTCATCCCTAACGCCACCGCACAATATGTTCCCGAGTGGCCATCCTCTCCTGGCAAAACAGAGGGGCTTGCTCGCTGTAAGTGTGGAGGGAAGAGGCGGGCAAACTGCGAACCTGTTGTAGAGCTGCCTCAGATATGCAGCTCAAGCCTGTGAGCGCTGGCTGTTCGGACAGCCGTCGGAGCAGTCTGTCGTGCTTAGGAAGAAGCTGTAACTGTCGACAGGGGAGGATGGTGAGCCCGGCTCGTTTTGTGGCCCTGCCAGAGACAATCTTCTCCTGCCCAGATCTCTTGCCTATGAGTGCCGGCTCTCCGGAGAAGCCTCTGAGCATCCTCTTAAGAGTAAGCATGGTGTAGTTGTTCATGGGGGAGGATGGCAAAATGTGACTACCTGTGGGGCTTCCAGAGACAAGCTTGTTATGCCAAGAACGCTCGCCTGTGAGTAATGACAGGGGAGAAAGGCATCTGAGCAGTGTGCCACTCCTAGCAGTAGGTTGGGAATTGGCGCGCTGTAACTGTCAGCAGGCGAAGAAGGCAAGCAAATGTCGATGGCGGAAGGATGGCGAGACGGGCTCATTTTGTTGTGCTCCCAGAGACAAGCTTGTCGTGGCCAGCGCTCTTGCCCGTGAGTGCCGGCTGCCAGACAGGTGTCTGAGCAGGCGAGCTTTCTAAAGCGTAAGCCTGGTGTAATTGTCGACAGGTCTCACAGGCAGGAGAGCTGGACCCCCCCACCCAGAATTGTTCTGCATGCTTAGGGCAGCCCAACAGCACATTCACGGCTCGCCTCCTTTGCCGGTCGACACTTACGAGCTTTCTTAAGAGTAAGCATGGTAGAATTGTCGGCAGGGGGCACAGGCAGGAGAGCTATCCAACCAAGCTTCCTTTTCATGCTTAGGGCAGCACCGCAACACATTCACAGCTGCCTTCCTCGCCGGTCGACACTTACAGCAGGGCTATTCCCTCCAGACGCCTAGGAGTGCCACACTGCTCAAGCGCCTCCACCGACAATCAGGGCTCACAGGCGGGAGCTAGTCCCAGCCAAGCTTCCCCTGCATGCCTAAGGCAGTCCCACAACAGGATAACAGCTTGCCTTCTTCTCCTGTCGACATTAAAAGCACGTCAGCATCCACCTTCCGCCTAGCAATGCCACATTGCTCAAATGCCTGTCCAACGAGCAAGGGCTGCTGGGCTTGCCTCGAGCAGCCCCACAAGAGATACCCATCTCACCTTCCTCCGCCGCCGACAAATACAGCATGAGTACTCACAGCTTCCTCCTAAGAATGCCAGAGTGCTCAGACGCCTGAGCGAACGACAAGTGCAGAGAGGTAATAGCTCTGGGCATGCCAAGCTTCCCTTTGGCAGCCCACAAAATATTCCCTTGCCCTCTTCCTAGGTGCGCCCCTTTTGGCCCTTTACACCACGGCTGCTCACAAGCCTTATTCCTGAGAATGCCGGCCGGCTCCGACACCCGTCGTGGCAGAAGTGGATTCAGAGGGGAGAGCTCTGGGCACCACAGGCTTGCCTCGGGCAGCCTGACCAAAAACGTCCAGGTCTCGCTTTCCTTCCCTGTGGACACTTACAGCAGGACTCTTCCCAGCTCACTCCTGGGATAGGCACAGGTAGCACATGTCTCTCCCACTTGTCAGCACTCACAGGCAAGAGCTCTGGGCACCCCAAATTGGCTTCCGACAGCCTCGCAAAAAGTCCCCCTCTCGCCATCCTTCCCCTCGATAAGAAGACCAGGCCAACTCAAAGCTTCCTCCTATGAATGCCAGAAGACTCAGATACAGCCAAGGCTCACAGGCAAGAGCTCTTCCCAAGCAAGCAGGCCCTTCATCCCTAAGGCCACCGCACAGCACGTTCGCAAGTGGCCTTCCTCTCCTGGCGCCACTTACAGCGGGGCTTGCTTGCACTAAGTGTGGCGAGGAGAGGCAGGCAAAGTGCACATCTGTTGTAGAGCCGCCTTAGATATGCAGCTCAGGTCTGTGAGTTCTGGTTATTCGGAAAGGTGTCAGAGCAGTCTGGCATTCTTAGGAGGAAGTTTTGAGTACGCCTGTTGCAATTGTCGAAGGGGAGGAGGGTGAGGTGGAGGTTTCTTGTGAGCTTCGAGAGACAAGCTTGTCATGTCCGGAGCGCTTGCCCGTGCGTACTGACGAGGAGAGAGCCGTTTGAGCAGTGTGGCACGCCTAGCAGTAAGGTGGAATAGGCCTGCTATACGTGCCGACAGGCAAAGAAAGGGACCCGGGAACGTATTAATTGGGCTGCCCTGAGCATGCGGAGCAAGCTTGCTGGGGCAGTGCTCTTCCTTGTGAGCGCAGTCGACAGTTACAGCAGGCTGAATCTTAAGAAAGCAAGCCTGCTCAGAAGCCTCTCTGGACTGGCGGCAGTCACAGGCGAGCGCTCTGGACACAACAAGCTTCTTTCTGGCAGCTCCACAAGAAGTCCACATCTCGCCTTCCTCCCCGTCGGCAATTACACCAGGCATACTCAGAGCTGCCTCCTAAGAATGCCAGACTGCTCAGACACCTGTCCGAACAGCCTGGGCTCTGGCCACCGCACAGCACGTTCCCGAGTGGCCGTTCTCTGCTGGCAGCACGTAAAGCGGGGCTTGCTTGTTCTAAGTGTGGAGAGAAGAGGTAGGCAAACTGCGAACCTGTTGGAGAGCCGCAGATCAACGTTGTGAGCTCTGGTTGTTCGGCCAGCCGTCCGAGCAGTCTGGCACTCCTAGGCGGAAGCTTTGAGTATGCCTGGTCTTATTCTCGATGGGGAGGATGGCGAGACGGACTCGTGGCTGTGGGAAAAGACAAGGGAGAGACGTTTAAACAGTGTGGCACTCCTAGCAGTAAGGTGGGCATAGCCCTGTGTAATTGTCAACACAGGAGAAAGGCGAGACGGGGAACTTTTTGCGAGACTGCTCGAAGCAAGCTGGCCTGCCCAGAGCTCTTGCCTGTGAACGCCTGCTGGTCCAAGAGGCATCAGAGCAGCCTGGCATTCTTAGGAAGAAGCTGTGCGTGTACTGTTGCAATTGTCGACGGGCGAGATGGAGGGCTTCGAGAGACAAGCTTGTCGTGCCTAGAGCGCTTGCCTGTGTGTGCTGGCGAGGAGAGAGGTGTTTGAGCAGTGTGGCACTCCGAGCAGTAAAGTGGAATCGGCCTGCTGTATGTGTCGACGGGCAAAGAACGCGAGCCGGGAACGTGTTGTGGGACTGGGCTAAGCATGCGGAGCAAGCTTGGTGGGGCAGCTCTCTTGCCTGTGAGTGCAGTCGACAGTTACACCAGGCTGACTCCTAAGAAAACCATCCTCTCGGACGCCTGTCCAGAGAGCCGGCACTCATGGGCAAGAGGTCTGGGCACGCCAAGCTTGTCTCTGGCAGCCCTGCGAGACAACCCGGCTCTCCGTCGACACTTACAGCAGGCGTACTCAATGCCTCCTTCTAAGAATGCCAGACTTCTCAGACAACTGGCCGAACACCCAGGCCTCGCAGACGCTGTCGACACTGCATTTGCATGGCACTGCTAGGCGTGCAACTCTGCTCAAACGTGTCTCTCGCCCCTGTCAGTACTCACAGTCAAGCGCTCTGGGCACGACAAGCTTGTCTCTCGAAGCTCTCCCCATCTCGCCATCCTCCCCGTGGCCATTTACACCACATCCACTCACAGCTTCCTCCAAAGAATGCTCGCCTGCTCTGCTGCCTGTACGAACAGCCAGCGCTCACAGGCAAGACCTCTGGGCAGGACAAGCTTCCATCTGGAAGCCCAGAAGAAGAGCCAAATTCCCATATTACCCTTGTTTGACAGGTATACAAGCCTTACTGCTGAGAATGCCAGCCTGCTCAGACAACTCTCCGAATAGAAAGGGGTTCAGAGGCAAGAACTCTGGGCACTCCAATTGTGCTTCCGGCAGCCTCGCGAAACGCCCCTTTCTCGCCATCCTCCCCCTCGATTGTAAAACCAGGCAGATTCAAATCTTCCTCTTATGAATGCCAAAATGCTCAGACGCCTGCCCGAACAGCCAGCGTTCACAGGCAAGAGCTCTTCCCCAAGCACGCTAGACCTTCATCCCTAAGGCAGCCGCACATGCCGTTCACGAGGGGGCCTTCCCTCTCCTGGCGACACTTACAGCGGGGCTTGCTTACGCTGTGTGGAGGTAGGCAAAGTGCAAACGTGTTGTAGAGCCGCCTTCGATATGCAGCTCAAGCCTGTGAGCTCTGGCTGTTCAGACAGGCAGCTGAGCAGGCTGGCATTGTTAGGAGGAAGGCGTGAGAACCCCTGGTGCAATTGTCGACGAGGGAGGATGGAGACTCAGCCTTGCCCATGGGCCGTCCCGAGACAAGCTTGGTGTGTCTAGAGCTCTTGCCCATGAGTGCCCGCTCTCCGGACAGGCATCCGAGCAAGCTTACTTTCTTAGGAGTCAGCCTGGTGTAACTGTTGACTGCGCTCACAGGCAAGAGAGCTGCCCCACCAAGCTTGCTCCGCATGCTCAGGGCAGCCCAACAACACCTTCCCGGCTCCCTTTCTTTGCCCGTCGGCACATACAGCAGGCCTATTCCCACCTTACTGCTCGCCGTGCCACACTGCTCAAACGCGTCTCTCCTCGCCAGTACTCACAGGCGAGCGCTCTGGAACTGACAAGCTTGTCTCTGGCCGCTCCACAAGACGAACCCGTCTCGCCATCCTCCCCATCGACAATTACACCAGGTGTCCTCATAGCTTCCTCCTTAGAATGCCAGACTGCTCATCTGCCTGTGCGAACAGCCAGCGCTCACAGACCCGAGCTGCATAGCTAAGCCAGCTCTCCAACAGTTTCGCAGTCTGCCTACCTCGTTTCCCAACACAGAGCAAGCAAGTTCCTCTGTAATCCCGCCAGGAGAGGACGGCCACTCCTGATTGTGTCGTGCGGCTGCCTTAGGGATGGAAGTCAAGCGTGCTTGGGAAAAGCTCTTGCCTTGGAGCCCTGGCTGCTGGGACAGGGGTCTGAGACCAGCAAGCTTTCATAGGAAAGAGCTCTGGGCATGCCACGCTTTCCTCAGGCAGCCCCGCAGAACGTGCCCTTGACTACCACCCCCACATCGACCTGGTCGAAACACCACTTCTGCTCGCACCTTATTCTGAAGACTGCTAAAATACTCAGACACCTGTCCGAAAAGCAAAGGCTTACAGGCAAGCGCTCTGGGCCAGGACAGCTTGCTTCGGGCAGTTTCGCCAAAATTCCCAGTCTCGCCTTATTCGCCTGTCGACGATAACACAAGGCCTTTTCCACCTTACGCCTATTTGTTCTACACTGCTTAAACGCCTCTCCCACCTGTCAGAATGCACAGACAGGAGATCTGGGCACGCCAAGCTTGTCTTGCGCAGCCCCATCAGATGAGCCCGTCTCACCATCCTCCCCTTTGACAATTGCACCAGGCGTACTCACAACTTCCTCCTGAGAGTGCCAGACTGCTCTGACACCTTTCCGAATAGCCAGAGCTCACAGACTTGATCTGCATATCTAAGGCGGCTCTACAACAGCTTCGCACTTTGCCTACCCTCTTCTCTCCTCGCCACAGAGCCAGCAAGCCCCGATCTAATGTGTCGCCGGGATAGGAAGGCCCGCCCCCCCCCCGCCAACATGCTGTGCAGTGGCCTTAGGGATGAAGGGCCAGCTTGCTTGGGAAGAGCACTTGCCTGTGAGCCCTGCCTGCTCGTACAGGCATCTGAGTCTTCTGGCATTCTTAGGCGGAAGCTTTGAGTTGGCCTGGTCTTATCGAGGGGGAGGATGACGAGAGGGGGACTTTTTGCGAGGCTGTCGAAAGCCAGTTTGGTGTGCCCAGAGCTCTTGCCTGTGAGTGCTGACAAGTGGGAGAGGCGGGTGATACCTGTGGCACGCCGAGGAGTGAGGTGGGAAGAGGCCTGCTATAAGTGTCCACAGGGACGGAAAGCGAGACCTGGATTTTTGGTCAGGCTGTCTGAGGCAAGCCTGTGGTGCCCAGAGCTCTCCCCTCTGAACCCATTTCTGCTCTTTGGACAGGCGTCTGAGCAGGCTGGCATTCTTAGGAGCAAGCCTTGTGTAATTGTCGACTGGGGAGGATGGTGCGATGGTATGTCTTCTGGAGCTGCCAGAAGCTCTTTTCCAGCTGGTGTCCAGAATTCTTGCTTGTGCGTACTGACGCGGAGAGAAGCATTTGAGCAGTGTGGCACTCCGAGCAGTAAGGTGGGAGTAGGCCTGCTGTAAGTGTTGACAGGCAAAGAAGGCGAGACGTGGACGCATTGTGGGCTGCCGTAAGCATGAAAACACGCTTGGTTGGCGTATCTCTTGCCTGTGAGCCCTGCTGACAATTACATCAGTTTTATGCCTTAGAAAGCTCGCCGAATTGGAGCCTGTCTGGACAGTGGGCAAGCATAGGCAAGAACACTGGGCACGACAAGCTTGTCTCTGGAAGCACAACAAAATCAGCCCATCTTGCCATCTTCCCCTGTTTCCACAAGACGTACTCACGCTTCCAGATTGCTCAGCTGGCGCTCCGAACAGCCAGGGTTCACAGGCCAGGAAGCTGCCCCCACCAAGCTTGCTTTTCATGCTTATGGCAGTTCCACAACACGATCACAGTTTGCCGTCTTCGCCTGCTGACACAGCCTGCCTGTTCCAACCTACTGCTAGGAAGGCCACACTGTTCAAACGCTTTTCTCTCCATCAGTATTCACAGGCGAGCGTTCTGGGCACAGGACAAGCCTGTCTCTGGCATCCCCACAGGACGTCCGCCTTTCGCCATCCTCCCCATGAACAATTACACCAGACTAACTCTTTAGAAATGTCGCCTAATCAGAACCTGCTCCAGAGAGCGAGCACGCACGGGCAAGAGCGCTGGGCACGACAAGCTTGTCTCTGGCAGTGCCACAAGACGAGACCGTCTCGCCATCTTCCCTCGTCGACAATTACACCAGGCGTATTCACAACTTCTTCCTAAGCACGACAGACTGTTCAGTGGCCCATCCGAACAGCCAGCGCTCATAGGTTCGATCAGCATAGCTAAGGCAGCCCTACCAGAATTTTGCTGTTTGCCTGCCTCTCCTCGCCACAATTAGAGCAAGCAAAGGCCGCTGTAAGTGGCGCCAGGAGAGGAAGGCCCACCTCGTGAACATGCTGTGCGGCGGCCTTAGGGATGAAGATCAAGCTTGCTTGGGAAGAGCACTTGCCTGTGAGCCCTCTCTGTTCGGACAGGTGTCTGAGTCTTCTAGCATTCTTAGGAGGAAGCTTTGAGTTGGCCTGGTCTTCTTATCAATGGAGGAGGATGGCGAGAGGGGACGTTTTGCGAGGCTGTCGGAAGCCAATTTGGGGTGCCCAGAGCTCTTGCCTGTGAGTGCCGACAAGTGGGAGAGACATGTGCTACCTGTGCCTATCCCAGGAGTGAGGTGGGAAGAGTCCTGCTGTAAGTGTCCACAGGGAAGGAAAGCGAGACCTGGACGTTTTTGGTCAGGCTGTCCGAGGCAAGCCTGTGGTGCCCAGAGCTCTCCCCTCTGAATCCACTTCTGCCACGACGGGTGTCGGAGCCGGCCGGCATTCTCAGGAATACGGCTTGTGAGCAGCCGTGGTGTAAAGGGCCAAAAGGGGCGCACCTAGGAAGAGGGCAAGGGAATATTTTGTGGGCTGCCAAAGGGAGGCTTGGCATGCCCAGAGCTATTACTTCTCTGCACTTGTTGTTCGCTCAGGCGTCTGAGCACGCTGACATTCTTAGGAGGAAGCTGTGAGTACGCATGGTGTATTTGTCGACGGGGGAGGAAGGTGAGATGGGTACGTCTTGCGGGGCTGCCCAAGGCTACCCGGGGGTCTTGCCTAGCAGCCCTTGCTCGTTGGACAGGCATTTGAGCAACGTGGCATTGCTAGGAGGAAGGCGGGAGTAGCGGTGCTGTTAATGTCGACAGGAGAAGGCAAGCCGTTATCCTGTTGTGGGACTGCCTTAGGCATGCAGGGGAAGCTTGGCTTGGACTAGCTCCCGCCTGTGAGCCCTGATTGTCGGTGGAGGCGCTTGAGCAGTGTGGCACGCCTAGGCCTCTGGAGGGAATAGCCCTGCTGTAAGTGTCGACCGGCGAGGAAGGCAGCTGTGAACGCATTGCGGGGGCTGCCCTAAGCATGCAGAGCAATTCTGGGGGAGTCCAACTTTCTTGCCTCTGAGACCTGTCGACAATTACACCAGGCTTACGCTTTAGAAAGCTCGCCTGCTCAGACACCTGTCTGGCAGCCGGCACTCACGGGCAAGAGCGCTGGGCACGACAAGCTTGTCTCTGGGAGCACAACAAAATGAGCCCGTCTCGCCATCCTCCCCCGTCGACAATTACACCAGGCGTACTCACAGCTTCTGCCTAAGAATGCCAGACTGCTCACACGACTGTCCGAACACCCAGAGCTCACAGGCAAAAAAGATGCCCCAGCAAGCTTGCACTGCATGCTTAGGGCAGCTCCACAACACATTCACGACTTGCCTTCTTCGCAAGGCGTGAGTACGCATCCTTTAAGTGTGGACAGGAGAGGAAGGCAACGTGAACGTGTTGTGGGCCTGCTGTGGCTTAGCAGGTTTTGTGTGGTGGGGATGAGCTCTTGCTTTTGAGCCCTGCTTGCTCGCAAAGGCGTCTGAGCATTTTGGCATTCTTAGGACTAAGTTGGGAGTAGCCGTGATGTAAAGGCCAAAAGGCCCTCACCTAGAAGAGAGCAGGGAATATGCTGTGGGCTGGCAAAGGGAAGCTTGGCATGCCCAGAGCTCTTGCCTAGCGGCCCTTGCTGTTCGGACAGGCGTCTGAGCAGTTGGGCATTCTTAGGAGGAAGCTGTGAGTACGCCTGCTGTAACTGTTGACGGGGGAGGAAGGCGAGATGGGTACATCTTGTGGGGCTGCCCAAGGCTAGTTTCGCATACCTGCGCTCTTGCCCAGCAGCCCTTGCTCGTTGGACAGGCATTTGAGCAACGTGGCATTGCTAGGAGGAAGGCGGGAGTAGCGGTGCTGTTAATGTCGACAGGAAAGGAAGGCAAGCCGTTATCCTGTTGTGGGACTGCCTTAGGCATGCAGGGGAAGCTTGGCTGGGACTAGCTCCTGCCTGTGAGCCCTGACTGTCAGTGGAGGCATTGGAGCAGTGTGGCACTCCTAGGCGTTCGGAGGGAATAGCCCTGCTGTAAGTGTCAACCGGCGAGGAAGGCAGCTGTGAAAGTGCTATGGGGCTGCCCTGCGCATGCAGGTCAAGCTTGCTTGGCAACAGCTCTTGCCTGTCAGCGTCGGCTGTTCGGACAGGCAGCTGAGCAGGCGGGCATTCTTAGGAGGCAGCTGTGAGTGGACGTGGTGTAAGTGTCCACAGGGGAGGATGGCGAGATTGGGCATGTCTTGTGGGATTGCCCGAGGCAAGCCTGGTGTGCCCAGACCTCTGATCCATGTGAACTGATAGGTGGGAGAGTTTGAGCAGTTTCACACTCTTAGGAGAAAGGTGGGAACAGGCCTGGTGTTATTGTCGACCGGGGGTGCGGGAGGCAATGTCATGGGGCTGCCCTAGCCTGACTCTGATTAACTCTAGATGGTGGCAGTCCAAGATTCCTTAACACTGAACTCCTTTGGAAGGAGTCCTGCTTTGCGAATTTCACTGGGTAGGAGCCCTTTCTCACCTGCCCGAGTTGTTGCAACTGGTCCGGATTGTGTCCATTTGGCTTGGATACAATGGACCGCCAAAGAAACATTAGTTTGAGCTCCTCCTGCTGCAACTAAGGAAGCTGATGAGCTTGCCTTCTTTGAGCTCCCACTGAGGTAGAAATCTGAGAGGAGCACCGTTGATTACGTCCAAGAGGTAACAGAGATGATCGTAATGGCTTTGCTTTGTCTAATCTAGACACATCTCTGTTTGTGGCACTTGCTTATTCACTAATGCCTCAGCATCGATGCTATTTAGAACTCCGAATCCTGGCCCTGTAACACCACTGACATCCTTTCTTTCTCGCCATTTGGCGCTTCAGGTCCGCTTGCGTAACCATTCCATCCATGTGGTGTAAGCTATATTTAAAAATGGCAGACAGGATGGCTTAATCATAGACATGTTCTCTTGCCTGAGTAACGCTACAGGTTTTAGAGACCACAAAGGGTTCAACAGTAACTTTTGTGTTCCGGTTGATTTAACTGCGTGGGAGCTCTGCGGAGATGGTCGGGCTGTTCCTGCAGTGACCGCAGGGAAAGTTAAAATGGAGAGCATTGGGGAAGTGGTTAAAGCAGGAGAGAGTGTTGAAAGCCTGCTCCTGAGAGTGCAGGGTAGAACTAATGGCGTAGACTTACAAGTTACACTCCCATTACAAGAGCGTTCGTTAGAACACATCACTGGGGTCTGCCGGGACCCGGGCAATGGAAGGCGGAAGTTTTCAGTGCAATCGTCTCTCCGGCACCAGGCGAGAGTCACTACAATTTGTAGTTAGTGACACACTGGACTTCTCAGTTTGGGTAATGTCTTGGTCCCATTTCTATCCGTATGGGATGCTCCTCCAGGGCTTTTGCCTCACCTTCAACGTGGTAGGCACTGCAACATGCTGTCAACTCTGTGGATGCGCTATTTGATACAAGTAGGAACAATAGCGTTCCTCATTTGCTTCCCAAATTGCTTCTCCTCGATTTTGGCTACAACACATTTTACTCGCAGGTTGGTTTTTTGCTAGGGCGGTTAAACAATACTCCAGTGCAAGCACAAATGTCATGACAACAACTAACAACACAAGCAAGTGTTACACGCCACACTTTGTAACATTTAATGTCCAGTACGGCTTAGCTCATGTGGTGCTTCCAAGAGCTTCCGGTCCACTCAGCCGCTTTACATCTGACTAGAGCCAATTTTCTTTACCTGGAAGTTTAACAGTGAAATAAGAACTCAACAATACAGTGTAGGGGCCTCCCGAGATTTGGTTGCACTTCGGACTTTCAGGTGACTATCTGTACCAACCCCTTATGTCCAGGCTGGATAGCGTGTGCTTGCACGCCACCTGGTACTGAGTGGGCCCACTGAGCTTTTCCCCTGCCTTTTGTAAGTGTAATTCGCTCATCTCCACCCAAGCGGTTGCTTTTAGCCTGAGTTGCCCACTGTGGCTAAAGGTCTCCCCAAAAGAATTTCCACTGGCAATAGTCTTAGAGGCTGTCACGGAGGATTCTGAACATCCCATAGTGCTAAGTTTAGGGCTGCTGGTAAAAATGACCTCACTACCTCAGCAAGCAGCTATTGGCCTGCCACTTGCCAATCAGGCACTGAGGCAGAAGTGAGCTCAGAAGCACAGGCAGGACTCATGGCGCTCTGAGTGCCTCATCAGGCACTTAGGTCAAAGGGACCTCACAAGCACAGCCAGCAGCTCTGGGCCTGCCATGGCGCATCAAGCACGGAGAAAGAAGGGAACACCCAAGCAGGCCAGCAGCCATGGGCGTGGCAGTGCATGCCCATGCATGCAATGGCATGCAGGTCAAAGTGACATCATAAGACACAACCAGCAACCATGGGCCTGCCACTGCCCTTTTTGGCATGGAGACACAAGTATCCTCACAAGCAAAGCCAGGAGGCATGGCCCTGCCACTGGCCTATCAAGCACAGAGGCAGAAGCAACCTCACAAGCAGAGCGAGGACTGATGGGCCTGACTGGCCTACCAGGCCGTGAGGCAGAAGTGACGTGACTATCTCATCCAGCAGTGGTGGGCCTGACAATATCATTTCAGGCAGTACAGGTAAATACAGGTAAAGTGCTTATGGTTGAAGGACCATAACAGAAAAAAGGCACTTGGAGGCCTGAGCACTGGAAAAAAGGGCACTAGGAGGACATGCACTGCAAAAAATATGCACATGGAGGACACTATACTGGAAAAAAAGGCACTTTGGGAGCCTGCATCGCAAAAATAGGCACTTGGAGGCTGCTAGACTGGAAAAAAAGGCACTTAGATGCCCCTTCACTGCAAAAAAAGGCACTCAGACAGCAGTGCACCTCAAAAGGAGGCACTCGGAGGCCCCTGCACCACAAAAAAAGGCACCCGGACAACAGTGAATCACAAGAAAAGGCACTCGGAAGCCCCTACATCACAAAAAAAGGCACTTGGAGGCTAGTACACTGCAAAAAAAAGGCACTCGGAGGACCATGCACGGCAAAAAAAGGCACTCGGTGGCCCCTACAGCACAAAAGAAGGCACTCGGGGGCTGCTACAATGTGAAACAAGGCACTCGGAGGCCCCTGAACCACAAGAAAAGGCACTTGGGGCCACTACACCACAAAAAAAGGTACATGGAGGACCACACACCCCAAAATAACAGCACTCGGAGGTCCCTGAACCACAAGAAAAGGCACTCGGTGGCTCCTACAGCACAAAAAAAGGCACTCGGGGGCTGCTACAATGTGAAACAAGGCACTCGGAGGGCCCTGCACCACCAAAAAAGGCACTCGGAGGCTCCTGCATTGGAAAAAGAGGCACTTGCAGGCCTGTACACTGGAAATAAAGGCACTTGGAGGCCCCTGCACTGGAAAGAGAAAGGCACTCGGAGGCCTGTACACTGGAAATAAAGGCACTCGGAGTCCCCTGCACCACAAAAAAAGGCACTCGGAAGCCCCTACACCACCAAAAAACGCACTTGGAGGCTAGTACACTGCAAAAAAATGCACCCTGTGGCTCCTACAGCACAAAAAAAGGCACTCAGTGGCCCCTACAGCACAAAAAAAGGCACTCGGAGGCTGCTACAATGCGAAAAAAAGGCACTCGGATCCTGCTACACCGGAAAAATAAGGCACTCGGAGGCTGCTACACCGTAGAGAAAGGCACTCGGAGGCCCCTGCACTGAAAAAAAAAGGCACTCGGAGGCCAGTGCACCCCAAAAAAGGCACTTGGAGGCTGCTACACCGTAGAGAAAGGCACTCGGAGGCCCCTGCACTGGAAAAAAAAGGCACTCGGAGGCCAGTGCACCCCCAAAAAGGCACTCGGAGGCTGCTACAATGCAAAAAAAGGCACTCGGAGGCCAGTGCACCCCAAAAAAAGGCACTCGGAGGCCTCTACACCACAATGAAAAGGCATTAGGAGGGCCTTACGCTGGCAAAAAAGGCACTAGGGGGCATCTACACTGCAAAAGAAGGCACTCGGAGGCCACTACACTGGAACAAAAGGCACTCGGAGGCCAGTGCACCACAAGAATAGGCACTTGGTGGCCTCTGAACCACAAGAAAAGGCACTCAGAGGCCTCCACACTGCAAAAAAAGGCACTCGGGGGCTGCTACAATGTGAAACAAGGCACTCGGAGGGCCCAGCACCACCACAAAAGGCACTCGGAGGCTCCTACACTGGAAAAAGAGGCACTTGCAGGCCTGTACACTGGAAAAAAAGGCACTCGGAGGCTCCTGCACCACAAAAGAAGGCACTCAGAGGCCCCTACACCACCAAGAAAGGCACTCGGTGGCCCCCACATTGCAAAAAAAGGCACTTGGAGGCTACTACACTGCAAATAAACGCACTCGGAGGACCACACCACAAAAAAAGGCACTCGATGGCCCCTACGCTGGAAAAAAAGGGATTTGGTGGCCCCTACACCACAGAAAAAGGCACTCGGGGGCCGCTACAATGCAAAAAAAGGCACTCAGAGGCCCCTACACTGGAATAAAAGGTACTCAGAGGCCAGTGCACCACAAGAAAAGGCACTCGGTGGCCCCTGCACTGCCAAAAAAGTCAATCACAGGCCCCTGCACAGCAAAAAAAGGCACTCAGAGGCTGCTACAATGCAAAAAAAGGCACTCGGAGGACCACACCACAAAAAAAGGTACTGGGTGGCCCCGACAGCACAAACAAAGGCACTCGGGGGCTGCTACAATGTGAAAAAAGGCACTTGGAGGGCCCTGCACCACCAAAAAAGGCACTCGGAGGCCCCTGCACCACAAAAAAAGGCACTCAGAGGCCCCCACATTGCAAAAAAAGGCACTTGGAGGCTACTACACTGCAAAAAATGCACCCTGAGGCCCCAGCACCTCAAAAAAAGGCACTCCGGTGCCCCTACACTGGAAAGAAAGGCACTCAGAGGGCCCTGCAGCACAAAAAAAGGCACTCAGCTGCCCTTACAGTGGAAAAACAGGCACTTGGAGGCCTCTACACCCCAGAAAAAGGCACTCGGTGGCCCCTACACTGCAAAAAAAGGCACTCGGCGGCTGCTACAATGTGAAACAAGGCACTCGGAGGGCCCAGCACCACCAAAAAAGGCACTCGGAGGCTCCTGCACTGCAAAAAGAGGCACTTGCAGGCCTGTACACCAGAAAAAATGCACTCAGAGGCCCCTACACCACAAGAAAAAGCACTCGGCTGCCCCTACACTGGAAAAAAAGGCACTCGGAGGCCCGTACAGCACAAAAAAAGGCATTTGGGGGCTGCTACAATGCAAAAAAAGGCACTCGGCTGCCCCTACACTGGAAAAAAAGGCACTCGGAGGCCCATACACCACAAAAAAAGGCACTCGGAGGCCCCTACAGCACAAAAAAAGGCACTTGGGGGCTGCTACAATGCAAAAAAAGGCACTCGGAGGCCCCTGCAGCAGAAAGAAAGGCACTCGGCGTGCCCTGCACCAGAAGAAAAGGCACTCGGGGCCACTACACCACAAAAAAAAGATACATGGAGGACCACACACCCCAAAATAACAGCACTCGGAGGCCCCTACACCACAAGAAAAGGCACTCGGGGGCTGCTACAATGTGAAACAAGGCACTTGGAGGCCCCTGCACCACAAAAAAGGCACTTGGAGGCCCCTGCACCACAAAAAAAGGCACTCAGAGGCCTCTACAACACCTTCCACTTCCCTATCAGACACAGAGGCTGATGTGACCTGACAAGGACAGGAAGCCGCCTGGGGCCTGCCAGTGGCCTATCAGGCACTGGTACTTCTGTGAGCTCACAAGCAGAGTCAGCAGCCATGGGCATCCCACTGCCTGATGAGGCACTGAGACCAAGGTGACCTCAAAATGCAGCCAGCACGCAGAGGCCTGCCACTGGCCTATCAGTCACTCAGACTGCTGTGAGCTCAAAAGGACAGCCAGCAGCCAATGGCCTCGCACTGGCCTATCAGGCAATGGGACTGCTGTGACCTCACGAGCACAGCCAGCAGCTGTGGGTCTGCCACTGGCTATCAGGCACTCAGACTGCTGTGAGCTTAAAAGGACAGCCAGCAGCCAATGGCCTCGCACTGGCCTATCAGGCAATGGGACTGCTGT
This sequence comes from Dromaius novaehollandiae, assembly GCF_036370855.1. Taxonomy (NCBI): domain Eukaryota; kingdom Metazoa; phylum Chordata; class Aves; order Casuariiformes; family Dromaiidae; genus Dromaius; species Dromaius novaehollandiae. The sequence goes on along the minus strand of NW_026991432.1, from coordinate 570,167 downwards.
GAGCTCACAAGGACAGCAAACAGCCATGAGCCTGCCACTGCCCTATAGGGCACAGAGGCTGCTGTGACCTCACGAGCACAGCCAGCAGCCAGGGGCCTCCCACTGCACTATAAGGTACAGAGACAAATGTTACCTCACAAGCACAGCCAGCAGCCATGGGCCTGCCACTGGCCTATGAGGCACTGAGGCTGCTGTGACCTCACAAGCACAGTCAGCAGCCACTGGCCTGCTGCTGGCCTATCGGGAACGGAGGCTGCTGTGACCTGACAAGCACAGCCAGCAGCTATGGGCCTGCCACTGGCCTATAGGGCACTGAGGCTGCTGTGACCTCACAAGCATGGCCAGCAGGCATGGGCATCCAACTGCCCTATAAGACACTGAGGCTGCTGTGACGTCACAAGCAAAGCCAGCAGCAGTGGGTCTGCCACTGACCTGTCAGGCAATAGGACTGCTGTGACCTGACAAGCACAGCCAGCAGCTATGGGCCTGCCACTGGCCTATAGGGCACTGAGGCTGCTGTGACCTCACAAGCACAGCAAGGAGCCAGAGGCCTGCCATTGCCTTATAAGGTACAGAGACAAATGTGACCTCAAAAGGCAGCCAGCAGATGGGGCTTCCCACGGGCCTATCAGGCTGTAGGAGTGTTGTGACCTCACAAGCACAGCCAGCAGCTATGGGCCTGCCACTGGCCTATACAGCACGGAGGCTGCTGTGACCTCACAAGCACAGCCAGCAGCCAGGGGCCTGCTGCTGGCCTATCAGGCTGTAGGAGTGTTGTGACCTGACAAGCACAGCCAGCAGCTATGGGCCTGCCACTGGCCTATACAGCACAGAGGCTGCTGTGACCTCACAAGCACAGGCAGCCGCCATTAGCCTCCCACTGCCCTAGGAGGCGCTGACGCTGCTGTCAACTCAGAAGCACAGCCAGCAGGGGGCCCTGTAGACTAACTTATGAGGCACTGAGGCTGCTGTGACCTCACAAGCACAGCCAGCAGGGGGCGCTGGACACTAACCTATGAGGCACTCAGGCTGCTGTGACCTCACAAGCACAGCCAGCAGTCATGAGCATGCCACTGCCATAGGAGGCACTGAGGCTGCTGTGACCTCACAAGCACAGCCAGCAACCATGAGCCTGCCACTGGCCTAGGAGGCACTCAGGCTGATGTGACCTCACAAGCACAGCCAGCAGCAATGAGCCTGCCACTGGCCTCGGAGGCACTGAGGCTGCTGTGACCTCACAAGCACAGCCAGCAGCCAGGAGCCTGCCACTGGCCTCAGAGGCACTCAGGCTGCTGTGACCTCAGCAGCACAGCCAGCAGCCAGGAGCCTGCCACTGGCCTCGGAGGCACTGAGGCTGCTGTGACCTCACAAGCACAGCCAGCAGGCACTGGCCTGCCCCTCGTATATCAGGCACTGAGGCTGCTGCTGTTGTCAGAAAAGCGGATTCGTTGCCCGGTGTGCAATAAGCCAATAATTACACACTCAGGAGAGACATTTGCTTATTTATTTCAGAGTTGCGCAAGCCTGGGTGCTCGGTCGTTTCCCACAAATCAAGCACACACAACCCCCCCCCAACTTTTCAAGTAGCATTTATACAAACAAATTGCCAGATTTGCAATTTTCCCTTTTACACTGATTGGTTAGTGATTTCTTCATTCCCCGGGTCCCAACCCTGTCTCCCAAGGTCCTGATGAGGGGAGATCAATTAACACTGCCCCAGCAGGGACAGTAGGTGTTATCTCCCAAAGTCCTGACAAGGGGGAGATAGTCCAGACCCCTTAATTAACATTGTTTCAGCAGTGAGAGGAGGTTTTGCTTCCCAAGGTCCTGGTGCCCAAGCAGGCCTTATTTCAAAGCCTTGACATCCTCCCTTTCGGAGTGTGGGGCACAGGAATGCAGCCTGCTTGTAACTCCCTTATCTTTCCAGCCTGCACCAGCTCTGGGGCCCTTTCTTACTGAACTAGGAGTGCGGCCTAAGGCTTCAGCAAATTTAGCTACTCATGAAGCAAGTTTTATCTAAGTGGCTACCTCTAGACCACTTCAGACTTAATGTTAGAAGTTATCCTAATCTACCTAGTTCACGCATTCCTTCTGAGCTTCCCAGGGTTGTCTTGTAACAATTCCCCCCTTTGAGACTTATATGATCATTTTCATATTAGTCTCACTCTTTTAAAATCTTTCCCATATTAATTTTGTACAACATCTACAAATGCATTGAATCACTACATAAACGCATACAAAAACTACTAACACCATTCCCAAAATTGTTAAACACTTTTTAACCCATGAGCTCACGTCAGGGAACCAGGAAGTCAACCATTTCCATGTTTCTTCAAATCCAAAAGAGGTATCCTCTTTCTGAACCCCATGTAAGATTTCAGTCTGCTTCCAGATTTCATTTAGATCGGTAGAAATTCTCCCGCTTTGATCCACATATACACAGCAACTAGTATTTATTACTGTACATACTCCTCCCTGAGATGCCAATAACATCTCTAGAGCCATCCTGTTTTGGGTAGTTATTTTCGCAATTTCTGAAACCTCCTCTTGTAAAGCTGCAGTGGCATCAGAGGTTTTATTCCCTATTTTTTTCAATAACTGCTGAAATATTTACTATTGCTTTTTCAAGTTCACTCACTCCCAGTTGTGGAAAGAGCCACCTTACGAATGACTGCAACCTAGCAGGTCGATCTATTAAAGGATTATTGACCCTCTTTTGTCTCCTTATGAATGTTCTTAGCCAGGATTTTTGGTATTTATTACTCAATTCTTTTCTTATAGTAACATTAGGGATTATTGCCCCTAAAGTACATGACCCTGACCAATTAGGAGGTAGCACTTTTCGTGCCTTGTTTCCACACAACCAATACCATCCACTACCTTTTGGAACACGCCACCCATTTAGTTCCTTACTTGGCCACTTATAACCTATTCAGGTATCCGAGAGCAATCTTTATGACCTCCTACCTTAATGGCTCCAGTACAGTTGATCGGTTGCTTTCCATAAAGTATAGTTTTCTCCCACCATTTATTACTATTATTACATCTTTGGATACATTGATAATAATCTCCTGTCACCCTCTGGACTTCCCATTCCTGTTTGGTTGTTTCATAGGCACTCCAATTAGTGGGAAGCCCTTGTTGGAAAGTTCAGGGAAGTGGGTACACACCCAGCAATCCCTCTGGTTAACTATCTTCATAGATTTCGTAATTACTTCCAAATGGAGATTGTGACTCCAAAATCCTTCCTGATTCCCTTTAATTGTTTGGCTCAGGTAACCTAGAAAAACTAACCACCACATTTCTCCCCTGGTTGTTAAGGAGAACATCATTTTTACACAGATACCGTAACAACAATATTAACCCTATTCCTAACAATCAGATTAAAGCATTTTTTCCCTGAATACAATCTAAATTTAAAACCGATTCGCTTCTAATACATCTCATATATCTTTATATATTTTTAACTTTAGAGGTTGAACTTGTTCAGCTTTCCACGTCTCTCGAGGTACTGCTTTCACTCGGGTGTAATCTAAAAGTATAACTGGATGTACCTACGGAGAGAAGAACCTTTGCCATAGACAAGAGATAATCACTTAAAATTTGATCACCCTTAACGTGCATTTGAATTTCATTTCCAGTTAAATTTACAGTGTAAGGTTTGCCATACAGAATCTCAAATGGACTAACTTTCTCCCTAACCCTTGGGGTTATTCTGGTTCTTAATAATGCCAGAGGTAAAACATCAGTCCATTTCATCTGAGTCTCCTGACACAATTTTCCTACCTGTCTCTTAATTGTTTGATTCATTCTTTCCACTTTTCCACTGGATTGTGGCCTCCAGGGGGTATGTAAGTCCCATTTAATTTGTAGTATTTTTGAGATTTGTTGTACTATTTCTGCTATAAAATGAGGTCCCCTATCTGAAGAAAACCCTTCTGGTACCCTAAATCTTGGTATGATTTCTTTTAATAACATTTTCACTACCTCCCCTGCTTTAGTGGTACGACACGGGAAAGCCTCAGGCCATCCTGAAAAGGTGTCAACAATTACCAACAAATGTTTATATCCATTACATCTTGGTAATTCAGAAAAATCAATTTGCCAGTAATCCCCAGGCATGAAGCCCCTTTTTACTTCCCCTGGGGGGGGCTTCTTCTGAATCCTGGGATTATTTCTAAGACAGATTTCACATTTTTGTGTAATACCCTTTGCAATTATTAACATACTAACTCCCACAGCAAATCTTTTAACTGTTTCAACCAATGCCTCAGCTCCCATGTGGGTACTACCATGTATTTGCTTCATCAGCTTCTTCATTATCGGCAAAGTTACTACACACTGTCCAGTAGATGTCACCCACCATCCTTCAGGAGTTTTTATGCATTTCAGTATTTCTGCTAATTTATTTTCTTTTTCAGTGTATACTGGAATTTCCATTTTTAACAGTCTCTCTGGAACTAATGCTGCCACTGACATGGATAATTTTGCAGCCTCATCGGCCTGTTACGGAAATTAGGCTTGTCGGCCACCATAACAGAGTTCGACCCTAGGTTCCCCCAAGTAAAGTTCAGAGCCAAATCAAAACAAAGTAAATTTTAATCACACGTGTGCCGTAATTACAGCTCGAGCTGGGTGCCTCCGAAGAGGGACCCTAACATAAACAAATCCTGGGTAATTATAGTCTTTTCGACTTCCATTTCCCACCCCTCACGCGATAGTTAGACCAATAGTAATTTTTTGGTCTGGGGTCTCCTGCTCCTCATTGGGTCTCATCGTCTTTCTGAGGCAAGCTGGTTTTCTCCTTATTCTTGTTTTTTTGCAGTCTCTGATGACGGTTGTACTTCTGTTTTTGTTGGGTCTGGCGGTTGCCTCCCAAGGTCTTATTTTCCCCCATTGTTTTGGCGTCTTCCCTCTCGGAGTCGGTGACACAGGTGCGCCGACTGCGTGTGGCTCCCTTATCTTCCCAGCCTGAACGAGCTCTGAGGCACTATTTTTTATTAAACTAAGTAAAGATTCGTTACTTTTCCCACGCACGGCCTAAGGCTTCAGCAAATCTAGCCACTCATGCTAAGCAAGTTTTATGTAAGTTGTGCTAAGCAGCCATTTCTAGACAGTTTCAATTCACTATTCTTTAACAGTTTCCCCCCTTTGTTTTTATGAAGCATCCCTGCTAATATTTTAAACAGAGTTCTCGAAGTCTTTCGAGGCATACTATCACTTTCCATACTCTTATATATAATATGATCGTAAGCAATAGGCATAACACAGTTAAACTGAACACAACTACTACCGGGTGCAATACATGATTATAAATCCCTGTTGTGGTTGGTGACCACCCTAGAAGAGTTTCCCAGCCATGATGTTCTCCGTCCCTTTTTACCCTTTCTAAGATATGATGTATCTCTTTTGCATCATGGTGAACAGTGATTAGAGTTTTCTGTCCACTGTTCCGGATGCGCTCTAGCAGTCGATGCAAATCATCATGTTGCAGTAGTTTCCTTACCAGGGTGAGATTCATCCCAATGGGAGTAGGTAGTAAATTTTGAATTAATGTATAATTAGATTGTAACAATTGATAAGACGTGATAGGAGCTGAATAATTGAAATCACATCCCATGATTTTGGTAAAGCTACAAATACAAATATTTCAATGATTACTCATATCTACTACAATGCCATCTATAACTATAAGACTACAAAAGGTTCTCATACGTACACACCCTCTCCCAATATATACAAGTATAGTTGCAGGTGTTTCATCAGGGTGTATTTCAAAGTGACAAACATTTTGCTCAGTGTCAAGACAAATGTCTTGGGCTTTGATGGTATTACTTTCACAAATAAACCCTTGCTGTTCCTGTACAATACATGCGCTAACGTCCACAGTTTGCCATTTATTTCCATTTCGTTGGGTCCATACTCTGTGTTCCAATGGATAGAGTATAGCTCCATTGTGATTTAATCCTAACGCAATGATTGGATATATTGTATATGTTGGAGCATTACGTATTGTTGAAACAAAGGCTGTGGCCTCAGTGTTGATAGGATCATAAGTAAAATTGACCAGATACCACCAGGATTGGAATTCCTTTTCAAATTCGGTCACATTATCCCAAATTACCTTTCGAATTTCAGTGGGTAAAGTGCCTTCTTCCCCTCCCTTATAATCGCTGCTGCCATAGATTGCATCCACAGTTGAGCTTGGATGCAACTGAGGGCCAGGGAAATATTAATTTGGGCTTCCCCAAGTGCATCCACTATCAAGTGGTGATCTTTTTCATTCATTTTTTCCCATTGAGGTAATATCTCGGATGAAAGCCATTGGTTAGTTCCTAATGCTAATAGAGAAGACCTCAATGGATGTTTTAATCTGTATAAGTCACTTGTTGTTGTGCTCAGTTTATTTACGAGTACTTCAGCATCTATACTGTTTAGGACTCCCAATCCTGTTCCTATGATACCGGTCACATCTCTCCTTGTTCATTTTGGAGAGGTGAGGGTTCGCCTATGTAACCACGCCGTCCATCCCACATAGGACGTACCTAAGAATGGTGAACAGGTCGGTTTGATTGTAGAGATATAATTTGCATTAATAGCTCTACTCGTTTGAGAGACCATGATGGATTAAATAACACTCGTTGTTGGCCTGTATTTCTAATCACATACGGTCCAATTTCAAAGATTTGTGGGGATAAGGTTTTCTTACTCTTCATGGTAACAGAGTTATTTATATTGGTGGAAATAATTGTAGTCAGGGTAGGTATTGCTGTACTGGGCTCAATAATGTCTATTTTAAATTTAAATGACAGTCCCACATTGTGGTGAGCCCACAGGCAAACTATAAAAACAGGTTGTTCTAAGGTAAAATTGTACCAACAATCCAGTTTTTCAGTGGCACAAATTTTCCTTTCTTTTTCATTTGATTTGATTTTAGTGAGAGAGATTTGAGTTGCCTTCTCATGGGTGGACCCGTTGATCACTCGACACCCTATCTTTATTTCCTTTCCTGTCCTTCCCAGGAGTTGGGGAAGTTGGTTAGTATTATCCCAGCTCCATTCATTTTCTGAGTATACTTCAGTTCCATGCATGACCAGGGCTGAGAGGTTTAAGTTTTTATCAGAATTTAATCCCATACTTCCGGTATACTTAACACGGGCCTGGGACCATGGCCACTCTAAGGTTCTTTGACCACAGCTTAGGGAAAGTAGCATTGCCAGGGTTTGAAACAGCAGGGTGCAGTAAAGGGAAAGAGATTTGTGTTAGTGAGGCGAGTCCGAACAGACTACCCTGGGGAAGTCGTGTATCCCATCGAGCTTTACGTGGTTGTTTTCACTGTTCTGCTGCAACCTCTGCTGTGTTTGCTTCTTGGACTGTCACTCGTTTCACGTGAGAGTGGTGAATCCAATTCTCTTTTCCTAGAATTTTAACAGCGCAGTAAGAACTTAACAATACAGTATAGGGTCCTTCCCATTTTGGTTCTAGTTTTGTTTTTCGCGAGAATACCTTTATCAACACTTTATCTCCAGGCTGTATATCATGTGCCTGAATGTCTGATGGCACCGGCTGAAACCACTGAGCCTGATTTTGCAAGGCCTTAAACCGTTCTTGTAAGGCTAGTACATATTGTGTTACTCGTTCATCTCCGTCTAATAGGCTGGTCTTAGCAGGGATATAAGTCCCTGGTATCGCTAAATGTCTCCCAAAAAGAATTTCTGCTGGTGGTAGTCCTATGGGTTGCCGTGGAGAATTTCGAACATCCCACAGAGCTAAGTTTAATGCCTCTGGCCATTTTAGGCTAGCATGTGTGCATATTCTTGCTATTTTCTCTTTTAATGTTCTATTCATTCTTTCTACTTGTCCTGAAGATTGTGGGTGATAAGGAGCATGTAGGTTTCTTTTTATTCCTAACGATTTACATAACTGATTGATTATGCTTGCTGTAAAATGGGCACCCCTGTCTGAATCAATGGCTTCTGGGACCCCATACCTGGGTATGATTTCCTTCAGTAAGGCTTTTACCACTCCCCCTGTGTCAGCCTTTCTTGTTGGAAAAGCTTCTACCCAGCCTGATAACTGATCTATTATCACTAACAAGTGTTTCTATCCATAGACAGATGGCATATCTGCATAAGCTATTTGCAGCTTCTGGAAAGGGAAGTAAGCCCATGGTCGTCCCCCCCAAATCTGAGCTTGGCTTGTTATTTGAAAACTTTTGGCAGGTCGGGCAGCTATTTGTTATTCTTCTAGCAGCTGCATAGATTCCTGGAGCAGCCCATACTTTCTGTACCTGTTTAGCTATTCCCTCGGCTCCCCCATAAGCTTTATCGTGAAACCACCTAGCTATAGTAATTAAATATTTTTTTGGTAGAATTGGTTTTTCCCCAATTGTCCATATTCCATCACCATTTTGTTTTGCTTCCCACTGTTCCCATTGTTTTTTCTCTTCCACTGAGCAGTCTTTTTCATACATAGTTTTGGGGTCTATTAAGTTTGGCCACTCACTCTGGTCCATCCTTGGAACTGCCCCCATACATTCTCTCAGAGGTTGTTGAGCTGCAGCCCTCGCAGCAGCGTTGGCTAGAGCATTTCCTCTGCTAATTTCTGTAGTGTCTTTAGTATGGGCTGGGCAGTGTATTACCGCAATTTCTTTGGGCAGTTGAACTGCTTCCAGCAAATTACGTATTCCTTCTCCATTAGCTAATTTCTTTCCTGATGACGGCAAGAATCCTCGTTCTTTCCATAACATCCCTGTTGCATGACACACTCCAAATGCATATTTAGAGTCGGTATAGATATTTACCCGCAAGCTCTTACCTATTTTTTGCTGCTTGGGTCAATGCTATTAATTCTGCTCCTTGAGCACTTACTGATGGAGACAAAGGATTGGCCTCGAGCACCTCAAAGACGTTAGTGACAGCATAGCCGGAGTGACGTCTTCCGTCCAAATAATAGGATGACCCATCTGTAAACAGAACTAAGTCCGGGTTCTCCAAAGGTTCATCTTTAAGGTCCTCCCGGGGCTTGCTCGAGCTGACGACCACCTGCTCACAGGAATGATGTGGCTCTCCGTCCTCCGGTTGAGGCAATAGCGTTGCTGGATTCAAAATATTGCATCTTTTGAAAGTCACATTATCTGCATGCAGTATTATCAGTTCATAGCGGTCAGCTCTCTGTGGGGATAGTGCTTGAGTCGCATATTGCTTCATTAACAGTTCTACTTCATGTGGCACATACACAGTCAATGAATGACCCAAAACCACAGGTCGTGTTTTTTTCAGTAAGAGCTGCAGTAGCTGCTATTGCTCTGATGCGTCCTGGAGTGCCTTTAGCTACCTCATCTAGTTGCGTGGAGTAATAGGCCACTGGTCTACAGTGAGGGCCTAGTTTTTGGGTGAGTACCCCACTTGCTACTCCCTGTCGCTCATGGACAAATAATTCAAATAGTTTGCTATAATCTGGTAACCCGAGAGCAGGGGCTGAAACCAACGCTTTTTTCACAGATGTAAAAGCTTTCTCCCTTTCTGGGCCCCAGGCCAAAGGTTCTATCTCCTCCTTTTTTGTTGCCTGTACCAGAGGCTTAGTAAGTTCTGCTAACCCCGGAATCCACGGTCGGCAGAATCCTACAGCTCCTAAAAATCCCCTAAGCTGTTTTTTTGTTACAGGACGAGGCATATCAAGAATTGTCTTTACTCGTTCTGGATCAACTAACCTGTGTCCTTCTCTTAAGATAAAACCCAAATATTTTACCTCTCTTTGACACAGCTGGAGTTTAGACAGAGATGCTCGATGCCCTTTTTCTGCAAGAGCGTTACACAGAGAAACAGTATCTTTCAAACATGTCTCATAATCTTTACTTGCTAATAACAAATCATCTACATATTGTATTAATGCAGAATGTCCTGGAAGTTCGATATCTGAGAGGTCATTTTTAAGTATACGCGAAAAAACAGTCGGAGACCCAGTAAATCCCTGTGGCAGCCTTGTCCAAGTTAATTGTTGTCCCTTCCAAGTGAAAGCAAAGAGATCTTGGCTATCTTCAGCTATCGGTATACTAAAAAAGGCTGCTGTTAGGTCAATCACAGTAAAATAAGTTGCCCAGTGGGGTATCTGTAGTAAAATGGTTGATGGGTCGGGGACTACTGGATGTGGAGCAATTACATGTTGGTTTATAGCCCTTAAGTCTTGTACAAAGCGATACTCTGGATCACCATCAGCATCTTGCCTGTTCTTTTTAACTGGCAGAATTGGGGTGTTATATGGGGATTCACAGACTCTAAGGATACCCATTTTCAGATAATGATCAGTTTGTTTTTGGATACTCTTCTCTGCTTCCTTTGGGATAGGATATTGTTTAACTGCAGGAGGCAATCCCCCCTTTGTTTTTATCGAGACTGGACCGGCTGATTTCAGTAGTCCCACATCCATTCCTGAAGAGCTCCATAATTTTTTAGAAACTGATTCTAAACCTGTTGGAATTTGCAGATTAGTTGACTCTGGTTCTGGTGTCTTAGCCAGAACACATGAACCCATAATTATTAGCTTTATCCCTTCCGGCTGTAAGCAGATCTGAGTATCCAAGGCTTGCAGGAGATCTCTCCCCAAAAGGCATATAGGTGCGTCTGTGGAAATTATAAAATGTCCCCACACTGTTTTACCCTCAATAGTGAGTAATAAGGGCTTAGATAACATTCATTCGCCCTTTCCCATCACTCCTTGCATCACTATTTTATCTGATGATTTGCATCCTTTAGGCTCAAAATTTAAAAGGGAAAGGGTGGCTCCAGTATCCACTAGAAAGGGAACTTCTAAACCTTCAGTATTGCCATTACGTGACCCTCAAAATCCAAAACTACATCCCATAAATTTACTCCAATTTCCACAGTATTTTCTGAGTCTCCTGTTTCCTCTCATTGTGGATTGACTGGGAATCGCCTGGTCTCCTCCTTAGTGTTTGATTGTCTCATGCCGGTTCCTCTGTTCCTAACTACACGGGGCCTCACTGGGCACTCCTGCTGCCAGTGTCCTTGTTCCCCACAATAATAACAAACATCATTAACTCCTGACTGTACAGCACGTTCACTTTGGTTCCATCTATCTCTCCTGGCTCTTTCACCTCCCCTCCCCCTGGGTCCTCTAAATCCATCTCTTAACACAGCTGCTAACACACTAACTTCCTCTTTTTTTTGCTGTCTCTTTTCTTTTGCCCTCTCCTCCTCTCGACTATTATACACAAATGTGGCTAAACGTATTATTTCATCCATTCGCTTTCCTGGCCAGTCAGGAACATGTTTGGAAAACTACTTTCTAATGTCCGGGGCTGCTTGGTCTACAAATGTGGAAATCATTAGCGGCCTGTTAGCCTCGGCTTCTGGGTCTAGTCCTCCCCCATACATTCTGACTTGCTTAATTAGCCTAGCAAAGAAAGCCGAGGGGTGTTCCTCTGCCTGTTGCTGACACTCCCTTACTTTAGACCAATTTGCAGTCTTTTGTCCTGCCAAACGTATAGCTTCTTCTAAGCCCTCTCTGGCTAATTGCAACTGCCTGTAATCTGCATCTACATTATGATTCCATCCGGGGTCCACAGCTGGCCAGGCTGTTTGAGCAGCCCCAACACACCCCTCTGCTGCCCAACGGCGGTTTGCATCCAAACTTGAGCACCTTTCATCTGGAGTGAACACAGATTCAAGGAGCATTTGTACATCTCCCCAGGTAGGGTCATACGCCCGCATAATTCCCCTTATGATTTGTAACACTCTTTCTGGATCATCCCTAAGTCTGGGGAGCCGTTGACTCCATATAATTAAATCTTGGGGTCTCCAGGGTCGGTAAACTCGTGTTGTGGCGACCCGAGGTACCCCTTCCAGACCGGGTGGGGGCATTCCTGGCACAGGAAGGCCTTCCAGAGGAGCTTGAAAGGCGGGGGCGGAAGGCAAGCGGGGGTGTAGGGAAGCTGAAGCAGAGGGTAGCGCATAGGGTGGAATAGTTTCCACAAGCGTTTCAGCAGCTGCGGTACTTACAGCATTCTGAGGAAAGAGTCTCTCTTTCCTAGGCGCCTCTTTTCATCTAGCAAATGCCCAGTTGTCCCATACATACCAGTAATCCATTTGTCTGGGGAACCTATTCTGCAAATGATGACGCAGGAAAGTTAGTTCCTGGTAACTGAAGGACCCCTGGGGTGGCCATCGCTCTGCCAGATTACCTTCCTTAGTCAGGAACGGCCAATCCTCCTGACATAGTTGGACTAACCTTTTTCTCCCTAAATTTTTGGTACCATCAATCTTACTCCAGTTTACCAAAATTTCGGCTAAGGGCGTCCCCTTTTCTATGCCGAAATTATTTCCCATATTGAGTTCCTGAAAAGTGCGTCTTAAGCAAATCAGGCAGTGCACTTCCTTCCCGGTAACACCAGTCCCTGTAGCTGGTGTGATCACACACACTATTTCTCTCCCTCTCTTTCTCTCGCTCTCTGGGAACTGCACTCACACCACCCGCGTCTTTAACTGCTAGGACTGCTGTCCCTTCGCAGCAGGCGGCTTCTCAGCCGACGGGTGCCCCAATCGGTTCCCAGGCTACACGCACTCACACACACACACACACACACACACACACACAAACACACAGTGCTGTTTACACTCACACCAGTCACGGTGACTCTAGATTTCGGTCTTACAGTTTTGCAGTGCGCCTTATGCTGATCAGGCTGCACAACCCTCCTCCGGCCGGACCGAGCTGGGACTTAAAACCCACTCTAACCCTGGGGATGGGACTCCTACCTGTCCCCCTGGTATGCCTTACAGTGGCCAGCCCGCGTACCCCCCCCACACACCTGGTACGCCTTACGGTGATCAGTCCGCGTACCCTTTCAGTGCACTGTTACCAGACCAGAATTTAGAATTTAGGCGGGAGTTTAAGACTCACCTTCTCGGTGCCTCTCGTTGCCAAAGATCCCAGGTGAACTCACCCGATGGCGCCAGATGATTGTTTGGAGATGAGAGGCCCCAACAGTGGTCGCCTAGGGTCCCATCTGGGGTGCCAAACTGTTATGGAAATTAGGCCTGTCGGCCACCATAACAGGGCTCGACCCTAGGTTCCCCCAAGTAAAGTTCAGAGCCAAATCAAAACAAATCAGATAATTTTAATCACGCGCGTACCGTAATTACAGCTCGAGCTGGGTGCCTCCGAAGAGGGACCCTAACATAAACAAATCCTGGGTAATTATAGTCTTTTCGACTTCCATTTCCCACCCCTCACGCGGTAGTTAGCCCAATAGTAATTTTTTGGTCTGGGGTCTCCTGCTCCTCATTGGGTCTCATCATCTTTCTGAGGCAAGCTGGTTTTCTCCTTTTTTTTTGTTTTTTTGCAGTCTCTGATGACGGTTGTACCTCTGTTTTTGTTGGGTCTGGCGGCTGTTTCCCAAGGTCTTATTTTCCCAATTGTTTTGGCGTCTTCCCTCTCGGAGTCGGTGACACAGGAGCGCAGACTGCGTGTGGCTTCCTTATTTTCCCAGCCTGAATGAGCTCTGAGGCACTATTTTTTATTAAACTAGGTAAAGATTCGTTACTTTTCCCACATGCAGCCTAAGGCTTCAGCAAAACTAGCCACTCATGCTAAGCAAGTTTTATGTAAGTTGTGCTAAGCAGCCATTTCTAGACAGTTTCAATTCACTATTCTTTAACACTCACAAACACAGCCAGCAGCCAGGGGCCTCTCTCTCGCCTATGAGGCACTGAGGCTGCTGTGACCTCACAAGCCCACCCAGCAGTCATTGGCCTCAAACTGGCCTATCAGGCACTGAGGCTGCTGTGACCTCACAAGCACGGCCAGCAGGCATGGGCATCCAACTGCCCTATAAGACACTGAGGCTGCTGTGACGTCACAAGCAAAGCCAGCAGCTGTGGGTCTGCCACTGGCCTGTCAGGCAATAGGACTGCTGTGACCTGACAAGCACAGCCAGCAGCTATGGGCCTGCCACTGGCCTATAGGGCACTGAGGCTGCTGTGACCTCACAAGCACAGCGAGGAGCCAGAGGCCTGCCATTGCCCTATAAGGTACAGAGACAAATGTGACCTCAAAAGGCAGCCAGCAGACGGGGCCTCCCACGGGCCTATCAGGAAATAGGACTGCTGTGACCTCACAAGCACAGCCAGCAGCTATGGGCCTGCCACTGGCCTATGAGGCACTGAGGCTTCTCTGACCTCACAAGCACAACCAGCAGCTATGGACCTCGCACTGGCTATCAGGCACTCATACTGCTGTGACCTCACAAGCACAGCCAGCAGCCATGGGCCTGCCCCTGGTGTATGAGGAACTAGGACTCCTGTGCCTTCACAAGCACAGGCAGCAGCTGTGGGCCTGCCACTGAACTGTGAAGCACGGAGACAAACATGGCCTCACAAGCACAACCAGCAGCCAGGGGCCTGCCACTGCCCTATGAGACACTGAGGCTGCTGTGACCTCACAAGCAAAGCCAGCAGCCAGGGGACTCCCTTTGGCCTATGAGGCACTGATGCTGCTATGACCTCACAAGGACAGCCAACAGCCAGGAGCCATCCCACTGGCCTATCAGGCTATAGGACTGCTGTGACCTCACAAGCACAGCCAGCAGCTATGGGCCTGCCAGTGACCTATCAGACATGTGTCGCGGCCCGAAAGGAGTCGTTCAGGACGACCTCCCTCCCCTTAGGACCAACGACCAAGTTCGTGATGCCCTTGCACTCAATTAAGGTGAAAACGACACCAGCCAACCAGTTTAAGATTTATTAAGGCAAAATGGAATCAACTAACGAGACATGTCCCGCGTCACACGTTTAGGGAAAAAGAGAGGAAAAGGGGAAGAGAGAGAGAGAAAGATATCACCACCCGTGGATCCAGCGGCGTCCCGTTGGTCCTCTTCTTTTGGGAGTCCTTGCGGCGGGGCGGGGGGGCAGAGGGGGGAAGCTCCCGTCTGGTTCCGCTGACTCTGCTCGAGTTCTTCAGTCGTCGCAAGCAAGCCCCCCCATTCACACAGTCTGCAGTTTTTATAGGTTCTTGCCCGGCCTCTGGGAGGTGCTTCCTCGCTTCCCATGCAGATTAACCGTCATGCGCAGTCCGCCCTCTCGGAACCTTCCAGAAATGGGCTGGGGTATCTGGGGGTCTCCTGCTCATGCGCAGATGGCAAATGAGTACGTGCGGTTCGTGCCCTAGAGACGACCTTCTGCCCTTTTCGCACCCTTTTTACCCCGTGCAGGTGCACGAGGTTGTTTACTTCGCAGACGGCTCCCGGGGGCGCCAGCGCGGCATTGCCCGACACACCTTGGCAGCGGCAGCTTTGCAGCAGCAGCAGCAATGTCAAGACAAAACCGCATTTAGTACCGGTCCTCTACACCACCCCGTGTCTCAACATTGCAGCTTGGCAGCAGGAGAGAGAGAGAGAGAAAGCAAGCAAGCAAGCAAGGAAGGAAAGGAGAGAGAATTAGGGACGGGGGGGAAGTCGTGGGAACAACATGGGTTTGGGTAAAAAATAAAGTGCTTAACAGTGATTAAACAGAGGTCTTGCTCAATGCAAGCTTATTCTTTAACAACTTCAACAACATTTAACTTTACAAAACAGACATCAAAACTGAGTTAATGAGGTAGGATTGTTACAATAGGCATAAAACAGCTGGCAAATGCGCTGTGGATGTCAATATGCAATTTCCTCCTTCAGGAGAAACTGGGAAATGATGGGTACTGTGGTTGGCCACGGCCAATGGATGGCACGGATTTTCTTTATGCCGTCCGGCAAGGTGGTAGGAACAAATTGCATATTTGACACAACATGTCCGATTAATTGAACAAAGCAAGGAATTATACAAGAACATTAAGGCGGCAACTGCACCTAACAAATACAATATTAACTGTTTCACCCACGGTGCCCCCAGTAACCAGGACTACAAATCGCCACTCCAGCCATTCCAGGTTTGGACGAGGACGTGGGCTATTTTTCTGATATCTTTGGTTAACTGGAGAACTACTTCGCCTACATCATCTATTTCCAAACAACAGTTAGGAATATTTAATTTCCCACACACTTCTCCCTCTTCAGCTAACAGGTAATCTAAAAACCATGTGGTGCTGAAGGATTGCCGTGCGCATCTGTTGGGATTGCCAAGTTAGAAGATCTATCGTGTCAGCGGTTTTGTTGGTAATAATTTCTAGAGCCGCTTGTAGTCTGATTATTTCCCCATTTTTGCGTCCCGCCCAAATTTCCCTTAATGGATCGCGTCTTACAGGCAACACTTCTGTCTCCAAGGTTATCATATACCTTTATGCCTAACCGAGGTCCACTTGCTTCTGGCAAAAGGAAAAACAAAGGTCTGATAATCCCTATATAACAAATTCCCAACCACCCCGTGGGTAAAAATGTATATGCTGTGTGCCTGCATATCCAGTAATGCCCCTTCTTAGCTCCAATGCCCTGAGCAAATGGCCCGTTTATCCCTGGTGGGAATTGAAAGTAAGTTGCATCTCTGTTGCCCAGAGGGCTGAAGAAGGTGGTTGCCCCATCACCTATTTGGCCGGTACAATACCAAGCCCCAGAAGTGTATTCTGGTGGTAGGTTTGCCATAGCACATATAAGCACATTAAGACAAGAAGTATCTTTCCAACACAAGTTAAGAATGCCATTCTTGGCTGTTGTGTTTTCAACAATAAAGCTAATTATGATCGCAGCACACAATTACAAAAAATGATAAAAATAACTGTTATAACTACCACAGGTAGTATCGTTGAGGACACTCAAGCTCAACATAAGACAAGTCTTCTTCCCCAGTGTCCTCTTCCTTTTACATTGTTGACCTAAAAGGAAGGGAGGATCCACCTGGCATGGATTCTATGATCTTTCCCATGGGCATCAGTAGCTACCCATGCATACAGATTTTTTGAAGCTTTTAGTACTAGAGGTATTTGTCCCACAGTGGGTAAGTCCACTAGAACCGGTTGTCCCGGGTAATACAAGGGATTCCTCGGTTTCTTATTCTCCCCAGTCCCAGGTAAGAGGGATGGAGGATTAGGGCAAAAAGCAGCGAGTCTGGGGCAGCCATTTACTCCCCATCGTCCATTGACTTTAGTTACTGCATCAGATATTCGTCGCGCCCATCCGGGATTGTGCGGTCTCAGGGTTCGTTTTAAGAGTCCTGGGGTGCAGACGGGGTCTTGGGATAAGGGAGGAGGAACTTTGGGGTTTGAGGAAGATGGGGTTCCCCTTATCCTGTCCCAACTTCTTACCAAACCTTCCAGGTTGGGAGTTGGTAACCTATCCATGACTTCTCTGGGAATTCCCTTTGAAATGCCTTCTGCCCATAATAATTGTCTCCTGCTATCCAACACCCGTACCGGTTTCCCAGGATGTGGGTGTTGCAGGGATTTATATTGCCTCCCACTTTCCTCAACTCTTCTTATTTCTGCTTTATGCTTTGTTTCCCCCTGGCCAGTGAATCCCATACGCCTTCCGTAATTAATTAGCTCCTGTGCCACCTCCCCCCAAGTCATGTCGGGGGGGCCTCCCCTTCGTCTCAGTCGGGGAGTTCGTAATCGGTCTTGCAGCTGAACAGCATCAGGAAGTCCCCTGATCAGAGGATGTAACCTCTCGGGGTCTGCCACACACTGCATGGGGGAGGGCTGCTGCAGAAGCAGCAAACGGTCATGCATCAATTGGAGGCAAGCAGTTTTCTGCACGCTTTCCAGAATGTGGCCCGCTGTGGGTGTTTTAATAGAAAAAGGGTCTCCTCTTTCCATTGGGTCTAATCCTCCTGCCCAGTAGGCTACCCTCTGGGTCAAGGACCATGGTTCCCTGTTATCATTTGTGGTTAGAAAGACTCTGGGTCCCCAATATCCTCTAGCTTCATCTTCGCTCAGCAGAATGCGATCCCCCCCCGGTGAGGGAGACTCTCCACACATACTCAGTTTCAGTTTCCCGGGAGCCCCGGGAGTATTTTTCCTGTATTTTAGCCAAGTCCTGAGGGGAATAGGGGATAATACGCGTGGTACGTCGTTGAATACCCCCCTGACCATTATCAGTGGTTTCCGTTTTAATCAAGGGTCTCATTACTACATTCCCATCTCCAGGATAAAAGCAGTTCCTGCTGTCTTCCAATTCTTTAATTGGATATATGGATTTTAGATCAGATGCCTGTTTTCCGTCTAGTTCGGCCACATTTGAGAATCCCGGTTCACTATCATCAACCCCCCGCCTGTTTTCTTCCAATTCAGACCGCAGGATTCTCTCTCGGTCTAGTGAGTCCGATAAGATTATGTGAAGCCGCTGAGTATGGTTGCGCTCCGCAGTGAGTTGACTTTGCAAGTTTCTTACCTGTTCTTGCAAAGACTCAACTGTCTCTTTGGCTCGACTCCGGGAGTCTTGCAAGAACTCGATTGTCTCTTTGGCTCGACTCTGGGAGTTTCTTATGTGTTCTCCCAAGGACTCAATGGTCTTTTTATCACCTTGCCTCCCCCACCGGGCAGCAATTAGTGCCGCCCCTAAAACACCACAAACTGTTGCCCGAGCCATGCCAAGAGAGAGCAGGGCTTTATAGCCCTTCAGATTCGCAAAAAGAGGATTATCCTTCATTGTCAGATCCTCTGTACTACAAATTATTCACAAGCACAGCACACTGTCACGGGCCTGCCACTGCCATAAAGGGCACGGAGGCTGCTGTGCCCTAACAAGCACAGCCAGCAGCCAGGAGCCTGCCACTGGCCTAGGAGGCACTGAGGCTGCTGTGACCTCACAAGCACATCCAACATCCATGAGCCTGCCACTGGCCTAGGAGGCACTCAGGCTGCTGTGACCTCCTAAGCACAGCCAGCAGCCAGGAGCCTGCTACCGGCCTCGGAGGCACTGAGGCTACTGTGACCTCACAAGCACAGCCAGCAGCCAGGAGCCTGCTACTGGTCTAGGAGGCACTCAGGCTGCTGTGACCTCCCAAGCTCAGCCAGTAGCCAGGAGCCTGCAACTGGCCTAGGAGGCACTGAGGCTGCTGTGACCTCACAAGCACATCCAACATCCATGAGCCTGCCACTGGCCTAGGAGGCACTCAGGCTGCTGTGACCTCCCAAGCACAGCCAGCAGCCAGGAGCCTGCTACTGGCCTAGGAGGCACTGAGGCTGCTGTGACCTCACAAGCACAGCCAGCAGCCAGAAGCCTGCTACTGGCCTAGGAGGCACTCAGACTGCTGTGACCTCCCAAGCTCGGCCAGCAGCCATGAGCCTGACACTGGCCTCGGAGGCACTGAGGCTGCTGTGACCTCACAAGGACAGCCAGCAGGAGGCGCTGTAGACTAACTTATGAGGCACTGAGGCTGCTGTGACCTCACCAGCACAGCCAGCAGCCAGGAGCCTGCCACTGGCCTCGGAGGCACTGAGGCTGCTGTGACCTCACAAGCACAGCCAGCAGCCAGGAGCCTGCGACTGGCCTAGGAGGTACTGAGGCTGCTGTGACCTCACCAGCACAGCCAGCAGCCAGGAGCCTGCCACTGGCATTTGAGGCACTGAGGCTGCTGTGACCTCACAAGCACAGCCAGCAGCCAGGAGCTTGCTACTGGCCTAGGAGGCACTCAGACTGCTGTGACCTCCCAAGCTCAGCCAGCAGCCATGAGCCTGCCACTGGCCTAGGAGGCACTGAGGCTGCTGTGACCTCACAAGCACAGCCAGCAGGAGGCGCTGTAGACTAACTTATGAGGAACTCAGTCTGCTGTGACCGCACCAGCACAGCCAGCAGCCAGGAGCCTGCCACTGCCATAGGAGGCACTGAGGCTGCTGTGACCTCACAAGCACAGCCAGCAGCCAGGAGCCTGCGACTGGCCTAGGAGGTACTGAGGCTGCTGTGACCTCACAAGCACAGCCAGCAGGAGGCGCTGTAGACTAACTTATGAGGCACTCAGGCTGCTGTGACCTCACAAGCACAGCAAGCAGCCAGGAGCCTGCGACTGGCCTAGGAGGTACTGAGGCTGCTGTGACCTCACAAGCACAGCCAGCAGCCAGGAGCCTGCCACTGGCCTAGGAGGCACTGAGGCTGCTGTGACCTCACAAGCACAGCCAGCAGCCAGGAGCCTGCTACTGGCCTAGGAGGCACTCAGACTGCTGTGACCTCCCAAGCTCAGCCAGCAGCCATGAGCCTGCCACTGGCCTAGGAGGCACTGAGGCTGCTGTGACCTCACCAGCACAGCCAGCAGCCAGGAGCCTGCCACTGCCATAGGAGGCACTGAGGCTGCTGTGACCTCACAAGCACAGCCAGCAGCCAGGAGCCTGCGACTGGCCTAGGAGGCACTGAGGCTGCTGTGACCTCACCAGCACAGCCAGCAGCCATGAGCTAGCCAGTGGCCAAGGAGGCAATGAGGCTGCTGTGACCTCACAAGCACAGGAGCAGCCAGGAGCATGCCACTGGCCTAGGAGGCACTCAGGCTGCTGTCACCTGACAAGCACAGCCAGCAGGCAGGAGCCTGCCACTGCCCTGAGAAGCACTGAGGCTGCTGTGACCTGACAAGCACAGAAAGCAGCCATGAGCCTGCCACTGGCCTTTGAGGCACGGAGGCTGCTGTGACCTCACAAGCACAGCCAGCAGCCAGGAGCCTGCTACTGGCCTAGGAGGCACTCAGACTGCTGTGACCTCACAAGCACAGCCAGCAGCCATGAGCCTGCCACTGGCCTAGGAGGCACTGAGGCTGCTGTGACCTCACAAGCACAGCCAGCAGGAGGCGCTGTAGACTAACTTATGAGGCACTCACGCTGCTGTGACCTCACCAGCACAGCCAGCAGCCAGGAGCCTGCCACTGCCATAGGAGGCACTGAGGCTGCTGTGACCTCAAAAGCACAACCAGGAGCCAGGAGCCTGCCACTGGCCTACGAGGCATGGAGGCTGCTGTGACCTCACCAGCACAGCCAGCAGTCAGGGGCCTGACACTGGCCTTAGAGGCACTGAGGGTGCTGTGACCTCACAAGCACAGCCAGCAGCCAGGAGCCTGACACTGGCCTTAGAGGCACTGAGGCTGCTGTGACCTCACAAGCACAGCCAGCAGCCAGGAGCCTGACACTGGCCTTAGAGGCACTGAGGGTGCTGTGACCTCACAAGCACAGCCAGCAGCCAAGAGCCTGCCACTGGCCTAGGAGGCACTGAGGCTGCTGTGACCTCACAAACACAGCCAGCAGCCAGGAGCCTGCCACTGGCTTATGAGGCACTGAGGCTGCTGTGACCTCACCAGCACAGCCAGCAGTCAGGGGCCTGCCACTGGCTTAGGAGGCACTGAGGTTGCTGTGACCTCACAAGCACCGCCAGCAGCCATGAGCTAGCCAGTGGCCAAGGAGGCAATGAGGCTGCTGTGACCTCACAAGCACAGGAGCAGCCAGGAGCATGCCACTGGCCTAGGAGGCACTCAGGCTGCTGTCACCTGACAAGCACAGCCAGCAGCCAGGAGCCTGCCACTGCCCTGAGAAGCACTGAGGCTGCTGTGACCTGACAAGCACAGAAAGCAGCCATGAGCCTGCCACTGGCCTTTGAGGCACGGAGGCTGCTGTGACCTCACAAGCACAGCCAGCAGCCAGGAGCCTGACACTGCCCTATGAGACACGGAGGCTGCTGTGACCTCACAAACACAGCCAGCAGCCAGGAGCCTGCCACTGGCCTCGGAGGCACTGAGGCTGCTGTGACCTCACCAGCACAGCCAGCAACCATGAGCCTGCCACTGGCCTCGGAGGCACTGAGGCTGCTGTGACCTCACAAGCACAGCCAGCAGCCAGGATCCTGCTACTGCCCTATAAGATACAGAGACAAATGTGACCTCAAAAGGCAGCCAGCAGACAGAGGCCTGCCACAGGCCTATCAGGAAATAGGACTGCTGTGACCTGACAAGCACAGCCAGCAGGCATGGGCATCCAACTGCCCTATGAGGCCCCAAGACAAACGTGACCTCATAACGCAGCCAGCAGGCATGGAGCTCTCACTGCCCAGTGAGGCACTATGACAAAGGTGACCTCAAAATGCAGCTAGCAGACAGAGGCGTGCCAGTGGCCTATCAGGCAACAGACCTGCTATGACCTCACAAGCACAGCCAGCAGCCAGCAGCCAGGGCATACCACTGGCCTATGAGGCACTGAGGCTGCTGTGACGTCACAAAAACAGCCAGCACCCAGAGGCCTGCCACTGGCCTATCAGTCACTCAGACTGCTGTGACGTCAACAGGACAGCCAGCAGCCATTGGCCTGCCACTGACCTATCAGGCAATAGGACTGCTGTGACGTCACAAGCACAGCCAGCAGCTGTGGGTCTGTCACTGGCCTAGGAGGCATTCAGGCTGCTGTGACCTGACAAGCACAAACAGAAGGGGGCGCCTGCCCCTAACCTATGAGGCCCTGAGGCTGCTGTGACCTCACAAGCACAGCCAGCAGCCATGAGCCTGCCACTGGCCTAGGAGGCACAGAGGCTGCTGTGACCTCACAAGCACAGCCAGCAGACAGGGGATTGACACTGCCCTAGGAGGTACTGAGGCTACTGTGACCTCACAAGCACACCTAGCAACCATTAGCCTACCAGTGGCTTATCAGGCACGGAGGCTGCTGTGACATCACAAGCCCAGCCAGCAGCCATGAGCTTGCCAGTCGCCTGGGAGGCACTGAGGCTGCTGTGACCTCACAAGCACAGCCAGCAGCCATGAGCCTGCCACTGCCCTATGAGGCACTGAGGGTGCTGTGACCTCACAAGCACAGCCAGCAGCCAAGAGCCTGCCACTGGCCTAGGAGGCACTGAGGCTGCTGTGACCTCACCAGCACAGCCAGCAGTCAGGGGCCTGCCACTGGCTTAGGAGGCACTGAGGTTGCTGTGACCTCACAAGCACCGCCAGCAGGCCATGAGCTAGCCAGTGGCCAAGGAGGCATGGAGGCTGCTGTGACCTCACAAGCACAGGAGCAGCCAGGAGCATGCCACTGGCCTAGGAGGCACTCAGGCTGCTGTCACCTGACAAGCACAGCCAGCAGCCAGGAGCCTGCCACTGCCCTGAGAAGCACTGAGGCTGCTGTGACCTGACAAGCACAGAAAGCAGCCATGAGCCTGCCACTGGCCTTTGAGGCACGGAGGCTGCTGTGACCTCACAAGCACAGAAAGCAGCCATGAGCCTGACACTGGCCTAGGAGGCACTGAGGCTGCTGTGACCTCACCAGCACAGCCAGCAGCTAGGAGCCTACAACTGGCCTCAGGAGCACTGAGCTGTGGGTCTGTCACTGGCCTAGGAGGCATGGAGGCTGCTGTGACCTCACAAGCACAAACAGCAGACAGGGGCCTGCCACTGCCCTATAAGACACTGAGGCTGCTGTGACCTCACGAGCACAGACAGCAGACAGGGGCCTGCCACTGCCCTATAAGACACTGAGGCTGCTGTGACCTCACAAGCACAGCCAGCAGCTGTGGGTCTGCCACTTGCCTATCAGGCAATAGGACTGCTGTGACCTGACAAGCACAGCCAGTAGCCAGGGGCCTGCCACTGGCCTAAAGGGAACGGAGGCTGCTGTGACCTCACGAGCCCAGGCAGCAGCCAAGGGCCTGCCACTGCCCTATAGGGCACTGAGGCTGCTGTGACCTCACAAGCACAGCCAGCAGCTATGGGCCTGCCACTGTGCTATGAGGCACTGAGGCTGCTGTGACCTCACAAGCACAGCCAGCAGCCATTGGCCTGCCACTGTCCAAACAGGCACTGAGTTTGCTCTGACCTCACCAGCACACCAAGCAGCCATTGGCCTCCCTCTGGCCTACAGGAAAAGGAGGCTGATGGGACCTCACAAGCACAGCGAGGAGCCAGAGGCCTCCCACTGCCCTATAAGGTACAGAGACAAATGTGACCTCAAAAGGCAGCCAGCAGACAGAGGCCTGCCACAAGCCTATCAGGAAATAGGACTGCTGTGACGTTACAAGCACAGCCAGCAGCTTCGGGCCTGCCACTGGCCTATGAGGCACGGAGGCTGCTGTGACCTCAAAAGCACACCAAGCAGACATTGGCCTCCCATGGGCCTGTCAGGCACTGAGGCTGCTGTGACCTCACAAGCACAGCCAGCAGCCATTGGCCTCCAACTGCCTGATGAGGCGCTGACGCTGCTGTCAACTCAGAAGCACAGTAAATAGTCAGGGGCCTGCCACTGCCCTAAAGGGCATGGAGGCTGCTGTGACCTCAGAAGCCCAGTGAGCAGCTATGGGCCTGCCACTGCCCTATAGGGCACTGAGGCTTCTCTGACCTCACAAGCCCACCCAGCAGTCATTGGCCTCGAACTGGCATACCTGGCACTGAAGCTTCTGTAACCTGAAAAGCACAGCCAGCAGCCACGTGCCTGCCACTGGCCTGTGAAGCACTGAGGCTGCTGTGACCTCACAAGCACAGCCAGCAGCTGTGGGTCTGCCACTGGCCTATCAGGCTGTAGGACTGCTGTGACCTCACAAGCACAGCCAGCAGCTATGGGCCTGCCAGTGACCTATCAGACACGTGTCGCGGCCCGAAAGGAGTCGTTCAGGACGACCTCCCTCCCCTTAGGACCAACGACCAAGTTCGTGATGCCCTTGCACTCAATTAAGGTGAAAACGACACCAGCCAACCAGTTTAAGATTTATTAAGGCAAAATGGAATCAACTAACGAGACATGTCCCGCGTCACACGTTTAGGGAAAAAGAGAGGAAAAGGGGAAGAGAGAGAGAGAAAGATATCACCACCCGTGGATCCAGCGGCGTCCCGTTGGTCCTCTTCTTTTGGGAGTCCTTGCGGCGGGGCGGGGGGGCAGAGGGGGGAAGCTCCCGTCTGGTTCCGCTGACTCTGCTCGAGTTCTTCAGTCGTCGCAAGCAAGCCCCCCCATTCACACAGTCTGCAGTTTTTATAGGTTCTTGCCCGGCCTCTGGGAGGTGCTTCCTCGCTTCCCATGCAGATTAACCGTCATGCGCAGTCCGCCCTCTCGGAACCTTCCAGAAATGGGCTGGGGTATCTGGGGGTCTCCTGCTCATGCGCAGATGGCAAATGAGTACGTGCGGTTCGTGCCCTAGAGACGACCTTCTGCCCTTTTCGCACCCTTTTTACCCCGTGCAGGTGCACGAGGTTGTTTACTTCGCAGACGGCTCCCGGGGGCGCCAGCGCGGCATTGCCCGACACACCTTGGCAGCGGCAGCTTTGCAGCAGCAGCAGCAATGTCAAGACAAAACCGCATTTAGTACCGGTCCTCTACACCACCCCGTGTCTCAACATTGCAGCTTGGCAGCAGGAGAGAGAGAGAGAGAAAGCAAGCAAGCAAGGAAGGAAGGAAAGGAGAGAGAATTAGGGACGGGGGGGAAGTCGTGGGAACAACATGGGTTTGGGTAAAAAATAAAGTGCTTAACAGTGATTAAACAGAGGTCTTGCTCAATGCAAGCTTATTCTTTAACAACTTCAACAACATTTAACTTTACAAAACAGACATCAAAACTGAGTTAATGAGGTAGGATTGTTACAATAGGCATAAAACAGCTGGCAAATGCGCTGTGGATGTCAATATGCAATTTCCTCCTTCAGGAGAAACTGGGAAATGATGGGTACTGTGGTTGGCCACGGCCAATGGATGGCACGGATTTTCTTTATGCCGTCCGGCAAGGTGGTAGGAACAAATTGCATATTTGACACAACATGTCCGATTAATTGAACAAAGCAAGGAATTATACAAGAACATTAAGGCGGCAACTGCACCTAACAAATACAATATTAACTGTTTCACCCACGGTGCCCCCAGTAACCAGGACTACAAATCGCCACTCCAGCCATTCCAGGTTTGGACGGGGACGTGGGCTATTTTTCTGATATCTTTGGTTAACTGGAGAACTACTTCGCCTACATCATCTATTTCCAAACAACAGTTAGGAATATTTAATTTCCCACACACTTCTCCCTCTTCAGCTAACAGGTAATCTAAAAACCATGTGGTGCTGAAGGATTGCCGTGCGCATCTGTTGGGATTGCCAAGTTAGAAGATCTATCGTGTCAGCGGTTTTGTTGGTAATAATTTCTAGAGCCGCTTGTAGTCTGATTATTTCCCCATTTTTGCGTCCCGCCCAAATTTCCCTTAATGGATCGCGTCTTACAGGCAACACTTCTGTCTCCAAGGTTATCATATACCTTTATGCCTAACCGAGGTCCACTTGTTTCTGGCAAAAGGAAAAACAAAGGTCTGATAATCCCTATATAACAAATTCCCAACCACCCCGTGGGTAAAAATGTATATGCTGTGTGCCTGCATATCCAGTAATGCCCCTTCTTAGCTCCAATGCCCTGAGCAAATGGCCCGTTTATCCCTGGTGGGAATTGAAAGTAAGTTGCACCTCTGTTGCCCAGAGGGCTGAAGAAGGTGGTTGCCCCATCACCTATTCGGCCGGTACAATACCAAGCCCCAGAAGTGTATTCTGGTGGTAGGTTTGCCATAGCACATGTAAGCACATTAAGACAAGAAGTATCTTTCCAACACAAGTTAAGAATGCCATTCTTGGCTGTTGTGTTTTCAACAATAAAGCTAATTATGATCGCAGCACACAATTACAAAAAATGATAAAAATAACTGTTATAACTACCACAGGTAGTATCGTTGAGGACACTCAAGCTCAACATAAGACAAGTCTTCTTCCCCAGTGTCCTCTTCCTTTTACATTGTTGACCTAAAAGGAAGGGAGGATCCACCTGGCATGGATTCTATGATCTTTCCCATGGGCATCAGTAGCTACCCATGCATACAGATTTTTTGAAGCTTTTAGTACTAGAGGTATTTGTCCCACAGTGGGTAAGTCCACTAGAACCGGTTGTCCCGGGTAATACAAGGGATTCCTCGGTTTCTTATTCTCCCCAGTCCCAGGTAAGAGGGATGGAGGATTAGGGCAAAAAGCAGCGAGTCTGGGGCAGCCATTTACTCCCCATCGTCCATTGACTTTAGTTACTGCATCAGATATTTGTCGCGCCCATCCAGGAATGTGCGGTCTCAGGGTTCGTTTTAAGAGTCCTGGGGTGCAGACGGGGTCTTGGGATAAGGGAGGAGGAACTTTGGGGTTTGAGGAAGATGGGGTTCCCCTTATCCTGTCCCAACTTCTTACCAAACCTTCCAGGTTGGGAGTTGGTAACCTATCCATGACTTCTCTGGGAATTCCCTTTGAAATGCCTTCTGCCCATAATAATTGTCTCCCGCTATCCAACACCCGTACCGGTTTCCCAGGATGTGGGTGTTGCAGTGATTTATATTGCCTCCCACTTTCCTCAACTCTTCTTATTTCTGCTTTATGCTTTGTTTCCCCCTGGCCAGTGAATCCCATACGCCTTCCGTAATTAATTAGCTCCTGTGCCACCTCCCCCCAAGTCATGTTGGGGGGGCCTCCCCTTCGTCTCGGTCGGGGAGTTCGTAATCGGTCTTGCAGCTGAACAGCATATTGTTTTAAAGCATCAGGAAGTCCCCTGATCAGAGGATGTGACCTCTCGGGGTCTGCCACACACTGCATGGGGGAGGGCTGCTGCAGAAGCAGCAAACGGTCATGCATCAATTGGAGGCAAGCAGTTTTCTGCACGCTTTCCAGAATGTGGCCCGCTGTGGGTGTTTTAATAGAAAAAGGGTCTCCTCTTTCCATTGGTCTAATCCTCCTGCCCAGTAGGCTACCCTCTGGGTCAAGGACCATGGTTCCCTGTTATCATTTGTGGTTAGAAAGACTCTGGGTCCCCAATATCCTCTAGCTTCATCTTCGCTCAGCAGAATGCGATCCCCCCCCGGTGAGGGAGACTCTCCACACATACTCAGTTTCAGTTTCCCGGGAGCCCCGGGAGTATTTTTTCCGAAGTCCTGAGGGGAATAGGGGATCATACGCGTGGTACGTCGTTGAATACCCCCCTGACCATTGTCAGTGGTTTCCGTTTTAATCAAGGGTCTCATTACTACGTTCCCATCTCCAGGATAAAAGGAGTTCCTGCTGTCTTCTAATTCTTTAATTGGATATATGGATTTTAGATCAGATGCCTGTTTTCCGTCTAGTTCGGCCACATTCGAGAATCCCGGTTCACTATCATCAACCCCCCGCCTGTTTTCTTCCAATTCAGACCGCAGGATTCTCTCTCGGTCTAGTGAGTCCGATAAGATTATGTGAAGCCGCTGAGTATGGTTGCGCTCCGCAGTGAGTTGACTTTGCAAGTTTCTTACCTGTTCTTGCAAAGACTCAACTGTCTCTTTGGCTCGACTCCGGGAGTCTTGCAAGAACTCGATTGTCTCTTTGGCTCGACTCTGGGAGTTTCTTATGTGTTCTCCCAAGGACTCAATGGTCTTTTTATCACCTTGCCTCCCCCACCGGGCAGCAATTAGTGCCGCCCCTAAAACACCACAAACTGTTGCCTGAGCCATGCCAAGAGAGAGCAGGGCTTTATAGCCCTTCAGATTCTCAAAAGAGGATTATCCTTCATTGTCAGATCCTCTGTACTACAAATTATTCACAAGCACAGCACACTGTCACGGGCCTGCCACTGCCATAAAGGGCACGGAGGCTGCTGTGACCTCACAAGCACAGCCAGCAGCCAGGGGCCTGCCATTGGCCTGTGAAGCACTGAGGCTGCAGTGACCTCACAAATACAGCGAGGAGCAAGAGGCCTGCCATTGCCCTATAAGGTACAGAGACAAATGTGACCTCAAAAGGCAGCCAGCAGACAGAGGCCTGCCACGGGCCTATCAGGAAATAGGACTGCTGTGACCTTACAAGCACAGCCAGCAGCTATGGGCCTGCCACTGGCCTATGAGGCACTGAGGCTGCTATGACCTCAACAAGCACAGTCAGCAGCCAGGGGCCTGCTGCTGGCCTCTCAGGCTGTAGGAGTGTTGTGACCTGACAAGCACAGCCAGCAGCAATGGGCCTGCCACTGGCCTACAGGAAAAGGAGGCTGATTGGACCTCACAAGCACAGCGACTAGCCAGGGGCCTCCCACTGCCCTATAAGGTACAGAGACAAATGTGACCTCAAAAGGCAGCCAGCAGACAGAGGCCTGCCACAGGCCTATCAGGAAATAGGACTGCTGTGACCTGACAAGCACAGCCAGCAGGCATGGGCATCCAACTGCCCTATGAGGCCCCAAGACAAACGTGACCTCATAACGCAGCCAGCAGGCATGGAGCTCTCACTGCCCAGTGAGGCACTATGACAAAGGTGACCTCAAAATGCAGCTAGCAGACAGAGGCGTGCCAGTGGCCTATCAGGCAGCAGACCTGCTATGACCTCACAAGCACAGCCAGCAGCCAGCAGCCAGGGCATACCACTGGCCTATGAGGCACTGAGGCTGCTGTGACGTCACAAAAACAGCCAGCACCCAGAGGCCTGCCACTGGCCTATCAGTCACTCAGACTGCTGTGACGTCAACAGGACAGCCAGCAGCCATTGGCCTGCCACTGACCTATCAGGCAATAGGACTGCTGTGACGTCACAAGCACAGCCAGCAGCTGTGGGTCTGTCACTGGCCTAGGAGGCATTCAGGCTGCTGTGACCTGACAAGCACAAACAGAAGGGGGCGCCTGCCCCTAACCTATGAGGCCCTGAGGCTGCTGTGACCTCACAAGCACAGCCAGCAGCCATGAGCCTGCCACTGGCCTAGGAGGCACAGAGGCTGCTGTGACCTCACAAGCACAGCCAGCAGACAGGGGATTGACACTGCCCTAGGAGGTACTGAGGCTACTGTGACCTCACAAGCACACCTAGCAACCATTAGCCTACCAGTGGCTTATCAGGCACGGAGGCTGCTGTGACATCACAAGCCCAGCCAGCAGCCATGAGCTTGCCAGTCGCCTGGGAGGCACTGAGGCTGCTGTGACCTCACAAGCACAGCCAGCAGCCATGAGCCTGCCACTGCCCTATGAGGCACTGAGGGTGCTGTGACCTCACAAGCACAGCCAGCAGCCAAGAGCCTGCCACTGGCCTTGGAGGCACTGAGGCTGCTGTGACCTCACAAACACAGCCAGCAGCCAGGAGCCTGCCACTGGCCTAGGAGGCACTGAGGCTGCTGTGACCTCACCAGCACAGCCAGCAGTCAGGGGCCTGCCACTGGCTTAGGAGGCACTGAGGTTGCTGTGACCTCACAAGCACCGCCAGCAGGCCATGAGCTAGCCAGTGGCCAAGGAGGCATGGAGGCTGCTGTGACCTCACAAGCACAGGAGCAGCCAGGAGCATGCCACTGGCCTAGGAGGCACTCAGGCTGCTGTCACCTGACAAGCACAGCCAGCAGCCAGGAGCCTGCCACTGCCCTGAGAAGCACTGAGGCTGCTGTGACCTGACAAGCACAGAAAGCAGCCATGAGCCTGCCACTGGCCTTTGAGGCACGGAGGCTGCTGTGACCTCACAAGCACAGAAAGCAGCCATGAGCCTGACACTGGCCTAGGAGGCACTGAGGCTGCTGTGACCTCACCAGCACAGCCAGCAGCTAGGAGCCTACAACTGGCCTCAGGAGCACTGAGCTGTGGGTCTGTCACTGGACTAGGAGGCATGGAGGCTGCTGTGACCTCACAAGCACAAACAGCAGACAGGGGCCTGCCACTGCCCTATAAGACACTGAGGCTGCTGTGACCTCACAAGCACAGCCAGCAGCTGTGGTTCTGCCACTTGCCTATCAGGCAATAGGACTGCTGTGACCTGACAAGCACAGCCAGTAGCCAGGGGCCTGCCACTGGCCTAAAGGGAACGGAGGCTGCTGTGACCTCACGAGCCCAGGCAGCAGCCAAGGGCCTGCCACTGCCCTATAGGGCACTGAGGCTGCTGTGACCTCACAAGCACAGCCAGCAGCTATGGGCCTGCCACTGTGCTATGAGGCACTGAGGCTGCTGTGACCTCACAAGCACAGCCAGCAGCCATTGGCCTGCCACTGTCCAAACAGGCACTGAGTTTGCTCTGACCTCACCAGCACACCAAGCAGCCATTGGCCTCCCTCTGGCCTACAGGAAAAGGAGGCTGATGGGACCTCACAAGCACAGCGAGGAGCCAGAGGCCTCCCACTGCCCTATAAGGTACAGAGACAAATGTGACCTCAAAAGGCAGCCAGCAGACAGAGGCCTGCCACGGGCCTATCAGGAAATAGGACTGCTGTGACCTTACAAGCACAGCCAGCAGCTATGGGCCTGCCACTGTGCTATGAGGCACTGAGGCTGCTATGACCTCAACAAGCACAGTCAGCAGCCAGGGGCCTGCTGCTGGCCTCTCAGGCTGTAGGAGTGTTGTGACCTGACAAGCACAGCCAGCAGCAATGGGCCTGCCACTGGCCTACAGGAAAAGGAGGCTGATGGGACCTCACAAGCACAGCGACTAGCCAGGGGCCTCCCACTGCCCTATAAGGTACAGAGACAAATGTGACCTCAAAAGGCAGCCAGCAGACAGAGGCCTGCCACAGGCCTATCAGGCAATAGGACTGCTGTGACGTTACAAGCACAGCCAGCAGCTGTGGGTCTGCCACTGGCTATCAGGCACTCAGACTGCTGTGAGCTCATAAGCACAGCAAACAGCCATGAGCCTGCCATTGCCCTATAGGGCACAGAGGCTGCTGTGACCTCACGAGCACAGCCAGCAGCCATTGGCCTGCCACTGGCCTGTGAAGCACTGAGACAAATGTGACCTCACAAGCACAGCAAACAGCCTTGGGCATCCTACTGGCATATCAGTCAATGGGACTGCTGTGACCTCACGAGCACAGCCAGCAGCTATGGGCCTGCTGCTGGCCTATAGGGCACGGAGGCTGCTGTGACCTCACAAGCACAGCCAGCAGGCACTGGCCTGCCCCTCGTATATCAGGCACTGAGGCTGCTGCTGTTTTGCTTCCCAAGGTCCTGGTGCCCAAGCAGGCCTTATTTCAAAGCCTTGACATCCTCCCTTTCGGAGTGTGGGGCACAGGAATGCAAACTGCTTGTAACTCCCTTATCTTTCCAGCCTGCACCAGCTCTGGGGCCCTTTCTTACTGAACTAGGAGTGCGGCCTAAGGCTTCAGCAAATTTAGCTACTCATGAAGCAAATTTTATCTAAGTGGCTACCTCTAGACCACTTCAGACTTAATGTTAGAAGTTATCCTAATCTACCTAGTTCACGCATTCCTTCTGAGCTTCCCAGGGTTGTCTTGTAACAATTCCCCCCTTTGAGACTTATATGATCATTTTCATATTAGTCTCACTCTTTTAAAATCTTTCCCATATTAATTTTGTACAACATCTACAAATGCATTGAATCACTACATAAACGCATACAAAAACTACTAACACCATTCCCAAAACTGTTAAACACTTTTTAACCCATGAGCTCACGTCAGGGAACCAGGAAGTCAACCATTTCCATGTTTCTTCAAATCCAAAAGAGGTATCCTCTTTCTGAACCCCATGTAAGATTTCAGTCTGCTTCCAGATTTCATTTAGATCGGTAGAAATTCTCCCGCTTTGATCCACATATACACAGCAACTAGTATTTATTACTGTACATACTCCTCCCTGAGATGCCAATAACATATCTAGAGCCATCCTGTTTTGGGTAGTTATTTTCGCAATTTCTGAAACCTCCTCTTGTAAAGCTGCAGTGGCATCAGAGGTTTTATTCCCTATTTTTTTCAATAACTGCTGAAATATTTACTATTGCTTTTTCAAGTTCACTCACTCCCAGTTGTGGAAAGAGCCACCTTACGAATGACTGCAACCTAGCAGGTCGATCTATTAAAGGATTATTGACCCTCTTTTGTCTCCTTATGAATGTTCTTAGCCAGGATTTTTGGTATTTATTACTCAATTCTTTTCTTATAGTAACATTAGGGATTATTGCCCCTAAAGTACATGACCCTGACCAATTAGGAGGTAGCACTTTTCGTGCCTTGTTTCCACACAACCAATACCATCCACTACCTTTTGGAACACGCCACCCATTTAGTTCCTTACTTGGCCACTTATAACCTATTCAGGTATCCGAGAGCAATCTTTATAACCTCCTACCTTAATGGCTCCAGTACAGTTGATCGGTTGCTTTCCATAAAGTATAGTTTTCTCCCACCATTTATTACTATTATTACATCTTTGGATACATTGATAATAATCTCCTGTCACCCTCTGGACTTCCCATTCCTGTTTGGTTGTTTCATAGGCACTCCAATTAGTGGGAAGCCCTTGTTGGAAAGTTCAGGGAAGTGGGTACACACCCAGCAATCCCTCTGGTTAACTATCTTCATAGATTTCGTAATTACTTCCAAATGGAGATTGTGACTCCAAAATCCTTCCTGATTCCCTTTAATTGTTTGGCTCAGGTAACCTAGAAAAACTAACCACCACATTTCTCCCCTGGTTGTTAAGGAGAACATCATTTTTACACAGATACCGTAACAACAATATTAACCCTATTCCTAACAATCAGATTAAAGCATTTTTTCCCTGAATACAATCTAAATTTAAAACCGATTCGCTTCTAATACATCTCATATATCTTTATATATTTTTAACTTTAGAGGTTGAACTTGTTCAGCTTTCCACGTCTCTCGAGGTACTGCTTTCACTCGGGTGTAATCTAAAAGTATAACTGGATGTACCTACGGAGAGAAGAACCTTTGCCATAGACAAGAGATAATCACTTAAAATTTGATCACCCTTAACGTGCATTTGAATTTCATTTCCAGTTAAATTTACAGTGTAAGGTTTGCCATACAGAATCTCAAATGGACTAACTTTCTCCCTAACCCTTGGGGTTATTCTGGTTCTTAATAATGCCAGAGGTAAAACATCAGTCCATTTCATCTGAGTCTCCTGACACAATTTTCCTACCTGTCTCTTAATTGTTTGATTCATTCTTTCCACTTTTCCACTGGATTGTGGCCTCCAGGGGGTATGTAAGTCCCATTTAATTTGTAGTATTTTTGAGATTTGTTGTACTATTTCTGCTATAAAATGAGGTCCCCTATCTGAAGAAAACCCTTCTGGTACCCTAAATCTTGGTATGATTTCTTTTAATAACATTTTCACTACCTCCCCTGCTTTAGTGGTACGACACGGGAAAGCCTCAGGCCATCCTGAAAAGGTGTCAACAATTACCAACAAATATTTATATCCATTACATCTTGGTAATTCAGAAAAATCAATTTGCCAGTAATCCCCAGGCATGAAGCCCCTTTTTACTTCCCCTGGGGGGGGCTTCTTCTGAATCCTGGGATTATTTCTAAGACAGATTTCACATTTTTGTGTAATACCCTTTGCAATTATTAACATACTAACTCCCACAGCAAATCTTTTAACTGTTTCAACCAATGCCTCAGCTCCCATGTGGGTACTACCATGTATTTGCTTCATCAGCTTCTTCATTATCGGCAAAGTTACCACACACTGTCCAGTAGATGTCACCCACCATCCTTCAGGAGTTTTTATGCATTTCAGTATTTCTGCTAATTTATTTTCTTTTTCAGTGTATACTGGAATTTCCATTTTTAACATTCTCTCTGGAACTAATGCTGCCACTGACATGGATAATTTTGCAGCCTCATCGGCCTGTTACAGAAATTAGGCTTGTCGGCCACCATAACAGAGTTCGACCCTAGGTTCCCCCAAGTAAAGTTCAGAGCCAAATCAAAACAAATTAAATTTTAATCACACGTGTGCCATAATTACAGCTCGAGCTGGGTGCCTCCGAAGAGGGACCCTAACATAAACAAATCCTGGGTAATTATAGTCTTTTCGACTTCCATTTCCCACCCCTCACGCGATAGTTAGACCAATAGTAATTTTTTGGTCTGGGGTCTCCTGCTCCTCATTGGGTCTCATCGTCTTTCTGAGGCAAGCTGGTTTTCTCCTTATTCTTGTTTTTTTGCAGTCTCTGATGACGGTTGTACTTCTGTTTTTGTTGGGTCTGGCGGTTGCCTCCCAAGGTCTTATTTTCCCCCATTGTTTTGGCGTCTTCCCTCTCGGAGTCGGTGACACAGGTGCGCAGACTGCGTGTGGCTCCCTTATCTTCCCAGCCTGAACGAGCTCTGAGGCACTATTTTTTATTAAACTAAGTAAAGATTCGTTACTTTTCCCACGCACGGCCTAAGGCTTCAGCAAATCTAGCCACTCATGCTAAGCAAGTTTTATGTAAGTTGTGCTAAGCAGCCATTTCTAGACAGTTTCAATTCACTATTCTTTAACAGTTTCCCCCCTTTGTTTTTATGAAGCATCCCTGCTAATATTTTAAACAGAGTTCTCGAAGTCTTTCGAGGCATACTATCACTTTCCATACTCTTATATATAATATGATCGTAAGCAATAGGCATAACACAGTTAAACTGAACACAACTACTACCGGGTGCAATACATGATTATAAATCCCTGTTGTGGTTGGTGACCACCCTAGAAGAGTTTCCCAGCCATGATGTTCTCCATCCCTTTTTACCCTTTCTAAGATATGATGTATCTCTTTTGCATCATGGTGAACAGTGATTAGAGTTTTCTGTCCACTGTTCCGGATGCGCTCTAGCAGTTGATGCAAATCATCATGTTGCAGTAGTTTCCTTACCAGGGTGAGATTCATCCCAATGGGAGTAGGTAGTAAATTTTGAATTAATGTATAATTAGATTGTAACAATTGATAAGACGTGATAGGAGCTGAATAATTGAAATCACATCCCATGATTTTGGTAAAGCTACAAATACAAATATTTCAATGATTACTCATATCTACTACAATGCCATCTATAACTATAAGACTACAAAAGGTTCTCATACATACACACCCTCTCCCAATATATACAAGTATAGTTGCAGGTGTTTCATCAGGGTGTATTTCAAAGTGACAAACATTTTGCTCAGTGTCAAGACAAATGTCTTGGGCTTTGATGGTATTACTTTCACAAATAAACCCTTGCTGTTCCTGTACAATACATGCGCTAACGTCCACAGTTTGCCATTTATTTCCATTTCGTTGGGCCCATACTCTGTGTTCCAATGGATAGAGTATAGCTCCATTGTGATTTAATCCTAACGCAATGATTGGATATATTGTATATGTTGGAGCATTACGTATTGTTGAAACAAAGGCTGTGGCCTCAGTGTTGATAGGATCATAAGTAAAATTGACCAGATACCACCAGGATTGGAATTCCTTTTCAAATTCGGTCACATTATCCCAAATTACCTTTCGAATTTCAGTGGGTAAAGTGCCTTCTTCCCCTCCCTTATAATCGCTGCTGCCATAGATTGCATCCACAGTTGAGCTTGGATGCAACTGAGGGCCAGGGAAATATTAATTTGGGCTTCCCCAAGTGCATCCACTATCAAGTGGTGATCTTTTTCATTCATTTTTTCCCATTGAGGTAATATCTCGGATGAAAGCCATTGGTTAGTTCCTAATGCTAATAGAGAAGACCTCAATGGATGTTTTAATCTGTATAAGTCACTTGTTGTTGTGCTCAGTTTATTTACGAGTACTTCAGCATCTATACTGTTTAGGACTCCCAATCCTGTTCCTATGATACCGGTCACATCTCTCCTTGTTCATTTTGGAGAGGTGAGGGTTCGCCTATGTAACCACGCCGTCCATCCCACATAGGACGTACCTAAGAATGGTGAACAGGTCGGTTTGATTGTAGAGATATAATTTGCATTAATAGCTCTACTCGTTTGAGAGACCATGATGGATTAAATAACACTCGTTGTTGGCCTGTATTTCTAATCACATACGGTCCAATTTCAAAGATTTGTGGGGATAAGGTTTTCTTACTCTTCATGGTAACAGAGTTATTTATATTGGTGGAAATAATTGTAGTCAGGGTAGGTATTGCTGTACTGGGCTCAATAATGTCTATTTTAAATTCAAATGATAGTCCCACATTGTGGTGAGCCCACAGGCAAACTATAAAAACAGGTTGTTCTAAGGTAAAATTGTACCAACAATCCAGTTTTTCAGTGGCACAAATTTTCCTTTCTTTTTCATTTGATTTGATTTTAGTGAGAGAGATTTGAGTTGCCTTCTCATGGGTGGACCCGTTGATCACTCGACACCCTATCTTTATTTCCTTTCCTGTCCTTCCCAGGAGTTGGGGAAGTTGGTTAGTATTATCCCAGCTCCATTCATTTTCTGAGTATACTTCAGTTCCATGCATGAGCAGGGTTGAGAGGTTTAAGTTTTTATCAGAACTTAATCTCATACTTCCGGTATACTTAACACGGGCCTGGGACCATGGCCACTCTAAGGTTCTTTGACCACAGGTTACAGAAAGTAGCATCAAGCTTTACGTGGTTGTTTTCACTGTTCTGCTGCAACCTCTGCTGTGTTTGCTTCTTGGACTGTCACTCGTTTCACGTGAGAGTGGTGAATCCAATTCTCTTTTCCTAGAATTTTAACAGCGTAGTAAGAACTTAACAATACAGTATAGGGTCCTTCCCATTTTGGTTCTAGTTTTGTTTTTCGCGAGAATACCTTTATCAACACTTTATCTCCAGGCTGTATAGCATGTGCCTGAATGTCTGATGGCACCGGCTGAAACCACTGAGCCTGATTTTGCAAGGCCTTAAACCGTTCTTGTAAGGCTAGTACATATTGTGTTACTCGTTCATCTCCGTCTAATAGGCTGGTCTTAGCAGGGATATAAGTCCCTGGTATCGCTAAATGTCTCCCAAAAAGAATTTCTGCTGGTGGTAGTCCTATGGGTTGCCGTGGAGAATTTCGAACATCCCACAGAGCTAAGTTTAATGCCTCTGGCCATTTTAGGCTAGCATGTGTGCATATTCTTGCTATTTTCTCTTTTAATGTTCTATTCATTCTTTCTACTTGTCCTGAAGATTGTGGGTGATAAGGAGCATGTAGGTTTCTTTTTATTCCTAACGATTTACATAACTGATTGATTATGCTTGCTGTAAAATGGGCACCCCTGTCTGAATCAATGGCTTCTGGGACCCCATACCTGGGTATGATTTCCTTCAGTAAGGCTTTTACCATTCCCCCTGTGTCAGCCTTTCTTGTTGGAAAAGCTTCTACCCAGCCTGATAACTGATCTATTATCACTAACAAGTGTTTCTATCCATAGACAGATGGCATATCTGCATAAGCTATTTGCAGCTTCTGGAAAGGGAAGTAAGCCCATGGTCGTCCCCCCCAAATCTGAGCTTGGCTTGTTATTTGAAAACTTCTGGCAGGTCGGGCAGCTATTTGTTATTCTTCTAGCAGCTGCATAGATTCCTGGAGCAGCCCATACTTTCTGTACCTGTTTAGCTATTCCCTCGGCTCCCCCATGAGCTTTATCGTGAAACCACCTAGCTATAGTAATTAAATATTTTTTTGGTAGAATTGGTTTTTCCCCAATTGTCCATATTCCGTCACCATTTTGTTTTGCTTCCCACTGTTCCCATTGTTTTTTCTCTTCCACTGAGCAGTCTTTTTCATACATAGTTTTGGGGTCTATTAAGTTTGGCCACTCACTCTGGTCCATCCTTGGAAC
Organism: Dromaius novaehollandiae; assembly: GCF_036370855.1. Classification (NCBI taxonomy): domain Eukaryota; kingdom Metazoa; phylum Chordata; class Aves; order Casuariiformes; family Dromaiidae; genus Dromaius; species Dromaius novaehollandiae. Next base: position 531,744 of record NW_026991432.1, on the reverse strand, counting down.
TGCCCCCATACATTCTCTCAGAGGTTGTTGAGCTGCAGCCCTCGCAGCAGCGTTGGCTAGAGCATTTCCTCTGCTAATTTCTGTAGTGTCTTTAGTATGGGCTGGGCAGTGTATTACCGCAATTTCTTTGGGCAGTTGAACTGCTTCCAGCAAATTACGTATTCCTTCTCCATTAGCTAATTTCTTTCCTGATGACGGCAAGAATCCTCGTTCTTTCCATAACATCCCTGTTGCATGACACACTCCAAATGCATATTTAGAGTCGGTATAGATATTTACCCGCAAGCTCTTACCTATTTTTTGCTGCTTGGGTCAATGCTATTAATTCTGCTCCTTGAGCACTTACTGATGGAGACAAAGGATTGGCCTCGAGCACCTCAAAGACGTTAGTGACAGCATAGCCGGAGTGACGTCTTCCGTCCAAATAATAGGATGACCCATCTGTAAACAGAACTAAGTCCGGGTTCTCCAAAGGTTCATCTTTAAGGTCCTCCCGGGGCTTGCTCGAGCTGACGACCACCTGCTCACAGGAATGATGTGGCTCTCCGTCCTCCGGTTGAGGCAATAGCGTTGCTGGATTCAAAATATTGCATCTTTTGAAAGTCACATTATCTGCATGCAGTATTATCAGTTCATAGCGGTCAGCTCTCTGTGGGGATAGTGCTTGAGTCGCATATTGCTTCATTAACAGTTCTACTTCATGTGGCACATACACAGTCAATGAATGACCCAAAACCACAGGTCGTGTTTTTTTCAATAAGAGCTGCAGTAGCTGCTATTGCTCTGATGCGTCCTGGAGTGCCTTTAGCTACCTCATCTAGTTGCGTGGAGTAATAGGCCACTGGTCTACGGTGAGGGCCTAGTTTTTGGGTGAGTACCCCACTTGCTACTCCCTGTCGCTCATGGACAAATAATTCAAATAGTTTGCTATAATCTGGTAACCCGAGAGCAGGGGCTGAAACCAACGCTTTTTTCACAGATGTAAAAGCTTTCTCCCTTTCTGGGCCCCAGGCCAAAGGCTCTATTTCCTCCTTTTTTGTTGCCTGTACCAGAGGCTTAGTAAGTTCTGCTAACCCCGGAATCCACGGTCGGCAGAATCCTACAGCTCCTAAAAATCCCCTAAGCTGTTTTTTTGTTACAGGACGAGGCATATCAAGAATTGTCTTTACTCGTTCTGGATCAACTAACCTGTGTCCTTCTCTTAAGATAAAACCCAAATATTTTACCTCTCTTTGACACAGCTGGAGTTTAGACAGAGATGCTCGATGCCCTTTTTCTGCAAGAGCGTTACATAGAGAAACAGTATCTTTCAAACATGTCTCATAATCTTTACTTGCTAATAACAAATCATCTACATATTGTATTAATGCAGAATGTCCTGGAAGTTCGATATCTGAGAGGTCATTTTTAAGTATACGTGAAAAAACAGTCGGAGACCCAGTAAATCCCTGTGGCAGCCTTGTCCAAGTTAATTGTTGTCCCTTTCAAGTGAAAGCAAAGAGATCTTGGCTATCTTCAGCTATCGGTATACTAAAAAAGGCTGCTGTTAGGTCAATCACAGTAAAATAAGTTGCCCAGTGGGGTATCTGTAGTAAAATGGTTGATGGGTCGGGGACTACTGGATGTGGAGCAATTACATGTTGGTTTATAGCCCTTAAGTCTTGTACAAAGCGATACTCTGGATCACCATCAGCATCTTGCCTGTTCTTTTTAACTGGCAGAATTGGGGTGTTATATGGGGATTCACAGACTCTAAGGATACCCATTTTCAGATAATGATCAGTTTGTTTTTGGATACTCTTCTCTGCTTCCTTTGGGATAGGATATTGTTTAACTGCAGGAGGCAATCCCCCCTTTGTTTTTATCGAGACTGGACCGGCTGATTTCAGTAGTCCCACATCCATTCCTGAAGAGCTCCATAATTTTTTAGAAACTGATTCTAAACCTGTTGGAATTTGCAGATTAGTTGACTCTGGTTCTGGTGTCTTAGCCAGAACACATGAACCCATAATTATTAGCTTTATCCCTTCCGGCTGTAAGCAGATCTGAGTATCCAAGGCTTGCAGGAGATCTCTCCCCAAAAGGCATATAGGTGCGTCTGTGGAAATTATAAAATGTCCCCACACTGTTTTACCCTCAATAGTGAGTAATAAGGGCTTAGATAACATTCATTCGCCCTTTCCCATCACTCCTTGCATCACTATTTTATCTGATGATTTGCATCCTTTAGGCTCAAAATTTAAAAGGGAAAGGGTGGCTCCAGTATCCACTAGAAAGGGAACTTCTAAACCTTCAGTATTGCCATTACGTGACCCTCAAAATCCAAAACTACATCCCATAAATTTACTCCAATTTCCACAGTATTTTCTGAGTCTCCTGTTTCCTCTCATTGTGGATTGACTGGGAATCGCCTGGTCTCCTCCTTAGTGTTTGATTGTCTCATGCCGGTTCCTCTGTTCCTAACTACATGGGGCCTCACTGGGCACTCCTGCTGCCAGTGTCCTTGTTCCCCACAATAATAACAAACATCATTAACTCCTGACTGTACAGCACGTTCACTTTGGTTCCATCTATCTCTCCTGGCTCTTTCACCTCCCCTCCCCCTGGGTCCTCTAAATCCATCTCTTAACACAGCTGCTAACACACTAACTTCCTCTTTTTTTTGCTGTCTCTTTTCTTTTGCCCTCTCCTCCTCTCGACTATTATACACAAATGTGGCTAAACGTATTATTTCATCCATTCGCTTTCCTGGCCAGTCAGGAACATGTTTGGAAAACTACTTTCTAATGTCCGGGGCTGCTTGGTCTACAAATGTGGAAATCATTAGCGGCCTGTTAGCCTCGGCTTCTGGGTCTAGTCCTCCCCCATACATTCTGACTTGCTTAATTAGCCTAGCAAAGAAAGCCGAGGGGTGTTCCTCTGCCTGTTGCTGACACTCCCTTACTTGCAGTCTTTTGTCCTGCCAAACGTATAGCTTCTTCTAAGCCCTCTCTGGCTACTTGCAACTGCCTGTAATCTGCATCTACATTATGATTCCATCCGGGGTCCACAGCTGGCCAGGCTGTTTGAGCAGCCCCAACACACCCCTCTGCTGCCCAACGGCGGTTTGCATCCAAACTTGAGCACCTTTCATCTGGAGTGAACACAGATTCAAGGAGCATTTGTACATCTCCCCAGGTAGGGTCATACGCCCGCATAATTCCCCTTATGATTTGTAACACTCTTTCTGGATCATCCCTAAGTCTGGGGAGCCGTTGACTCCATATAATTAAATCTTGGGGTCTCCAGGGTCGGTAAACTCGTGTAGTGGCGACCCGAGGTACCCCTTCCAGACCGGGTGGGGGCACTCCTGGCACAGGAAGGCCTTCCAGAGGAGCTTGAAAGGCGGGGGCGGAAGGCAAGCGGGGGTGTAGGGAAGCTGAAGCAGAGGGTAGCGCATAGGGTGGAATAGTTTCCACAAGCGTTTCAGCAGCTGCGGTACTTACAGCATTCTGAGGAAAGAGTCTCTCTTTCCTAGGCGCCTCTTTTCATCTAGCAAATGCCCAGTTGTCCCATACATACCAGTAATCCATTTGTCTCGGGAACCTATTCTGCAAATGATGACGCAGGAAAGTTAGTTCCTGGTAACTGAAGGACCCCTGGGGTGGCCATCGCTCTGCCAGATTACCTTCCTTAGTCAGGAACGGCCAATCCTCCTGACACAGTTGGACTAACCTTTTTCTCCCTAAATTTTTGGTACCATCAATCTTACTCCAGTTTACCAAAATTTCGGCTAAGGGCGTCCCCTTTTCTATGCCGAAATTATTTCCCATATTGAGTTCCTGAAAAGTGCGTCTTAAGCAAATCAGGCAGTGCACTTCCTTCCCGGTAACACCAGTCCCTGTAGCTGGTGTGATCACACACACTATTTCTCTCCCTCTCTTTCTCTCGCTCTCTGGGAACTGCACTCACACCACCCGCGTCTTTAACTGCTAGGACTGCTGTCCCTTCGCAGCAGGCGGCTTCTCAGCCGACGGGTGCCCCAATCGGTTCCCAGGCTACACGCACTCACACACACACACACACACACACACACAAACACACAGTGCTGTTTACACTCACACCAGTCACGGTGACTCTAGATTTCGGTCTTACAGTTTTGCAGTGCGCCTTATGCTGATCAGGCTGCACAACCCTCCTCCGGCCGGACCGAGCTGGGACTTAAAACCCACTCTAACCCTGGGGATGGGACTCCTACCTGTCCCCCTGGTATGCCTTACAGTGGCCAGCCCACGTACCCCCCCCACACACCTGGTACGCCTTACGGTGATCAGTCCGCGTACCCTTTCAGTGCACTGTTACCAGACCAGAATTTAGAATTTAGGCGGGAGTTTAAGACTCACCTTCTCGGTGCCTCTCGTTGCCAAAGATCCCAGGTGAACTCACCCGATGGCGCCAGATGATTGTTTGGAGATGAGAGGCCCCAACAGTGGTCGCCTAGGGTCCCATCTGGGGTGCCAAACTGTTATGGAAATTAGGCCTGTCGGCCACCATAACAGGGCTCGACCCTAGGTTCCCCCAAGTAAAGTTCAGAGCCAAATCAAAACAAATCAGATAATTTTAATCACGCGCGTACCGTAATTACAGCTCGAGCTGGGTGCCTCCGAAGAGGGACCCTAACATAAACAAATCCTGGGTAATTATAGTCTTTTCGACTTCCATTTCCCACCCCTCACGCGGTAGTTAGCCCAATAGTAATTTTTTGGTCTGGGGTCTCCTGCTCCTGATTGGGTCTCATCATCTTTCTGAGGCAAGCTGGTTTTCTCCTTTTTTTTTGTTTTTTTGCAGTCTCTGATGACGGTTGTACCTCTGTTTTTGTTGGGTCTGGCGGCTGTTTCCCAAGGTCTTATTTTCCCAATTGTTTTGGCGTCTTCCCTCTCGGAGTCGGTGACACAGGAGCGCAGACTGCGTGTGGCTTCCTTATTTTCCCAGCCTGAATGAGCTCTGAGGCACTATTTTTTATTAAACTAGGTAAAGATTCGTTACTTTTCCCACATGCAGCCTAAGGCTTCAGCAAAACTAGCCACTCATGCTAAGCAAGTTTTATGTAAGTTGTGCTAAGCAGCCATTTCTAGACAGTTTCAATTCACTATTCTTTAACACTCACAAACACAGCCAGCAGCCAGGGGCCTCTCTCTCGCCTATGAGGCACTGAGGCTGCTGTGACCTCACAAGCCCACCCAGCAGTCATTGGCCTCAAACTGGCCTATCAGGCACTGAGGCTGCTGTGACCTCACAAGCACGGCCAGCAGGCATGGGCATCCAACTGCCCTATAAGACACTGAGGCTGCTGTGACGTCACAAGCAAAGCCAGCAGCTGTGGGTCTGCCACTGGCCTGTCAGGCAATAGGACTGCTGTGACCTGACAAGCACAGCCAGCAGCTATGGGCCTGCCACTGGCCTATAGGGCACTGAGGCTGCTGTGACCTCACAAGCACAGCGAGGAGCCAGAGGCCTGCCATTGCCCTATAAGGTACAGAGACAAATGTGACCTCAAAAGGCAGCCAGCAGACGGGGCCTCCCACGGGCCTATCAGGAAATAGGACTGCTGTGACCTCACAAGCACAGCCAGCAGCTATGGGCCTGCCACTGGCCTATGAGGCACTGAGGCTTCTCTGACCTCACAAGCACAGCCAGCAGCTATGTGCCTGCCACTGGCCTATGAGGCACTGAGGCTTCTCTGACCTCACAAGCACAACCAGCAGCTATGGACCTCGCACTGGCTATCAGGCACTCATACTGCTGTGACCTCACAAGCACAGCCAGCAGCCATGGGCCTGCCCCTGGTGTATGAGGAACTAGGACTCCTGTGCCTTCACAAGCACAGGCAGCAGCTGTGGGCCTGCCACTGAACTGTGAAGCACGGAGACAAACATGGCCTCACAAGCACAACCAGCAGCCAGGGGCCTGCCACTGCCCTATGAGACACTGAGGCTGCTGTGACCTCACAAGCAAAGCCAGCAGCCAGGGGACTCCCTTTGGCCTATGAGGCACTGATGCTGCTATGACCTCACAAGGACAGCCAACAGCCAGGAGCCATCCCACTGGCCTATCAGGCTATAGGACTGCTGTGACCTCACAAGCACAGCCAGCAGCTATGGGCCTGCCAGTGACCTATCAGACACGTGTCGCGGCCCGAAAGGAGTCGTTCAGGACGACCTCCCTCCCCTTAGGACCAACGACCAAGTTCGTGATGCCCTTGCACTCAATTAAGGTGAAAACGACACCAGCCAACCAGTTTAAGATTTATTAAGGCAAAATGGAATCAACTAACGAGACATGTCCCGCGTCACACGTTTAGGGAAAAAGAGAGGAAAAGGGGAAGAGAGAGAGAGAAAGATATCACCACCCGTGGATCCAGCGGCGTCCCGTTGGTCCTCTTCTTTTGGGAGTCCTTGCGGCGGGGCGGGGGGGCAGAGGGGGGAAGCTCCCGTCTGGTTCCGCTGACTCTGCTCGAGTTCTTCAGTCGTCGCAAGCAAGCCCCCCCATTCACACAGTCTGCAGTTTTTATAGGTTCTTGCCCGGCCTCTGGGAGGTGCTTCCTCGCTTCCCATGCAGATTAACCGTCATGCGCAGTCCGCCCTCTCGGAACCTTCCAGAAATGGGCTGGGGTATCTGGGGGTCTCCTGCTCATGCGCAGATGGCAAATGAGTACGTGCGGTTCGTGCCCTAGAGACGACCTTCTGCCCTTTTCGCACCCTTTTTACCCCGTGCAGGTGCACGAGGTTGTTTACTTCGCAGACGGCTCCCGGGGGCGCCAGCGCGGCATTGCCCGACACACCTTGGCAGCGGCAGCTTTGCAGCAGCAGCAGCAATGTCAAGACAAAACCGCATTTAGTACCGGTCCTCTACACCACCCCGTGTCTCAACATTGCAGCTTGGCAGCAGGAGAGAGAGAGAGAGAAAGCAAGCAAGCAAGCAAGGAAGGAAAGGAGAGAGAATTAGGGACGGGGGGGAAGTCGTGGGAACAACATGGGTTTGGGTAAAAAATAAAGTGCTTAACAGTGATTAAACAGAGGTCTTGCTCAATGCAAGCTTATTCTTTAACAACTTCAACAACATTTAACTTTACAAAACAGACATCAAAACTGAGTTAATGAGGTAGGATTGTTACAATAGGCATAAAACAGCTGGCAAATGCGCTGTGGATGTCAATATGCAATTTCCTCCTTCAGGAGAAACTGGGAAATGATGGGTACTGTGGTTGGCCACGGCCAATGGATGGCACGGATTTTCTTTATGCCGTCCGGCAAGGTGGTAGGAACAAATTGCATATTTGACACAACATGTCCGATTAATTGAACAAAGCAAGGAATTATACAAGAACATTAAGGCGGCAACTGCACCTAACAAATACAATATTAACTGTTTCACCCACGGTGCCCCCAGTAACCAGGACTACAAATCGCCACTCCAGCCATTCCAGGTTTGGACGAGGACGTGGGCTATTTTTCTGATATCTTTGGTTAACTGGAGAACTACTTCGCCTACATCATCTATTTCCAAACAACAGTTAGGAATATTTAATTTCCCACACACTTCTCCCTCTTCAGCTAACAGGTAATCTAAAAACCATGTGGTGCTGAAGGATTGCCGTGCGCATCTGTTGGGATTGCCAAGTTAGAAGATCTATCGTGTCAGCGGTTTTGTTGGTAATAATTTCTAGAGCCGCTTGTAGTCTGATTATTTCCCCATTTTTGCGTCCCGCCCAAATTTCCCTTAATGGATCGCGTCTTACAGGCAACACTTCTGTCTCCAAGGTTATCATATACCTTTATGCCTAACCGAGGTCCACTTGTTTCTGGCAAAAGGAAAAACAAAGGTCTGATAATCCCTATATAACAAATTCCCAACCACCCCGTGGGTAAAAATGTATATGCTGTGTGCCTGCATATCCAGTAATGCCCCTTCTTAGCTCCAATGCCCTGAGCAAATGGCCCGTTTATCCCTGGTGGGAATTGAAAGTAAGTTGCATCTCTGTTGCCCAGAGGGCTGAAGAAGGTGGTTGCCCCATCACCTATTCGGCTGGTACAATACCAAGCCCCAGAAGTGTATTCTGGTGGTAGGTTTGCCATAGCACATGTAAGCACATTAAGACAAGAAGTATCTTTCCAACACAAGTTAAGAATGCCATTCTTGGCTGTTGTGTTTTCAACAATAAAGCTAATTATGATCGCAGCACACAATTACAAAAAATGATAAAAATAACTGTTATAACTACCACAGGTAGTATCGTTGAGGACACTCAAGCTCAACATAAGACAAGTCTTCTTCCCCAGTGCCCTCTTCCTTTTACATTGTTGACCTAAAAGGAAGGGAGGATCCACCTGGCATGGATTCTATGATCTTTCCCATGGGCATCAGTAGCTACCCATGCATACAGATTTTTTGAAGCTTTTAGTACTAGAGGTATTTGTCCCACAGTGGGTAAGTCCACTAGAACCGGTTGTCCTGGGTAATACAAGGGATTCCTCGGTTTCTTATTCTCCCCAGTCCCAGGTAAGAGGGATGGAGGATTAGGGCAAAAAGCAGCGAGTCTGGGGCAGCCATTTACTCCCCATCGTCCATTGACTTTAGTTACTGCATCAGATATTCGTCGCGCCCATCTGGGATTGTGCGGTCTCAGGGTTCGTTTTAAGAGTCCTGGGGTGCAGACGGGGTCTTGGGATAAGGGAGGAGGAACTTTGGGGTTTGAGGAAGATGGGGTTCCCCTTATCCTGTCCCAACTTCTTACCAAACCTTCCAGGTTGGGAGTTGGTAACCTATCCATGACTTCTCTGGGAATTCCCTTTGAAATGCCTTCTGCCCATAATAATTGTCTCCTGCTATCCAACACCCGTACCGGTTTCCCAGGATGTGGGTGTTGCAGTGATTTATATTGCCTCCCACTTTCCTCAACTCTTCTTATTTCTGCTTTATGCTTTGTTTCCCCCTGGCCAGTGAATCCCATACGCCTTCCGTAATTAATTAGCTCCTGTGCCACCTCCCCCCAAGTCATGTCGGGGGGCCTCCCCTTCGTCTCAGTTGGGGAGTTCGTAATCGGTCTTGCAGCTGAACAGCATCAGGAAGTCCCCTGATCAGAGGATGTAACCTCTCGGGGTCTGCCACACACTGCATGGGGGAGGGCTGCTGTGGAAGCAGCAAACGGTCATGCATCAATTGGAGGCAAGCAGTTTTCTGCACGCTTTCCAGAATGTGGCCCGCTGTGGGTGTTTTAATAGAAAAAGGGTCTCCTCTTTCCATTGGGTCTAATCCTCCTGCCCAGTAGGCTACCCTCTGGGTCAAGGACCATGGTTCCCTGTTATCATTTGTGGTTAGAAAGACTCTGGGTCCCCAATATCCTCTAGCTTCATCTTCGCTCAGCAGAATGCGATCCCCCCCGGTGAGGGAGACTCTCCACACATACTCAGTTTCAGTTTCCCGGGAGCCCCGGGAGTATTTTTCCTGTATTTTAGCCAAGTCCTGAGGGGAATAGGGGATAATACGCGTGGTACGTCGTTGAATACCCCCCTGACCATTATCAGTGGTTTCCGTTTTAATCAAGGGTCTCATTACTACGTTCCCATCTCCAGGATAAAAGCAGTTCCTGCTGTCTTCTAATTCTTTAATTGGATATATGGATTTTAGATCAGATGCCTGTTTTCCGTCTAGTTCGGCCAAATTCGAGAATCCCGGTTCACTATCATTAACCCCCCGCCTGTTTTCTTCCAATTCAGACCGCAGGATTCTCTCTCGGTCTAGTGAGTCTGATAAGATTATGTGAAGCCGCTGAGTATGGTTGCGCTCCGCAGTGAGTTGACTTTGCAAGTTTCTTACCTGTTCTTGCAAAGACTCAACTGTCTCTTTGGCTCGACTCCGGGAGTCTTGCAAGAACTCGATTGTCTCTTTGGCTCGACTCTGGGAGTTTCTTATGTGTTCTCCCAAGGACTCAATGGTCTTTTTATCACCTTGCCTCCCCACCGGGCAGCAGTGCCGCCCCTAAAACACCACAAACTGTTGCCCGAGCCATGCCAAGAGAGAGCAGGGCTTTATAGCCCTTCAGATTCGCAAAAGAGGATTATCCTTCATTGTCGGATCCTCTGTACTACAAATTATTCACAAGCACAGCACACTGTCACGGGCCTGCCACTGCCATAAAGGGCACGGAGGCTGCTGTGACCTCACAAGCACAGCCAGCAGCCAGGGGCCTGCCATTGGCCTGTGAAGCACTGAGGCTGCTGTGACCTCACAAGCACAGCCAGCATGTATGGGCCTGAAACTGCCCTATAGGGCACTGAGGCTGCTGTGACCTCACAAGCACAGCCAGCAGCTATGGGCCTCCCACTGGCCTATAGGGCACTGAGGCTTCTCTGACCTCACAGCAGTCATTGGCCTTGAACTGGCCTATCAGGCAACAGGACTGCTGTGACCTGACAAGCACGGCCAGCAGGCATGGGCATCCAACTGCCCTATGAGGCCCCGAGACAAAAGTGACTTCATAACGCAGCCAGCAGGCATGGAGCTGTCACTGCCCTATCAGGCACTGGTACTTCCGTGACATCACAAGTACAGCCAGCAGCCATGGGCATCCCACTGGCCAATGAGGCACTAAGACAAAGGTGACCTCAAAACGCAGCCAGCAGCCATGGGCCTGCCACTGGCCTATCAGGCAACAGGACTGCTGTGACCTCACAAGCACAGCCAGCAGCCAGCAGCCAGGGCATCGCACTGGCATATGAGGCACTGAGGCTGCTGTGACCTCACAAAATCAGCCAGCAGCCAGAGGCCTGCCACTGGCCTAACAGTCACTCAGACTGCTGTGACCTCACAAGCACAGCCAGCAGCCATTGGCCTGTCACAGACCTATCAGGCAATAGGACTGCTGTGAGCTCACAAGCACAGCCAGCAGCCAGGGGCCTTCCACTGCCTGATGAGGCGCTGACACTGCTGTGAGCTCACAAGCACAGCCAGCAGTGAAGGGCCTGCCACTGGCCTAGGAGGCAATGAGGCTGCTGTGACCTCACAGGCACATCCAACAGCCATGAGCCTGCCGCTGGCCTCGGAGGCAATGAGGCTGCTGTGACCTCACAAGCACAGCCAGCAGCCATGAGCCTGCTACTGGCCTAGGAGGCACTGAGGCTGCTGTGACCTCCCAAGCACAGCCAGTAGCCAGGAGCCTGCCACTGGCCTAGGAGGCACTGAGGCTGCTGTGACGTCACAAGCACAGCCAGCAGCCAGGAGCCTGCTACCGGCCTAGGAGGCACTGAGGCTGCTGTGACCTCACAAGCACAGCCAGCAGCCATGAGCCTGCCACTGGCCTAGGAGGCACGGAGGCTGCTGTGACCTCACAAGCACAGCCAGCAGCCATGAGCCTGCCGCTGGCCTCGGAGGCAATGAGGCTGCTGTGACCTCACAAGCACAGCCAGCAGCCAGGAGCCTGACAGTGGCCTAGGAGGCAGTGAGGCTGCTGTGACCTCACAAGCACAGCCAGTAGCCAGGAGCCTGACACTGGCCTAGGAGGCAGTGAGGCTGCTGTGACCTCACAGTCACAGCCAGCAGCCAGGAGCCTGCTACTGGCCTAGGAGGCACTCAGGCTGCTGTGACGTCACAAGCACAGCCAGCAGCCAGGAGCCTGCCACTGGCCTAGCAGGCACTGAGGCTGCTGTGACCTCCCAAGCACAGCCAGCAGCCATGAGCCTGCCACTGGCCTAGGAGGCACTGAGGCTGCTGTGACCTCACAAGCACAGCCAGCAGCCATGAGCCTGCCGCTGGCCTCGGAGGCAATGAGGCTGCTGTGACCTCCCAAGCACATCCAACAGCCATGAGCCTGCCGCTGGCCTCGGAGGCACTGAGGCTGCTGTGATCTCACAAGCACAACCAGCAGCCTGTTACTGACCTAGGAGGCACTGAGGCTGCTGTGACCTCACAAGCACAGCCAGCAGCCAGGAGCCTGCCACTGGCCTAGGAGGCACTGAGGCTGCTGTCACCTCACAAGCACAGCCAGCAGCCAGGAGCCTGCTACTGGCCTAGGAGGCACTCAGACTGCTGTGACCTCCCAAGCTCAGCCAGCAGCCATGAGCCTGCCACTGGCCTCAGAGGCACTGAGGCTGCTGTGACCTCACAAGCACAGCCAGCAGGAGGCGCTGTAGACTAATTTATGAGGCACTGAGGCTGCTGTGACATCACCAGCACAACCAGCAGCCAGGAGCCTGCCACTGCCATAGGAGGCACTGAGGCTGCTGTGACCTCACAAGCACAGCCAGCAGCCAGGAGCCTGCGACTGGCCTAGGAGGCAGTGAGGCTGCTGTGACCTCACAAGCACATCCAACATCCATGAGCCTGCCACTGGCCTAGGAGGCACTGAGGCTACTGTGACCTCACAAGCACAGCCAGCAGCCATGAGCCTGCCACTGGCCTAGGAGGCACTGAGGCTGCTGTGACCTCACAAGCGCAGCCAGCAGCCAGGAGCCTGACACTGGCCTAGCAGGCACTGAGGCTGCTGTGACCCCCCAGTCACAGCCAGCAGCCAGGAGCCTGCCACTGGCCTAGGAGGCACTCAGGCTGCTGTGACGTCACAAGCACAGCCAGCAGCCAGGAGCCTGCCACTGGCCTAGGAGGCACTGAGGCTACTGTGACCTCACAAGCACAGCCAGCAGGCATGAGCCTGCCACTGGCCTAGGAGGCACTGAGGCTGCTGTGACCTCACAAGCACAGCCAGCAGCCATGAGCCTGCCGCTGGCCTCGGAGGCACTGAGGCTGCTGTGACCTCACAAGCACATCCAACAGCCATGAGCCTGCCGCTGGCCTCGGAGGCACTGAGGCTGCTGTGACCTCCCAAGCACAGCCAGCAGGAGGCGCTGTAGACTAACTTATGAGGCACTGAGGCTGCTGTGACCTCACCAGCACAGCCAGTAGCCAGGAGCCTGCCACTGCCATAGCAGGCACTGAGGCTACTGTGACCTCACAAGCACAGCCAGCAGCCAGGAGCCTACCACTGCCTTAGGAGGCACTGAGGCTACTGTGACCTCACAAGCACAGCCAGCAGCCATGAGCCTGCCACTGGCCTAGGAGGCACTGAGGCTGCTGTGACCTCACAAGCACAGCCAGCAGCCAGGAGCCTGCTACTGGCCTAGGAGGCACTCAGACTGCTGTGACCTCCCAAGCTCAGCCAGCAGCCATGAGCCTGCCACTGGCCTAGGAGGCACTGAGGCTGCTGTGACCTCACAAGCACAGCCAGCAGCCAGGAGCCTGCTACTGGCCTAGGAGGCACTCAGACTGCTGTGACCTGACAAGCTCAGCCAGCAGCCATGAGCCTGACACTGGCCTAGGAGGCACTGAGGCTGCTGTGACCTCACAAGCACAGCCAGCAGCCAGGAGCCTGCCACTGGCCTAGCAGGCACTGAGGCTGCTGTGACCTCCCAAGCACAGCCAGCAGCCATGAGCCTGCCACTGGCCTAGGAGGCACTCAGGCTGCTGTGACCTCCCAAGCTCAGCCAGCAGCCTTGAGCCTGCCGCTGGCCTCGGAGGCAATGAGGCTGCTGTGACCTCACAAGCACATCCGACAGCCATGAGCCTGCCGCTGGCCTCGGAGGCACTCAGGCTGCTGTGATCTCACAAGCACAGCCAGCAGCCTGTTACTGACCTAGGAGGCACTGAGGCTGCTGTGACCTCACAAGCACAGCCAGCAGCCAGGAGCCTGCCACTGGCCTATGAGGCACTTAGGCTGCTGTCACCTCACAAGCACAGCCAGCAGCCAGGAGCCTGACACTGGCCTTAGAGGCACTGACGCTGCTGTGACCTCACAAGCACAGCCAGCAGGAGGCGCTGTAGACTAACTTATGAGGCACTGAGGCTGCTGTGACATCACCAGCACAACCAGCAGCCAGGAGCCTGCCACTGCCATAGGAGGCACTGAGGCTGCTGTGACCTCACAAGCACAGCCAGCAGCCAGGAGCCTGCGACTGGCCTAGGAGGCAGTGAGGCTGCTGTGACCTCACAAGCACATCCAACATCCATGAGCCTGCCACTGGCCTAGGAGGCACTGAGGCTACTGTGACCTCACAAGCACAGCCAGCAGCCATGAGCCTGCCACTGGCCTAGGAGGCACTGAGGCTGCTGTGACCTCACAAGCGCAGCCAGCAGCCAGGAGCCTGACACTGGCCTAGGAGGCACTGAGGCTGCTGTGACCTCACAGTCACAGCCAGCAGCCAGGAGCCTGCCACTGCCATAGGAGGCACTGAGGCTACTGTGACCTCACAAGCACAGCCAGCAGCCAGGAGCCTGCCACTGGCCTAGGAGGCACTCAGGCTACTGTGACCTCACAAGCACAGCCAGCAGGCATGAGCCTGCCACTGGCCTAGGAGGCACTGAGGCTGCTGTGACCTCACAAGCACAGCCAGCAGGAGGCGCTGTAGACTAACTTATGAGGCACTCAGGCTGCTGTGACCTCACAAGCACAGCCAGCAGCCATGAGCCTGCCACTGGCCTAGGAGGCACTGAGGCTGCTGTGACCTCACAAGCACAGCCAGCAGCCAGGAGCCTGCTACTGGCCTAGGAGGCACTCAGACTGCTGTGACCTCCCAAGCTCAGCCAGCAGCCATGAGCCTGACACTGGCCTAGGAGGCACTGAGGCTGCTGTGACCTCACAAGCACAGCCAGCAGGAGGCGCTGTAGACTAACTTATGAGGCCCTGAGGCTGCTGTGACCTCACAAGCCCAGCCAGCAGCTATGAGCTTGCCAGTCGCCTGGGAGGCACTGAGGCTGCTGTGACCTCACAAACACAGGCAGCAGCCATGAGCCTGCCACTGGCTTAGGAGGCACTGAGGTTGCTGTGACCTCACAAGCACCGCCAGCAGCCATGAGCTAGCCAGTGGCCAAGGAGGCATGGAGGCTGCTGTGACCTCACAAGCACAGGAGCAGCCAGGAGCATGCCACTGGCCTAGGAGGCACTCAGGCTGCTGTCACCTGACAAGCACAGCCAGCAGCCAGGAGCCTGCCACTGCCCTGAGAAGCACTGAGGCTGCTGTGACCTCACAAGCACAGAAAGCAGCCATGAGCCTGCCACTGGCCTTTGAGGCACGGAGGCTGCTGTGACCTCACAAGCACAGAAAGCAGTCATGAGCCTGCCACTGGCCTCGGAGGCACTGAGGCTGCTGTGACCTCACCAGCACAGCCAGCAGTCAGGGGCCTGCCACTGACTTATAAGGCACTGAGGTTGCTGTGACCTCACAAGCACCGCCAGCAACCATGAACCTGACACTGCCCTATGAGACACGGAGGCTGCTGTGACCTCACAAACACAGCCAGCAGCCAGGAGCCTGCCACTGGCCTAGGAGGCACTGAGGCTGCTGTGACCTCACCAGCACAGCCAGCAACCATGAGCCTGCCACTGGCCTCGGAGGCACTGAGGCTGCTGTGACCTCACAAGCACAGCCAGCAGCCAGGATCCTGCCACTGCCCTATAAGATACAGAGACAAATATGACCTCAAAAGGCAGCCAGCAGACAGAGGCCTGCCACAGGCCTATCAGGAAATAGGACTGCTGTGACCTTACAAGCACAGCCAGCAGCTACGGGCCTCCACGGGCCTAGGAGGCACGGAGGCTGCTGTGACCTCAAAAGCACACCAAGCAGCCATTGGCCTCCCACGGGCCTATCAGGCACTGAGGCTGCTGTGACCTCACAAGCACACCAAGCAGCCAAGGGCCTCCAACTGCCCTATAAGGCCCCAAGACAAACGTGACCTCATAACGCAGCCAGCAGGCATGGAGCTCTCACTGCCCAGTGAGGCACTATGACAAAGGTGACCTCAAAATGCAGCTAGCAGACAGAGGCGTGCCAGTGGCCTATCAGGCAACAGACCTGCTATGACCTCACAAGCACAGCCAGCAGCCAGCAGCAAGGGCATACCACTGGCCTATGAGGCACTGAGGCTGCTGTGACGTCACAAAAACAGCCAGCACCCAGAGGCCTGCCACTGGCCTATCAGTCACTCAGACTGCTGTGACGTCAACAGGACAGCCAGCAGCCATTGGCCTGCCACTGACCTATCAGGTAATAGGACTGCTGTGACGTCACAAGCACAGCCAGCAGCTGTGGGTCTGTCACTGGCCTAGGAGGCACGGAGGCTGCTGTGACCTGACAAGCACAAACAGAAGGGGGCGCTTGCCCCTAACCTATGAGGCCCTGAGGCTGCTGTGACCTCACAAGCACAGCCAGCAGCCATGAGCCTGCCACTGGCCTCGGAGGCACTGAGGCTGCTGTGACCTCACAAGCACAGCCAGCAGACAGGGGCTTGACACTGCCCTAGGAGGTACTGAGGCTACTGTGACCTCACAAGCACACCTAGCAACCATTAGCCTACCAGTGGCTTATGAGGCCCTGAGGCTGCTGTGACCTCACAAGCCCAGCCAGCAGCTATGAGCTTGCCAGTCGCCTGGGAGGCACTGAGGCTGCTGTGACCTCACAAACACAGGCAGCAGCCATGAGCCTGCCACTGGCTTAGGAGGCACTGAGGTTGCTGTGACCTCACAAGCACCGCCAGCAGCCATGAGCTAGCCAGTGGCCAAGGAGGCATGGAGGCTGCTGTGACCTCACAAGCACAGGAGCAGCCAGGAGCATGCCACTGGCCTAGGAGGCACTCAGGCTGCTGTCACCTGACAAGCACAGCCAGCAGCCAGGAGCCTGCCACTGCCCTGAGAAGCACTGAGGCTGCTGTGACCTCACAAGCACAGAAAGCAGCCATGAGCCTGCCACTGGCCTTTGAGGCACGGAGGCTGCTGTGACCTCACAAGCACAGAAAGCAGTCATGAGCCTGCCACTGGCCTCGGAGGCACTGAGGCTGCTGTGACCTCACCAGCACAGCCAGCAGTCAGGGGCCTGCCACTGACTTATAAGGCACTGAGGTTGCTGTGACCTCACAAGCACCGCCAGCAACCATGAACCTGACACTGCCCTATGAGACACGGAGGCTGCTGTGACCTCACAAACACAGCCAGCAGCCAGGAGCCTGCCACTGGCCTAGGAGGCACTGAGGCTGCTGTGACCTCACCAGCACAGCCAGCAACCATGAGCCTGCCACTGGCCTCGGAGGCACTGAGGCTGCTGTGACCTCACAAGCACAGCCAGCAGCCAGGATCCTGCCACTGCCCTATAAGATACAGAGACAAATATGACCTCAAAAGGCAGCCAGCAGACAGAGGCCTGCCACAGGCCTATCAGGAAATAGGACTGCTGTGACCTTACAAGCACAGCCAGCAGCTACGGGCCTCCACGGGCCTAGGAGGCACGGAGGCTGCTGTGACCTCAAAAGCACACCAAGCAGCCATTGGCCTCCCACGGGCCTATCAGGCACTGAGGCTGCTGTGACCTCACAAGCACACCAAGCAGCCAAGGGCCTCCAACTGCCCTATAAGGCCCCAAGACAAACGTGACCTCATAACGCAGCCAGCAGGCATGGAGCTCTCACTGCCCAGTGAGGCACTATGACAAAGGTGACCTCAAAATGCAGCTAGCAGACAGAGGCGTGCCAGTGGCCTATCAGGCAACAGACCTGCTATGACCTCACAAGCACAGCCAGCAGCCAGCAGCAAGGGCATACCACTGGCCTATGAGGCACTGAGGCTGCTGTGACGTCACAAAAACAGCCAGCACCCAGAGGCCTGCCACTGGCCTATCAGTCACTCAGACTGCTGTGACGTCAACAGGACAGCCAGCAGCCATTGGCCTGCCACTGACCTATCAGGTAATAGGACTGCTGTGACGTCACAAGCACAGCCAGCAGCTGTGGGTCTGTCACTGGCCTAGGAGGCACGGAGGCTGCTGTGACCTGACAAGCACAAACAGAAGGGGGCGCTTGCCCCTAACCTATGAGGCCCTGAGGCTGCTGTGACCTCACAAGCACAGCCAGCAGCCATGAGCCTGCCACTGGCCTCGGAGGCACTGAGGCTGCTGTGACCTCACAAGCACAGCCAGCAGACAGGGGCTTGACACTGCCCTAGGAGGTACTGAGGCTACTGTGACCTCACAAGCACACCTAGCAACCATTAGCCTACCAGTGGCTTATGAGGCCCTGAGGCTGCTGTGACCTCACAAGCCCAGCCAGCAGCTATGAGCTTGCCAGTCGCCTGGGAGGCACTGAGGCTGCTGTGACCTCACAAACACAGGCAGCAGCCATGAGCCTGCCACTGGCTTAGGAGGCACTGAGGTTGCTGTGACCTCACAAGCACCGCCAGCAGCCATGAGCTAGCCAGTGGCCAAGGAGGCATGGAGGCTGCTGTGACCTCACAAGCACAGGAGCAGCCAGGAGCATGCCACTGGCCTAGGAGGCACTCAGGCTGCTGTCACCTGACAAGCACAGCCAGCAGCCAGGAGCCTGCCACTGCCCTGAGAAGCACTGAGGCTGCTGTGACCTCACAAGCACAGAAAGCAGCCATGAGCCTGCCACTGGCCTTTGAGGCACGGAGGCTGCTGTGACCTCACAAGCACAGAAAGCAGTCATGAGCCTGCCACTGGCCTCGGAGGCACTGAGGCTGCTGTGACCTCACCAGCACAGCCAGCAGTCAGGGGCCTGCCACTGACTTATAAGGCACTGAGGTTGCTGTGACCTCACAAGCACCGCCAGCAACCATGAACCTGACACTGCCCTATGAGACACGGAGGCTGCTGTGACCTCACAAACACAGCCAGCAGCCAGGAGCCTGCCACTGGCCTAGGAGGCACTGAGGCTGCTGTGACCTCACCAGCACAGCCAGCAACCATGAGCCTGCCACTGGCCTCGGAGGCACTGAGGCTGCTGTGACCTCACAAGCACAGCCAGCAGCCAGGATCCTGCCACTGCCCTATAAGATACAGAGACAAATATGACCTCAAAAGGCAGCCAGCAGACAGAGGCCTGCCACAGGCCTATCAGGAAATAGGACTGCTGTGACCTTACAAGCACAGCCAGCAGCTACGGGCCTCCACGGGCCTAGGAGGCACGGAGGCTGCTGTGACCTCAAAAGCACACCAAGCAGCCATTGGCCTCCCACGGGCCTATCAGGCACTGAGGCTGCTGTGACCTCACAAGCACACCAAGCAGCCAAGGGCCTCCAACTGCCCTATAAGGCCCCAAGACAAACGTGACCTCATAACGCAGCCAGCAGGCATGGAGCTCTCACTGCCCAGTGAGGCACTATGACAAAGGTGACCTCAAAATGCAGCTAGCAGACAGAGGCGTGCCAGTGGCCTATCAGGCAACAGACCTGCTATGACCTCACAAGCACAGCCAGCAGCCAGCAGCAAGGGCATACCACTGGCCTATGAGGCACTGAGGCTGCTGTGACGTGACAAAAACAGCCAGCACCCAGAGGCCTGCCACTGGCCTATCAGTCACTCAGACTGCTGTGACGTCAACAGGACAGCCAGCAGCCATTGGCCTGCCACTGACCTATCAGGTAATAGGACTGCTGTGACGTCACAAGCACAGCCAGCAGCTGTGGGTCTGTCACTGGCCTAGGAGGCACGGAGGCTGCTGTGACCTGACAAGCACAAACAGAAGGGGGCGCTTGCCCCTAACCTATGAGGCCCTGAGGCTGCTGTGACCTCACAAGCACAGCCAGCAGCCATGAGCCTGCCACTGGCCTCGGAGGCACTGAGGCTGCTGTGACCTCACAAGCACAGCCAGCAGACAGGGGCTTGACACTGCCCTAGGAGGTACTGAGGCTACTCTGACCTCACAAGCACACCTAGCAACCATTAGCCTACCAGTGGCTTATGAGGCCCTGAGGCTGCTGTGACCTCACAAGCCCAGCCAGCAGCTATGAGCTTGCCAGTCGCCTGGGAGGCACTGAGGCTGCTGTGACCTCACAAGCACAGCCAGCAGCCATGAGCCTGCCACTGCCCTATGAGGCACTGAGGGTGCTGTGTCCTCACAAGCACAGCCAGCAGCCAAGAGCCTGCCACTGGCCTCAGGAGCACTGAGCTGTGGGTCTGTCACTGGCCTAGGAGGCACTGAGGCTGCTGTGACCTCACAACACACAGCCAGCAGCCAGGGGCCTGCCACTGCCTGATGAGGCGCTGACACTGCTCTGACCTCACAAGCACAGCACACTGTCACGGGCCTGCCACTGCCATAAAGGGCACGGAGGCTGCTGTGACCTGACAAGCACAGGCAGCAGACAGGGGCCTGCCACTGGCCTGTGAAGCACTGAGACTGCTGTGACCTCACGAGCACAGACAGCAGACAGGGGCCTGCCACTGCCCTATGAGACACTGAGGCTGCTGTGACCTCACAAGCAAAGCCAGCAGCTGTGGGTCTGCCACTGTGCTATGAGGCACTGAGGCTGCTGTGACCTCACAAGCACAGCCAGCAGCCAGGGGCCTGCTGCTGGCCAATCAGGCAATAGGACTGCTGTGACCTGACAAGCACAGCCAGTAGCCAGGGGCCTGCCACTGGCCTAAAGGGAACAGAGGCTGCTGTGACCTCACGAGCCCAGGCAGCAGCCAAGGGCCTGCCACTGCCCTATAGGGCACTGAGGCTGCTGTGACCTCACAAGCACAGCCAGCAGCTATGGGCCTGCCACTGTGCTATGAGGCACTGAGGCTGCTGTGACCTCACAAGCACAGGCAGCAGCCAGGGGCCTGCTGCTGGCCAATCAGGCTGTAGGAGTGTTGTGACCTGACAAGCACAGCCAGCAGCAATTGGTCTGCCACTGGCCTACAGGAAAAGGAGGCTGATGGGACCTCACAAGCACAGCGAGTAGCCAGGGGCCTCCCACTGACCTATAAGGTACAGAGACAAATGTGACCTCAAAAGGCATCCAGCACACAGGGGCCTTCCACGGCCCTATCAGGAACTAGGACTGCTGTGACGTTACAAGCACGGCCAGCAGCTATGGGCCTGCCACTGGCCTATAGGGAACGGAGGCTGCTGTGACCTCACAAGCAAAGCCAGCAGCTGTGGGTCTGCCACTGGCCTATCAGGCTGTAGGACTGCTGTGACCTCACAAGCACAGCCAGCAGCTATGGGCCTGCCACTGGCCTGTGAAGCACTGAGGCTGCTGTGACCTCACAAGCACAGACAGCAGCTATGGGCCTGCCACTGGCCTATGAGGCACTGAGGCTTCTCTGACCTCACAAGCACAACCAGCAGCTATGGACCTCGCACTGGCTATCAGGCACTCATACTGCTGTGACCTCACAAGCACAGCCAGCAGCCATGGGCCTGCCCCTGGTGTATGAGGAACTAGGACTCCTGTGCCTTCACAAGCACAGGCAGCAGCTGTGGACCTGCCACTGAACTGTGAAGCACGGAGACAAACATGGCCTCACAAGCACAACCAGCAGCCAGGGGCCTGCCACTGCCCTATGAGACACTGAGGCTGCTGTGACCTCACAAGCAAAGCCAGCAGCCAGGGGACTCCCTTTGGCCTATGAGGCACTGATGCTGCTATGACCTCACAAGGACAGCCAACAGCCAGGAGCCATCCCACTGGCCTATCAGGCTATAGGACTGCTGTGACCTCACAAGCACAGCCAGCAGCTATGGGCCTGCCAGTGACCTATCAGACACGTGTCGCGGCCCGAAAGGAGTCGTTCAGGACGACCTCCCTCCCCTTAGGACCAACGACCAAGTTCGTGATGCCCTTGCACTCAATTAAGGTGAAAACGACACCAGCCAACCAGTTTAAGATTTATTAAGGCAAAATGGAATCAACTAACGAGACATGTCCCGCGTCACACGTTTAGGGAAAAAGAGAGGAAAAGGGGAAGAGAGAGAGAGAAAGATATCACCACCCGTGGATCCAGCGGCGTCCCGTTGGTCCTCTTCTTTTGGGAGTCCTTGCGGCGGGGCGGGGGGGCAGAGGGGGGAAGCTCCCGTCTGGTTCCGCTGACTCTGCTCGAGTTCTTCAGTCGTCGCAAGCAAGCCCCCCCATTCACACAGTCTGCAGTTTTTATAGGTTCTTGCCCGGCCTCTGGGAGGTGCTTCCTCGCTTCCCATGCAGATTAACCGTCATGCGCAGTCCGCCCTCTCGGAACCTTCCAGAAATGGGCTGGGGTATCTGGGGGTCTCCTGCTCATGCGCAGATGGCAAATGAGTACGTGCGGTTCGTGCCCTAGAGACGCCCTTCTGCCCTTTTCGCACCCTTTTTACCCCGTGCAGGTGCACGAGGTTGTTTACTTCGCAGATGGCTCCCGGGGGCGCCAGCGCGGCATTGCCCGACACACCTTGGCAGCGGCAGCTTTGCAGCAGCAGCAGCAATGTCAAGACAAAACCGCATTTAGTACCGGTCCTCTACACCACCCCGTGTCTCAACATTGCAGCTTGGCAGCAGGAGAGAGAGAGAGAGAAAGAAAGCAAGCAAGCAAGGAAGGAAAGGAGAGAGAATTAGGGACGGGGGGGAAGTCGTGGGAACAACATGGGTTTGGGTAAAAAATAAAGTGCTTAACAGTGATTAAACAGAGGTCTTGCTCAATGCAAGCTTATTCTTTAACAACTTCAACAACATTTAACTTTACAAAACAGACATCAAAACTGAGTTAATGAGGTAGGATTGTTACAATAGGCATAAAACAGCTGGCAAATGCGCTGTGGATGTCAATATGCAATTTCCTCCTTCAGGAGAAACTGGGAAATGATGGGTACTGTGGTTGGCCACGGCCAATGGATGGCACGGATTTTCTTTATGCCGTCCGGCAAGGTGGTAGGAACAAATTGCATATTTGACACAACATGTCCGATTAATTGAACAAAGCAAGGAATTATACAAGAACATTAAGGCGGCAACTGCACCTAACAAATACAGTATTAACTGTTTCACCCACGGTGCCCCCAGTAACCAGGACTACAAATCGCCACTCCAGCCATTCCAGGTTTGGACGAGGACGTGGGCTATTTTTCTGATATCTTTGGTTAACTGGAGAACTACTTCGCCTACATCATCTATTTCCAAACAACAGTTAGGAATATTTAATTTCCCACACACTTCTCCCTCTTCAGCTAACAGGTAATCTAAAAACCATGTGGTGCTGAAGGATTGCCGTGCGCATCTGTTGGGATTGCCAAGTTAGAAGATCTATCGTGTCAGCGGTTTTGTTGGTAATAATTTCTAGAGCCGCTTGTAGTCTGATTATTTCCCCATTTTTGCGTCCCGCCCAAATTTCCCTTAATGGATCGCGTCTTACAGGCAACACTTCTGTCTCCAAGGTTATCATATACCTTTATGCCTAACCGAGGTCCACTTGTTTCTGGCAAAAGGAAAAACAAAGGTCTGATAATCCCTATATAACAAATTCCCAACCACCCCGTGGGTAAAAATGTATATGCTGTGTGCCTGCATATCCAGTAATGCCCCTTCTTAGCTCCAATGCCCTGAGCAAATGGCCCGTTTATCCCTGGTGGGAATTGAAAGTAAGTTGCATCTCTGTTGCCCAGAGGGCTGAAGAAGGTGGTTGCCCCATCACCTATTCGGCCGGTAAATACCAAGCCCCAGAAGTGTATTCTGGTGGTAGGTTTGCCATAGCACATATAAGCACATTAAGACAAGAAGTATCTTTCCAACACAAGTTAAGAATGCCATTCTTGGCTGTTGTGTTTTCAACAATAAAGCTAATTATGATCGCAGCACACAATTACAAAAAATGATAAAAATAACTGTTATAACTACCACAGGTAGTATCGTTGAGGACACTCAAGCTCAACATAAGACAAGTCTTCTTCCCCAGTGTCCTCTTCCTTTTACATTGTTGACCTAAAAGGAAGGGAGGATCCACCTGGCATGGATTCTATGATCTTTCCCATGGGCATCAGTAGCTACCCATGCATACAGATTTTTTGAAGCTTTTAGTACTAGAGGTATTTGTCCCACAGTGGGTAAGTCCACTAGAACCGGTTGTCCTGGGTAATACAAGGGATTCCTCGGTTTCTTATTCTCCCCAGTCCCAGGTAAGAGGGATGGAGGATTAGGGCAAAAAGCAGCGAGTCTGGGGCAGCCATTTACTCCCCATCGTCCATTGACTTTAGTTACTGCATCAGATATTCGTCGCGCCCATCCGGGATTGTGCGGTCTCAGGGTTCGTTTTAAGAGTCCTGGGGTGCAGACGGGGTCTTGGGATAAGGGAGGAGGAACTTTGGGGTTTGAGGAAGATGGGGTTCCCCTTATCCTGTCCCAACTTCTTACCAAACCTTCCAGGTTGGGAGTTGGTAACCTATCCATGACTTCTCTGGGAATTCCCTTTGAAATGCCTTCTGCCCATAATAATTGTCTCCTGCTATCCAACACCCGTACCGGTTTCCCAGGATGTGGGTGTTGCAGGGATTTATATTGCCTCCCACTTTCCTCAACTCTTCTTATTTCTGCTTTATGCTTTGTTTCCCCCTGGCCAGTGAATCCCATACGCCTTCCGTAATTAATTAGCTCCTGTGCCACCTCCCCCCAAGTCATGTCGGGGGGGCCTCCCCTTCGTCTCGGTCGGGGAGTTCGTAATCGGTCTTGCAGCTGAACAGCATCAGGAAGTCCCCTGATCAGAGGATGTAACCTCTCGGGGTCTGCCACACACTGCATGGGGGAGGGCTGCTGCGGAAGCAGCAAACGGTCATGCATCAATTGGAGGCAAGCAGTTTTCTGCACGCTTTCCAGAATGTGGCCCGCTGTGGGTGTTTTAATAGAAAAAGGGTCTCCTCTTTCCATTGGTCTAATCCTCCTGCCCAGTAGGCTACCCTCTGGGTCAAGGACCATGGTTCCCTGTTATCATTTGTGGTTAGAAAGACTCTGGGTCCCCAATATCCTCTAGCTTCATCTTCGCTCAGCAGAATGCGATCCCCCCCGGTGAGGGAGACTCTCCACACATACTCAGTTTCAGTTTCCCGGGAGCCCCGGGAGTATTTTTCCGAAGTCCTGAGGGGAATAGGGGATCATACGCGTGGTACGTCGTTGAATACCCCCCTGACCATTGTCAGTGGTTTCCGTTTTAATCAAGGGTCTCATTACTACGTTCCCATCTCCAGGATAAAAGCAGTTCCTGCTGTCTTCTAATTCTTTAATTGGATATATGGATTTTAGATCAGATGCCTGTTTTCCGTCTAGTTCGGCCACATTCGAGAATCCCGGTTCACTATCATCAACCCCCCGCCTGTTTTCTTCCAATTCAGACCGCAGGATTCTCTCTCAGTCTAGTGAGTCCGATAAGATTATGTGAAGCCGCTGAGTATGGTTGCGCTCCGCAGTGAGTTGACTTTGCAAGTTTCTTACCTGTTCTTGCAAAGACTCAACTGTCTCTTTGGCTCGACTCCGGGAGTCTTGCAAGAACTCGATTGTCTCTTTGGCTTGACTCTGGGAGTTTCTTCTGTGTTCTCCCAAGGACTCAATGGTCTTTTTATCACCTTGCCTCCCCCACCGGGCAGCAATTAGTGCCACCCCTAAAACACCACAAACTGTTGCCTGAGCCATGCCAAGAGAGAGCAGGGCTTTATAGCCCTTCAGATTCTCAAAAGAGGATTATCCTTCATTGTCAGATCCTCTGTACTACAAATTATTCACAAGCACAGCACACTGTCACGGGCCTGCCACTGCCATAAAGGGCACGGAGGCTGCTGTGACCTCACAAGCACAGCCAGCAGATATGGGCCTGAAACTGCCCTATAGGGCACTGAGGCTGCTGTGACCTCACAAGCACAGCCAGCAGCCAGGGGCCTGCCATTGGCCTGTGAAGCACTGAGGCTGCAGTGACCTCACAAATACAGCGAGGAGCAAGAGGCCTGCCATTGCCCTATAAGGTACAGAGACAAATGTGACCTCAAAAGGCAGCCAGCAGACAGAGGCCTGCCATGGGCCTATCAGGAAATAGGACTGCTGTGACCTTACAAGCACAGCCAGCAGCTATGGGCCTGCCACTGTGCTATGAGGCACTGAGGCTGCTATGACCTCAACAAGCACAGTCAGCAGCCAGGGGCCTGCTGCTGGCCTCTCAGGCTGTAGGAGTGTTGTGACCTGACAAGCACAGCCAGCAGCTATGGGCCTGCCACTGGCCTATAGGGTACAGAGGCTGATGTGACCTCACAAGCACAGCCAGCAGCCATTGGCCTGCCACTGTCCAAACAGGCACTGAGGCTGCTTTGACCTAACCAGCACACCAAGCAGCCATTGGCCTCCCTCTGGCCTACAGGAAAAGGAGGCTGCTGTGACCTCACAAGCACAGCCAGCAGCCATTGGCCTGCCACTGTCCAAACAGGCACTGAGGCTGCTTTGACCTAACCAGCACACCAAGCAGCCATTGGCCTCCCTCTGGCCTACAGGAAAAGGAGGCTGCTGTGACCTCACAAGCACAGCCAGCAGCCAGGGGCCTCCCACTGCCCTATAAGGTACAGAGACAAATGTGACCTCAAAAGGCAGCCAGCAGACAGAGGCCTGCCACAGGCTTATCAGGCAATAGGACTGCTGTGACGTTACAAGCACAGCCAGCAGCTGTGGGTCTGCCACTGGCTATCAGGCACTCAGACTGCTGTGAGCTCACAAGCACAGCAAACAGCCATGAGCCTGCCACTGCCCTATAGGGCACAGAGGCTGCTGTGACCTCACGAGCACAGCCAGCAGCCAGGAGCCTGCCACTGGCCTGTGAAGCACTGAGACAAATGTTACCTCACAAGCACAGCAAACAGCCTTGGGCATCCCACTGGCATATCAGTCAATGGGACTGCTGTGACCTCACGAGCACAGCCAGCAGCTATGGGCCTGCCACTGGCCTCGGAGGCACTGAGGCTGCTGTGACCTCACAAGCACAGCCAGCAGGCACTGGCCTGCCCTTCGTATATCAGGCACTGAGGCTGCTGCTGTTGTCCGAAAAGCGGATTCGTTGCCCGGTGTGCAATAAGCCAATAATTACACACTCAGGAGAGACATTTGCTTATTTATTTCAGAGTTGCACAAGCCTGGGTGCTCGGTCGTTTCCCACAAATCAAGCACACCCCCCCAACTTTTCAAGTAGCATTTATACAAACAAATTGCCAGATTTGCAATTTTCCCTTTTACACTGATTGGTTAGTGATTTCTTCATTCCCCGGGTCCCACCCCTGTCTCCCAAGGTCCTGATGAGGGGAGATCAATTAACACTGCCCCAGCAGGGACAGTAGGTGTTATCTCCCAAAGTCCTGACAAGGGGGAGATAGTCCAGACCCCTTAATTAACATTGTTTCAGCAGTGAGAGGAGGTTTTGCTTCCCAAGGTCCTGGTGCCCAAGCAGGCCTTATTTCAAAGCCTTGACATCCTCCCTTTCGGAGTGTGGGGCACAGGAATGCAGCCTGCTTGTAACTCCCTTATCTTTCCAGCCTGCACCAGCTCTGGGGCCCTTTCTTACTGAACTAGGAGTGCGGCCTAAGGCTTCAGCAAATTTAGCTACTCATGAAGCAAGTTTTATCTAAGTGGCTACCTCTAGACCACTTCAGACTTAATGTTAGAAGTTATCCTAATCTACCTAGTTCACGCATTCCTTCTGAGCTTCCCAGGGTTGTCTTGTAACAATTCCCCCCTTTGAGACTTATATGATCATTTTCATATTAGTCTCACTCTTTTAAAATCTTTCCCATATTAATTTTGTACAACATCTACAAATGCATTGAATCACTACATAAACGCATACAAAAACTACTAACACCATTCCCAAAATTGTTAAACACTTTTTAACCCATGAGCTCACGTCAGGGAACCAGGAAGTCAACCATTTCCATGTTTCTTCAAATCCAAAAGAGGTATCCTCTTTCTGAACCCCATGTAAGATTTCAGTCTGCTTCCAGATTTCATTTAGATCGGTAGAAATTCTCCCGCTTTGATCCACATATACACAGCAACTAGTATTTATTACTGTACATACTCCTCCCTGAGATGCCAATAACATCTCTAGAGCCATCCTGTTTTGGGTAGTTATTTTAGCAATTTCTGAAACCTCCTCTTGTAAAGCTGCAGTGGCATCAGAGGTTTTATTCCCTATTTTTTTCAATAACTGCTGAAATATTTACTATTGCTTTTTCAAGTTCACTCACTCCCAGTTGTGGAAACAGCCACCTTACGAATGACTGCAACCTAGTAGGTCGATCTATTAAAGGATTATTGACCCTCTTTTGTCTCCTTATGAATGTTCTTAGCCAGGATTTTTGGTATTTATTACTCAATTCTTTTCTTATAGTAACATTAGGGATTATTGCCCCTAAAGTACATGTCCCTGACCAATTAGGAGGTAGCACTTTTCGTGCCTTGTTTCCACACAACCAATACCATCCACTACCTTTTGGAACACGCCACCCATTTAGTTTCTTACTTGGCCACTTATAACCTATTCAGGTATCCGAGAGCAATCTTTATAACCTCCTACCTTAATGGCTCCAGTACAGTTGATCGGTTGCTTTCCATAAAGTATAGTTTTCTCCCACCATTTATTACTATTATTACATCTTTGGATACATTGATAATAATCTCCTGTCACCCTCTGGACTTCCCATTCCTGTTTGGTTGTTTCATAGGCACTCCAATTAGTGGGAAGCCCTTGTTGGAAAGTTCAGGGAAGTGGGTACACACCCAGCAATCCCTCTGGTTAACTATCTTCATAGATTTCGTAATTACTTCCAAATGGAGATTGTGACTCCTAAATCCTTCCTGATTCCCTTTAATTGTTTGGCTCAGGTAACCTAGAAAAACTAACCACCACATTTCTCCCCTGGTTGTTAAGGAGAACATCATTTTTACACAGATACCGTAACAACAATATTAACCCTATTCCTAACAATCAGATTAAAGCATTTTTTCCCTGAATACAATCTAAATTTAAAACCGATTCGCTTCTAATACATCTCATATATCTTTATATATTTTTAACTTTAGAGGTTGAACTTGTTCAGCTTTCCACGTCTCTCGAGGTACTGCTTTCACTCGGGTGTAATCTAAAAGTATAACTGGATGTACCTACGGAGAGAAGAACCTTTGCCATAGACAAGAGATAATCACTTAAAATTTGATCACCCTTAACGTGCATTTGAATTTCATTTCCAGTTAAATTTACAGTGTAAGGTTTGCCATACAGAATCTCAAATGGACTAACTTTCTCCCTAACCCTTGGGGTTATTCTGGTTCTTAATAATGCCAGAGGTAAAACATCAGTCCATTTCATCTGAGTCTCCTGACACAATTTTCCTACCTGTCTCTTAATTGTTTGATTCATTCTTTCCACTTTTCCACTGGATTGTGGCCTCCAGGGGGTATGTAAGTCCCATTTAATTTGTAGTATTTTTGAGATTTGTTGTACTATTTCTGCTATAAAATGAGGTCCCCTATCTGAAGAAAACCCTTCTGGTACCCTAAATCTTGGTATGATTTCTTTTAATAACATTTTCACTACCTCCCCTGCTTTAGTGGTACGACACGGGAAAGCCTCAGGCCATCCTGAAAAGGTGTCAACAATTACCAACAAATATTTATATCCATTACATCTTGGTAATTCAGAAAAATCAATTTGCCAGTAATCCCCAGGCATGAAGCCCCTTTTTACTTCCCCTGGGGGGGGCTTCTTCTGAATCCTGGGATTATTTCTAAGACAGATTTCACATTTTTGTGTAATACCCTTTGCAATTATTAACATACTAACTCCCACAGCAAATCTTTTAACTGTTTCAACCAATGCCTCAGCTCCCATGTGGGTACTACCATGTATTTGCTTCATCAGCTTCTTCATTATCGGCAAAGTTACTACACACTGTCCAGTAGATGTCACCCACCATCCTTCAGGAGTTTTTATGCATTTCAGTATTTCTGCTAATTTATTTTCTTTTTCAGTGTATACTGGAATTTCCATTTTTAACAGTCTCTCTGGAACTAATGCTGCCACTGACATGGATAATTTTGCAGCCTCATCGGCCTGTTACGGAAATTAGGCTTGTCGGCCACCATAACAGAGTTCGACCCTAGGTTCCCCCAAGTAAAGTTCAGAGCCAAATCAAAACAAAGTAAATTTTAATCACACGTGTGCCGTAATTACAGCTCGAGCTGGGTGCCTCCGAAGAGGGACCCTAACATAAACAAATCCTGGGTAATTATAGTCTTTTCGACTTCCATTTCCCACCCCTCACGCGATAGTTAGACCAATAGTAATTTTTTGGTCTGGGGTCTCCTGCTCCTCATTGGGTCTCATCATCTTTCTGAGGCAAGCTGGTTTTCTCCTTATTCTTGTTTTTTTGCAGTCTCTGATGACGGTTGTACTTCTGTTTTTGTTGGGTCTGGCGGTTGCCTCCCAAGGTCTTATTTTCCCCCATTGTTTTGGCGTCTTCCCTCTCGGAGTCGGTGACACAGGTGCGCCGACTGCGTGTGGCTCCCTTATCTTCCCAGCCTGAACGAGCTCTGAGGCACTATTTTTTATTAAACTAAGTAAAGATTCGTTACTTTTCCCACGCACGGCCTAAGGCTTCAGCAAATCTAGCCACTCATGCTAAGCAAGTTTTATGTAAGTTGTGCTAAGCAGCCATTTCTAGACAGTTTCAATTCACTATTCTTTAACAGTTTCCCCCCTTTGTTTTTATGAAGCATCCCTGCTAATATTTTAAACAGAGTTCTCGAAGTCTTTCGAGGCATACTATCACTTTCCATACTCTTATATATAATATGATCGTAAGCAATAGGCATAACACAGTTAAACTGAACACAACTACTACCGGGTGCAATACATGATTATAAATCCCTGTTGTGGTTGGTGACCACCCTAGAAGAGTTTCCCAGCCATGATGTTCTCCGTCCCTTTTTACCCTTTCTAAGATATGATGTATCTCTTTTGCATCATGGTGAACAGTGATTAGAGTTTTCTGTCCACTGTTCCGGATGCGCTCTAGCAGTCGATGCAAATCATCATGTTGCAGTAGTTTCCTTACCAGGGTGAGATTCATCCCAATGGGAGTAGGTAGTAAATTTTGAATTAATGTATAATTAGATTGTAACAATTGATAAGACGTGATAGGAGCTGAATAATTGAAATCACATCCCATGATTTTGGTAAAGCTACAAATACAAATATTTCAATGATTACTCATATCTACTACAATGCCATCTATAACTATAAGACTACAAAAGGTTCTCATACGTACACACCCTCTCCCAATATATACAAGTATAGTTGCAGGTGTTTCATCAGGGTGTATTTCAAAGTGACAAACATTTTGCTCAGTGTCAAGACAAATGTCTTGGGCTTTGATGGTATTACTTTCACAAATAAACCCTTGCTGTTCCTGTACAATACATGCGCTAACGTCCACAGTTTGCCATTTATTTCCATTTCGTTGGGTCCATACTCTGTGTTCCAATGGATAGAGTATAGCTCCATTGTGATTTAATCCTAACGCAATGATTGGATATATTGTATATGTTGGAGCATTACGTATTGTTGAAACAAAGGCTGTGGCCTCAGTGTTGATAGGATCATAAGTAAAATTGACCAGATACCACCAGGATTGGAATTCCTTTTCAAATTCGGTCACATTATCCCAAATTACCTTTCGAATTTCAGTGGGTAAAGTGCCTTCTTCCCCTCCCTTATAATCGCTGCTGCCATAGATTGCATCCACAGTTGAGCTTGGATGCAACTGAGGGCCAGGGAAATATTAATTTGGGCTTCCCCAAGTGCATCCACTATCAAGTGGTGATCTTTTTCATTCATTTTTTCCCATTGAGGTAATATCTCGGATGAAAGCCATTGGTTAGTTCCTAATGCTAATAGAGAAGACCTCAATGGATGTTTTAATCTGTATAAGTCACTTGTTGTTGTGCTCAGTTTATTTACGAGTACTTCAGCATCTATACTGTTTAGGACTCCCAATCCTGTTCCTATGATACCGGTCACATCTCTCCTTGTTCATTTTGGAGAGGTGAGGGTTCGCCTATGTAACCACGCCGTCCATCCCACATAGGACGTACCTAAGAATGGTGAACAGGTCGGTTTGATTGTAGAGATATAATTTGCATTAATAGCTCTACTCGTTTGAGAGACCATGATGGATTAAATAACACTCGTTGTTGGCCTGTATTTCTAATCACATACGGTCCAATTTCAAAGATTTGTGGGGATAAGGTTTTCTTACTCTTCATGGTAACAGAGTTATTTATATTGGTGGAAATAATTGTAGTCAGGGTAGGTATTGCTGTACTGGGCTCAATAATGTCTATTTTAAATTCAAATGATAGTCCCACATTGTGGTGAGCCCACAGGCAAACTATAAAAACAGGTTGTTCTAAGGTAAAATTGTACCAACAATCCAGTTTTTCAGTGGCACAAATTTTCCTTTCTTTTTCATTTGATTTGATTTTAGTGAGAGAGATTTGAGTTGCCTTCTCATGGGTGGACCCGTTGATCACTCGACACCCTATCTTTATTTCCTTTCCTGTCCTTCCCAGGAGTTGGGGAAGTTGGTTAGTATTATCCCAGTTCCATTCATTTTCTGAGTATACTTCAGTTCCATGCATGAGCAGGGTTGAGAGGTTTAAGTTTTTATCAGAACTTAATCCCATACTTCCGGTATACTTAACACGGGCCTGGGACCATGGCCACTCTAAGGTTCTTTGACCACAGGTTACAGAAAGTAGCATCAAGCTTTACGTGGTTGTTTTCACTGTTCTGCTGCAACCTCTGCTGTGTTTGCTTCTTGGACTGTCACTCGTTTCACGTGAGAGTGGTGAATCCAATTCTCTTTTCCTAGAATTTTAACAGCGTAGTAAGAACTTAACAATACAGTATAGGGTCCTTCCCATTTTGGTTCTAGTTTTGTTTTTCGCGAGAATACCTTTATCAACACTTTATCTCCAGGCTGTATAGCATGTGCCTGAATGTCTGATGGCACCGGCTGAAACCACTGAGCCTGATTTTGCAAGGCCTTAAACCGTTCTTGTAAGGCTAGTACATATTGTGTTACTCGTTCATCTCCGTCTAATAGGCTGGTCTTAGCAGGGATATAAGTCCCTGGTATCGCTAAATGTCTCCCAAAAAGAATTTCTGCTGGTGGTAGTCCTATGGGTTGCCGTGGAGAATTTCGAACATCCCACAGAGCTAAGTTTAATGCCTCTGGCCATTTTAGGCTAGCATGTGTGCATATTCTTGCTATTTTCTCTTTTAATGTTCTATTCATTCTTTCTACTTGTCCTGAAGATTGTGGGTGATAAGGAGCATGTAGGTTTCTTTTTATTCCTAACGATTTACATAACTGATTGATTATGCTTGCTGTAAAATGGGCACCCCTGTCTGAATCAATGGCTTCTGGGACCCCATACCTGGGTATGATTTCCTTCAGTAAGGCTTTTACCATTCCCCCTGTGTCAGCCTTTCTTGTTGGAAAAGCTTCTACCCAGCCTGATAACTGATCTATTATCACTAACAAGTGTTTGTATCCATAGACAGATGGCATATCTGCATAAGCTATTTGCAGCTTCTGGAAAGGGAAGTAAGCCCATGGTCGTCCCCCCCAAATCTGAGCTTGGCTTGTTATTTGAAAACTTCTGGCAGGTCGGGCAGCTATTTGTTATTCTTCTAGCAGCTGCATAGATTCCTGGAGCAGCCCATACTTTCTGTACCTGTTTAGCTATTCCCTCGGCTCCCCCATGAGCTTTATCGTGAAACCACCTAGCTATAGTAATTCAATATTTTTTTGGTAGAATTGGTTTTTCCCCAATTGTCCATATTCCATCACCATTTTGTTTTGCTTCCCACTGTTCCCATTGTTTTTTCTCTTCCACTGAGCAGTCTTTTTCATACATAGTTTTGGGGTCTATTAAGTTTGGCCACTCACTCTGGTCCATCCTTGGAACTGCCCCCATACATTCTCTCAGAGGTTGTTGAGCTGCAGCCCTCGCAGCAGCGTTGGCTAGAGCATTTCCTCTGCTAATTTCTGTAGTGTCTTTAGTATGGGCTGGGCAGTGTATTACCGCAATTTCTTTGGGCAGTTGAACTGCTTCCAGCAAATTACGTATTCCTTCTCCATTAGCTAATTTCTTTCCTGATGACGGCAAGAATCCTCGTTCTTTCCATAACATCCCTGTTGCATGACACACTCCAAATGCATATTTAGAGTCGGTATAGATATTTACCCGCAAGCTCTTACCTATTTTTTGCTGCTTGGGTCAATGCTATTAATTCTGCTCCTTGAGCACTTACTGATGGAGACAAAGGATTGGCCTCGAGCACCTCAAAGACATTACTGACAGCATAGCCGGAGTGACGTCTTCCATCCAAATAATAGGATGACCCATCTGTAAACAGAACTAAGTCCGGGTTCTCCAAAGGTTCATCTTTAAGGTCCTCCTGGGGCTTGCTCGAGCTGACGACCACCTGCTCACAGGAATGATGTGGCTCTCCGTCCTCCGGTTGAGGCAATAGCGTTGCTGGATTCAAAATATTGCATCTTTTGAAAGTCACATTATCTGCATGCAGTATTATCAGTTCATAGCGGTCAGCTCTCTGTGGGGATAGTGCTTGAGTCGCATATTGCTTCATTAACAGTTCTACTTCATGTGGCACATACACAGTCAATGAATGACCCAAAACCACAGGTCGTGTTTTTTTCAATAAGAGCTGCAGTAGCTGCTATTGCTCTGATGCGTCCTGGAGTGCCTTTAGCTACCTCATCTAGTTGCGTGGAGTAATAGGCCACTGGTCTACGGTGAGGGCCTAGTTTTTGGGTGAGTACCCCACTTGCTACTCCCTGTCGCTCATGGACAAATAATTCAAATAGTTTGCTATAATCTGGTAACCCGAGAGCAGGGGCTGAAACCAACGCTTTTTTCACAGATGTAAAAGCTTTCTCCCTTTCTGGGCCCCAGGCCAAAGGCTCTATCTCCTCCTTTTTTGTTGCCTGTACCAGAGGCTTAGTAAATTCTGCTAACCCCGGAATCCACGGTCGGCAGAATCCTACAGCTCCTAAAAATCCCCTAAGCTGTTTTTTTGTTACAGGATGAGGCATATCAAGAATTGTCTTTACTCGTTCTGGATCAACTAACCTGTGTCCTTCTCTTAAGATAAAACCCAAATATTTTACCTCTCTTTGACACAGCTGGAGTTTAGACAGAGATGCTCGATGCCCTTTTTCTGCAAGAGCGTTACACAGAGAAACAGTATCTTTCAAACATGTCTCATAATCTTTACTTGCTAATAACAAATCATCTACATATTGTATTAATACAGAATGTCCTGGAAGTTCGATATCTGAGAGGTCATTTTTAAGTATACGCGAAAAAACAGTCAGAGACCCAGTAAATCCCTGTGGCAGCCTTGTCCAAGTTAATTGTTGTCCCTTCCAAGTGAAAGCAAAGAGATCTTGGCTATCTTCAGCTATCGGTATACTAAAAAAGGCTGCTGTTAGGTCAATCACAGTAAAATAAGTTGCCCAGTGGGGTATCTGTAGTAAAATGGTTGATGGGTCGGGGACTACTGGATGTGGAGCAACTACATGTTGGTTTATAGCCCTTAAGTCTTGTACAAAGCGATACTCTGGATCACCATCAGCATCTTGCCTGTTCTTTTTAACTGGCAGAATTGGGGTGTTATATGGGGATTCACAGACTCTAAGGATACCCATTTTCAGATAATGATCAGTTTGTTTTTGGATACTCTTCTCTGCTTCCTTTGGGATAGGATATTGTTTAACTGCAGGAGGCAATCCCCCCTTTGTTTTTATCGAGACTGGACTGGCTGATTTCAGTAGTCCCACATCCATTCCTGAAGAGCTCCATAATTTTTTAGAAACTGATTCTAAACCTGTTGGAATTTGCAGATTAGTTGACTCTGGTTCTGGTGTCTTAGCCAGAACACATGAACCCATAATTATTAGCTTTATCCCTTCCGGCTGTAAGCAGATCTGAGTATCCAAGGCTTGCAGGAGATCTCTCCCCAAAAGGCATATAGGTGCGTCTGTGGAAATTATAAAACGTCCCCACACTGTTTTACCCCCAATAGTGAGTAATAAGGGCTTAGATAACATTCATTCGCCCTTTCCCATCACTCCTTGCATCGCTATTTTATCTGATGATTTGCATCCTTTAGGCTCAAAATTTAAAAGGGAAAGGGTGGCTCCAGTATCCACTAGAAAGGGAACTTCTAAACCTTCAGTATTGCCATTACGTGACCCTCAAAATCCAAAACTACATCCCATAAATTTACTCCAATTTCCACAGTATTTTCTGAGTCTCCTGTTTCCTCTCATTGTGGATTGACTGGGAATCGCCTGGTCTCCTCCTTAGTGTTTGATTGTCTCATGCCGGTTCCTCTGTTCCTAACTACACGGGGCCTCACTGGGCACTCCTGCTGCCAGTGTCCTTGTTCCCCACAATAATAACAAACATCATTAACTCCTGACTGTACAGCACGTTCGCTTTGACTCCATCTCTCCTGGCTCTTTCACGTCCCCTCCCCCTGGGTCCTCTAAATCCATCTCTTAACACAGCTGCTAACACACTAACTTCCTCTTTTTTTTGCTGTCTCTTTTCTTTTGCCCTCTCCTCCTCTCGACTATTATACACAAATGTGGCTAAACGTATTATTTCATCCATTCGCTTTCCTGGCCAGTCAGGAACATGTTTGGAAAACTACTTTCTAATGTCCGGGGCTGCTTGGTCTACAAATGTGGAAAACATTAGCGGCCTGTTAGCCTCGGCTTCTGGGTCTAGTCCTCCCCCATACGTTCTGACTTGCTTAATTAGCCTAGCAAAGTAAGCCAAGGGGTGTTCCTCTGCCTGTTGCTGACACTCCCTTACTTGCAGTCTTTTGTCCTGCCAAACGTATAGCTTCTTCTAAGCCCTCTCTGGCTAATTGCAACTGCCTGTAATCTGCATCTACATTATGATTCCATCCGGGGTCCACAGCTGGCCAGGCTGTTTGAGCAGCCCCAACACCCCTCTCTGCTGCCCAACGGCGGTTTGCATCCAAAATTGAGCACCTTTCATCTGGAGTGAACACAGATTCAAGGAGCGTTTGTACATCTCCCCAGGTAGGGTCATACGCCCCCACAATTCCCCTTAATTGGGCACTTTTCTCTTGCTCCCTGGGAACCGCAGTCACACCACCCGAGTCTTTAACTGCTAGGACTACTGTCCCTTGGCAGCGGGCAGCTTTTCAGCCGATGGGTGCCCCAATCGGTTCCCAGGCTACACGCACTCACACATACACACACACACACAAACACACAGTGCTGTTTACACTCACACCAGTCACGGTGACTCTAGATTTCGGTCTTACAGTTTTGCAGTGCGCCTTATGCTGATCAGGCTGCGCACCCCTCCTCCGGCCAGACCGAGCTGGGACTTAGACCCACTCTAACCCTGGGGATGGGACTCCTACCCGTCCCCCTGGTACGCCTTATGGTGGCCAGTCCTCGTACCCCCTTCAGTGCACTGTTACCAGACCAGAATTTAGAATTTAGGCGGGAGTTTAAGACTCACCTTCTCGGTGCCTCTCGTTGCCAAAGATCCCAGGTGAACTCACCCGATGGTGCCAGATGATCGTTTGGAGATGAGAAGCCCGACAGTCGTCGCCTAGGGTCCCATCTGGGGTGCCAAACTATTATGGAAAATAGGCTTGTCGGCCACCATAACAGGGCTCGACCCTAGGTTCCCGCAGAAAAGTTCAGAGTCAAATCAAAACAAATTAGATAATTTTAATAATGCGCATGCCGTAATTACAGCTTGAGCTGGGTGCCTCCGAAGAGGGACCCCAACATAAACAAATTCTGGGTAATTATAGTCTTTTCGACTTCCATTTCCCACCCTCACGTGATAGTTAGACCAATAGTAATGTTTTGGTCTGGGGTCTCCTGCTCCTCATTGGGTCTCATCGTCTTTCTGAGGCAAGCTGGATTTCTCCTTATTCTTGTTTGGCTGCTGGCTGTACTTGTGATGTCACGGAAGTACCAGTGCCTGATAGGCCAGTGACAGCTCCACGCCTGCTGGCTGCGTTATGAGGTCACGTTTGTCTCGGGGCCTCATAGGGCAGTTGGAAGCCCATGCCTGCTGGCTGTGCTTGTGAGGTCACAGCAGTCCTGTTGCCTGATAGGCCAGTTCGAGGCCAATGACTGCTGGGTGGGCTTATGAGGTCAGAGAAGCCTCAGTGCCCTATAGGGCAGTGGCAGGCCCATAGCTGCTACCTGGGCTTGTGAGGTCACAGCAGCCTCCATGCCCTTGAGGGCAGTGGCAGGCCCCTGACTGTTTATTGTGCTTCTGAGTTGACAGCAGCGCCAGCACCTGACTGGGCAGTTGGAGGCCAATGGCTGCTGCCCGTGCTTGTGAGGTCAAATCAGCCTCCGGGCTGTATAGGCTAGTGGCAGGCCCTTGGCTGTTGGCTGTGCTTGTGAGGTCACAGCAGCCTCAGTGCCCTATAGGGCAGTGGCAGGCCCCTAGCTGCTGGCTGTGCTTGGGAGGTCACAGCAGCCGCAGGGCTTCACAGGCCACTAGCAGGCCCCTGGCTACTCGCTGTGCTTGTGAGGTCACAACACTCCTACAGCCTGACAGTCCAGTGGCAGACCCACAGCTGCTGGCTTTGCTTGTGAGGTCACAGCAGCCTCAGTGTCTTATAGGGCAGTGGCAGGCCCCTGGCTGCTGGCTGTGCTTGTGAGGTCAAATCAGCCTCCGTGCCCTTTCTGGCAGTGTCAGCCCCGTGACAGTGCACTCTGCTTGTGAGGTCAGAGCCTCATCGGGCAGTGGAAGGCCAATGGCTGCTGGCTGTGCTTGTGAGGTCACAGCAGCCTCCTTTTCCTGTAGGCCAGAGGGAGGCCAATGGCTGCTTGGCGTGCTGGTTAGGTCAAAGCAGCCTCAGTGCCTGTTTGGACAGTGGCAGGCCCATAGCTGCTGGCTGTGCTTGTCAGGTCACAACACTCCTACAGCCTGAGAGGCCAGCAGCAGGCCCCTGGCTGCTGACTGTGCTTGTTGAGGTCATAGCAGCCTCAGTGCCTCATAGGCCAGTGGCAGGCCCATAGCTGCTGGCTGTGCTTGTAAGGTCACAGCAGTCCTATTTCCTGATAGGCCCGTGGCAGGCCTCTGTCTGCTGGCTGCCTTTTGAGGTCACATTTGTCTCTGTACCTTATAGGGCAAAGGCAGGCCTCTTGCTCCTCGCTGTATTTGTGAGGTCACTGCAGCCTCAGTGCTTCACAGGCCAATGGCAGGCCCCTGGCTGCTGGCTGTGCTTGTGAGGTCACAGCAGCCTCCGTGCCCTTTATGGCAGTGGCAGGCCCGTGACAGTGTGCTGTGCTTGTGAATAATTTGTAGTACAGAGGATCTGACAATGAAGGATAATCCTCTTTTGAGAATCTGAAGGGCTATAAAGCCCTGCTCTCTCTTGGCATGGCTCAGGCAACAGTTTGTGGTGTTTTAGGGGCGGCACTAATTGCTGCCCGGTGGGGGAGGCAAGGTAATAAAAAGACCATTGAGTCCTTGGGAGAACACAGAAGAAACTCCCAGAGTCAAGCCAAAGAGACAATCGAGTTCTTGCAAGACTCCCGGAGTCGAGCCAAAGAGACAGTTGAGTCTTTGCAAGAACAGGTAAGAAACTTGCAAAGTCAACTCACTGCGGAGCGCAACCATACTCAGCGGCTTCACATAATCTTATCGGACTCACTAGACCGAGAGAGAATCCTGCGGTCTGAATTGGAAGAAAACAGGCGGGGGGTTGATGATAGTGAACCGGGATTCTCGAATGTGGCCGAACTAGACGGAAAACAGGCATCTGATCTAAAATCCATATATCCAATTAAAGAATTAGAAGACAGCAGGAACTGCTTTTATCCTGGAGATGGGAACGTAGTAATGAGACCCTTGATTAAAACGGAAACCACTGACAATGGTCAGGGGGGTATTCAACGACGTACCACGCGTATGATCCCCTATTCCCCTCAGGACTTCGGAAAAATACTCCCGGGGCTCCCGGGAAACTGAAACTGAGTATGTGTGGAGAGTCTCCCTCACCGGGGGGGATCGCATTCTGCTGAGCGAAGATGAAGCTAGAGGATATTGGGGACCCAGAGTCTTTCTAACCACAAATGATAACAGGGAACCATGGTCCTTGACCCAGAGGGTAGCCTACTGGGCAGGAGGATTAGACCAATGGAAAGAGGAGACCCTTTTTCTATTAAAACACCCACAGCGGGCCACATTCTGGAAAGCGTGCAGAAAACTGCTTGCCTCCAATTGATGCATGACCGTTTGCTGCTTCTGCAGCAGCCCTCCCCCATGCAGTGTGTGGCTGACCCCGAGAGGTTACATCCTCTGATCAGGGGACTTCCTGATGCTTTAAAACTATATGCTGTTCAGCTGCAAGACCGATTACGAACTCCCCGACCGAGACGAAGGGGAGGCCCCCCCGACATGACTTGGGGGGAGGTGGCACAGGAGCTAATTAATTACGGAAGGCGTATGGGATTCACTGGCCAGGGGGAAACAAAGCATAAAGCAGAAATAAGAAGAGTTGAGGAAAGTGGGAGGCAATATAAATCCCTGCAACACCCACATCCTGGGAAACCGGTACGGGTGTTGGATAGCAGGAGACAATTATTATGGGCAGAAGGCATTTCAAAGGGAATTCCCAGAGAAGTCATGGATAGGTTACCAACTCCCAACCTGGAAGGTTTGGTAAGAAGTTGGGACAGGATAAGGGGAACCCCATCTTCCTCAAACCCCAAAGTTCCTCCTCCCTTATCCCAAGACCCCGTCTGCACCCCAGGACTCTTAAAACGAACCCTGAGACCGCACAATCCCGGATGGGCGCGACGAATATCTGATGCAGTAACTAAAGTCAATGGACGATGGGGAGTAAATGGCTGCCCCAGACTCGCTGCTTTTTGCCCTAATCCTCCATCCCTCTTACCTGGGACTGGGGAGAATAAGAAACCGAGGAATCCCTTGTATTACCCGGGACAACCGGTTCTAGTGGACTTACCCACTGTGGGACAAATACCTCTAGTACTAAAAGCTTCAAAAAATCTGTATGCATGGGTAGCTACTGATGCCCATGGGAAAGATCATAGAATCCATACCAGGTGGATCCTCCCTTCCTTTTAGGTCAACAATGTAAAAGGAAGAGGGCACTGGGGAAGAAGACTTGTCTTATGTTGAGCTTGAGTGTCCTCAACGATACTACCTGTGGTAGTTATAACAGTTATTTTTATCATTTTTTGTAATTGTGTGCTGCGATCATAATTAGCTTTATTGTTGAAAACACAACAGCCAAGAATGGCATTCTTAACCTGTGTTGGAAAGATACTTCTTGTCTTAATGTGCTTATATGTGCTATGGCAAACCTACCACCAGAATACACTTCTGGGGCTTGGTATTGTACCGGCCGAATAGGTGATGGGGCAACCACCTTCTTCAGCCCTCTGGGCAACAGAGGTGCAACTTACTTTCAATTCCCACCAGGGATAAACGGGCCATTTGCTCAGGGCATTGGAGCTAAGAAGGGGCATTACTGGATATGCAGGCACACAGCATATACATTTTTACCCACGGGGTGGTTGGGAATTTGTTATATAGGGATTATCAGACCTTTGTTTTTCCTTTTGCCAGAAACAAGTGGACCTCGGTTAGGCATAAAGGTATATGATAACCTTGGAGACAGAAGTGTTGCCTGTAAGACGCGATCCATTAAGGGAAATTTGGGCGGGACGCAAAAATGGGGAAATAATCAGACTACAAGCAGCTCTAGAAATTATTACCAACAAAACCGCTGACACGATAGATCTTCTAACTTGGCAATCCCAACAGATGCGCACGGCAATCCTTCAGCACCACATGGTTTTTAGATTACCTGTTAGCTGAAGAGGGAGAAGTGTGTGGGAAATTAAATATTCCTAACTGTTGTTTGGAAATAGATGATGTAGGCGAAGTAGTTCTCCAGTTAACCAAAGATATCAGAAAAATAGCCCACGTCCTCGTCCAAACCTGGAATGGCTGGAGTGGCGATTTGTAGTCCTGGTTACTGGGGGCACCGTGGGTGAAACAGTTAATATTGTATTTGTTAGGTGCAGTTGCCGCCTTAATGTTCTTGTATAATTCCTTGCTTTGTTCAATTAATCGGACATGTTGTGTCAAATATGCAATTTGTTCCTACCACCTTGCCGGACGGCATAAAGAAAATCCGTGCCATCCATTGGCCGTGGCCAACCACAGTACCCATCATTTCCCAGTTTCTCCTGAAGGAGGAAATTGCATATTGACATCCACAGCGCATTTGCCAGCTGTTTTATGCCTATTGTAACAATCCTACCTCATTAACTCAGTTTTGATGTCTGTTTTGTAAAGTTAAATGTTGTTGAAGTTGTTAAAGAATAAGCTTGCATTGAGCAAGACCTCTGTTTAATCACTGTTAAGCACTTTATTTTTTACCCAAACCCATGTTGTTCCCACGACTTCCCCCCCCGTCCCTAATTCTCTCTCCTTTCCTTGCTTGCTTGCTTGCTTTCTTTCTCTCTCTCTCTCTCCTGCTGCCAAGCTGCAATGTTGAGACACGGGGTGGTGTAGAGGACCGGTACTAAATGCGGTTTTGTCTTGACATTGCTGCTGCTGCTGCAAAGCTGCCGCTGCCAAGGTGTGTCGGGCAATGCCGCGCTGGCGCCCCCGGGAGCCGTCTGCGAAGTAAACAACCTCGTGCACCTGCACGGGGTAAAAAGGGTGCGAAAAGGGCAGAAGGTCGTCTCTAGGGCACGAACCGCACGTACTCATTTGCCATCTGCGCATGAGCAGGAGACCCCCAGATACCCCAGCCCATTTCTGGAAGGTTCCGAGAGGGCGGACTGCGCATGACGGTTAATCTGCATGGGAAGCGAGGAAGCACCTCCCAGAGGCCGGGCAAGAACCTATAAAAACTGCAGACTGTGTGAATGGGGGGGGCTTGCTTGCGACGACTGAAGAACTCGAGCAGAGTCAGCGGAACCAGACGGGAGCTTCCCCCCTCTGCCCCCCCGCCCCGCCGCAAGGACTCCCAAAAGAAGAGGACCAACGGGACGCCGCTGGATCCACGGGTGGTGATATCTTTCTCTCTCTCTCTTCCCCTTTTCCTCTCTTTTTCCCTAAACGTGTGACGCGGGACATGTCTCGTTAGTTGATTCCATTTTGCCTTAATAAATCTTAAACTGGTTGGCTGGTGTCGTTTTCACCTTAATTGAGTGCAAGGGCATCACGAACTTGGTCGTTGGTCCTAAGGGGAGGGAGGTCGTCCTGAACGACTCCTTTCGGGCTGCGACACGTGTCTGATAGGTCACTGGCAGGCCCATAGCTGCTGGCTGTGCTTGTGAGGTCACAGCAGTCCTATAGCCTGATAGGCCAGTGGGATGGCTCCTGGCTGTTGGCTGTCCTTGTGAGGTCATAGCAGCATCAGTGCCTCATAGGCCAAAGGGAGTCCCCTGGCTGCTGGCTTTGCTTGTGAGGTCACAGCAGCCTCAGTGTCTCATAGGGCAGTGGCAGGCCCCTGGCTGCTGGTTGTGCTTGTGAGGCCATGTTTGTCTCCGTGCTTCACAGTTCAGTGGCAGGCCCACAGCTGCTGCCTGTGCTTGTGAAGGCACAGGAGTCCTAGTTCCTCATACACCAGGGGCAGGCCCATGGCTGCTGGCTGTGCTTGTGAGGTCACAGCAGTATGAGTGCCTGATAGCCAGTGCGAGGTCCATAGCTGCTGGTTGTGCTTGTGAGGTCAGAGAAGCCTCAGTGCCTCATAGGCCAGTGGCAGGCCCATAGCTGCTGGCTGTGCTTGTGAGGTCACAGCAGTCCTATTTCCTGATAGGCCCGTGGGAGGCCCCGTCTGCTGGCTGCCTTTTGAGGTCACCTTTGTCTCTGTACCTTATAGGGCAATGGCAGGCCTCTGGCTCCTCGCTGTGCTTGTGAGGTCACAGCAGCCTCAGTGCCCTATAGGCCAGTGGCAGGCCCCTGTCTGCTGGCTGTGCTTGTCAGGTCACAGCAGTCCTATTGCCTGACAGGCCAGTGGCAGACCCACAGCTGCTGGCTTTGCTTGTGACGTCACAGCAGCCTCAGTGTCTTATAGGGCAGTTGGATGCCCATGCCTGCTGGCCGTGCTTGTGAGGTCACAGCAGCCTCAGTGCCTGATAGGCCAGTTTGAGGCCAATGACTGCTGGGTGGGCTTGTGAGGTCACAGCAGCCTCAGTGCCTCATAGGCGAGAGAGAGGCCCCTGGCTGCTGGCTGTGTTTGTGAGTGTTAAAGAATAGTGAATTGAAACTGTCTAGAAATAGCTGCTTAGCACAACTTACATAAAACTTGCTTAGCATGAGTGGCTAGATTTGCTGAAGCCTTAGGCTGCATGTGGGAAAAGTAACGAATCTTTACCTAGTTTAATAAAAAATAGTGCCTCAGAGCTCATTCAGGCTGGGAAAATAAGGAAGCCACACGCAGTCTGCGCTCCTGTGTCACCGACTCCAAGAGGGAAGACGCCAAAACAATTGGGAAAATAAGACCTTGGGAAACAGCCGCCAGACCCAACAAAAACAGAGGTACAACCATCATCAGAGACTGCAAAAAAACAAAAAAAAGGAGAAAACCAGCTTGCCTCAGAAAGATGATGAGACCCAATGAGGAGCAGGAGACCCCAGACCAAAAAA
The DNA here is from genome assembly GCF_036370855.1 of Dromaius novaehollandiae. NCBI lineage: Eukaryota > Metazoa > Chordata > Aves > Casuariiformes > Dromaiidae > Dromaius > Dromaius novaehollandiae. The sequence continues at coordinate 487,154 of NW_026991432.1, read as the reverse complement.
TTACTATTGGTCTAACTATCGCGTGAGGGGTGGGAAATGGAAGTCGAAAAGACTATAATTACCCAGGATTTGTTTATGTTAGGGTCCCTCTTCGGAGGCACCCAGCTCGAGCTGTAATTACGGTACGCGCGTGATTAAAATTATCTGATTTGTTTTGATTTGGCTCTGAACTTTACTTGGGGGAACCTAGGGTCGAGCCCTGTTATGGTGGCCGACAGGCCTAATTTCCATAACAGTTTGGCACCCCAGATGGGACCCTAGGCGACCACTGTTGGGGCCTCTCATCTCCAAACAATCATCTGGCGCCATCGGGTGAGTTCACCTGGGATCTTTGGCAACGAGCGGCACCGAGAAGGTGAGTCTTAAACTCCCGCCTAAATTCTAAATTCTGGTCTGGTAACAGTGCACTGAAAGGGTACGCGGACTGATCACCGTAAGGCGTACCAGGTGTGTGGGGGGGGTACGCGGGCTGGCCACTGTAAGGCATACCAGGGGGACAGGTAGGAGTCCCATCCCCAGGGTTAGAGTGGGTTTTAAGTCCCAGCTCGGTCCGGCCGGAGGAGGGTTGTGCAGCCTGATCAGCATAAGGCGCACTGCAAAACTGTAAGACCGAAATCTAGAGTCACCGTGACTGGTGTGAGTGTAAACAGCACTGTGTGTTTGTGTGTGTGTGTGTGTGTGTGTGTGAGCGCGTGTAGCCTGGGAACCGATTGGGGCACCCGTCGGCTGAGAAGCCGCCTGCTGCGAAGGGACAGCAGTCCTAGCAGTTAAAGACGCGGGTGGTGTGAGTGCAGTTCCCAGAGAGCGAGAGAAAGAGAGGGAGAGAAATAGTGTGTGTGATCACACCAGCTACAGGGACTGGTGTTACCGGGAAGGAAGTGCACTGCCTGATTTGCTTAAGACGCACTTTTCAGGAACTCAATATGGGAAATAATTTCGGCATAGAAAAGGGGACGCCCTTAGCCGAAATTTTGGTAAACTGGAGTAAGATTGATGGTACCAAAAATTTAGGGAGAAAAAGGTTAGTCCAACTATGTCAGGAGGATTGGCCGTTCCTGACTAAGGAAGGTAATCTGGCAGAGCGATGGCCACCCCAGGGGTCCTTCAGTTACCAGGAACTAACTTTCCTGCGTCATCATTTGCAGAATAGGTTCCCCAGACAAATGGATTACTGGTATGTATGGGACAACTGGGCATTTGCTAGATGAAAAGAGGCGCCTAGGAAAGAGAGACTCTTTCCTCAGAATGCTGTAAGTACCGCAGCTGCTGAAACGCTTGTGGAAACTATTCCACCCTATGCGCTACCCTCTGCTTCAGCTTCCCTACACCCCCGCTTGCCTTCCGCCCCCGCCTTTCAAGCTCCTCTGGAAGGCCTTCCTGTGCCAGGAGTGCCCCCACCCGGTCTGGAAGGGGTACCTCGGGTCGCCACAACACGAGTTTACCGACCCTGGAGACCCCAAGATTTAATTATATGGAGTCAACGGCTCCCCAGACTTAGGGATGATCCAGAAAGAGTGTTACAAATCATAAGGGGAATTATGCGGGCGTATGACCCTACCTGGGGAGATGTACAAATGCTCCTTGAATCTGTGTTCACTCCAGATGAAAGGTGCTCAAGTTTGGATGCAAACCACCGTTGGGCAGCAGAGAGGGGTGTGTTGGGGCTGCTCAAACAGCCTGGCCAGCTGTGGACCCCGGATGGAATCATAATGTAGATGCAGATTACAGGCAGTTGCAATTAGCCAGAGAGGGCTTAGAAGAAGCTATATGTTTGGCAGGACAAAAGACTGCAAGTAAGGGAGTGTCAGCAACAGGCAGAGGAACACCCCTCGGCTTTCTTTGCTAGGCTAATTAAGCAAGTCAGAATGTATGGGGGAGGACTAGACCCAGAAGCCGAGGCTAACAGGCCGCTAATGATTTCCACATTTGTAGACCAAGCAGCCCCGGACATTAGAAAGTAGTTTTCCAAACATGTTCCTGACTGGCCAGGAAAGCGAATGGATGAAATAATACGTTTAGCCACATTTGTGTATAATAGTCGAGAGGAGGAGAGGGCAAAAGAAAAGAGACAGCAAAAAAAAGAGGAAGTTAGTGTGTTAGCAGCTGTGTTAAGAGATGGATTTAGAGGACCCAGGGGGAGGGGACGTGAAAGAGCCAGGAGAGATAGATGGAACCAAAGTGAACGTGCTGTACAGTCAGGAGTTAATGATGTTTGTTATTATTGTGGGGAACAAGGACACTGGCAGCAGGAGTGCCCAGTGAGGCCCCGTGTAGTTAGGAACAGAGGAACCGGCATGAGACAATCAAACACTAAGGAGGAGACCAGGCGATTCCCAGTCAATCCACAATGAGAGGAAACAGGAGACTCAGAAAATACTGTGGAAATTGGAGTAAATTTATGGGATGTAGTTTTGGATTTTGAGGGTCACGTAATGGCAATACTGAAGGTTTAGAAGTTCCCTTTCTAGTGGATACTGGAGCCACCCTTTCCCTTTTAAATTTTGAGCCTAAAGGATGCAAATCATCAGATAAAATAGCGATGCAAGGAGTGATGGGAAAGGGCGAATGAATGTTATCTAAGCCCTTATTACTCACTATTGAGGGTAAAACAGTGTGGGGACATTTTATAATTTCCACAGACGCACCTATATGCCTTTTGGGGAGAGATCTCCTGCAAGCCTTGGATACTCAGATCTGCTTACAGCCGGAAGGGATAAAGCTAATAATTATGGGTTCATGTGTTCTGGCTAAGACACCAGAACCAGAGTCAACTAATCTGCAAATTCCAACAGGTTTAGAATCAGTTTCTAAAAAATTATGGAGCTCTTCAGGAATGGATGTGGGACTACTGAAATCAGCCGGTCCAGTCTCGATAAAAACAAAGGGGGGATTGCCTCCTGCAGTTAAACAATATCCTATCCCAAAGGAAGCAGAGAAGAGTATCCAAAAACAAACTGATCATTATCTGAAAATGGGTATCCTTAGAGTCTGTGAATCCCCATATAACACCCCAATTCTGCCAGTTAAAAAGAACAGGCAAGATGCTGATGGTGATCCAGAGTATCGCTTTGTACAAGACTTAAGGGCTATAAACCAACATGTAGTTGCTCCACATCCAGTAGTCCCCGACCCATCAACCATTTTACTACAGATACCCCACTGGGCAACTTATTTTACTGTGATTGACCTAACAGCAGCCTTTTTTAGTATACCGATAGCTGAAGATAGCCAAGATCTCTTTGCTTTCACTTGGAAGGGACAACAATTAACTTGGACAAGGCTGCCACAGGGATTTACTGGGTCTCCGACTGTTTTTTCGCGTATACTTAAAAATGACCTCTCAGATATCGAACTTCCAGGACATTCTGTATTAATACAATATGTAGATGATTTGTTATTAGCAAGTAAAGATTATGAGACATGTTTGAAAGATACTGTTTCTCTATGTAACGCTCTTGCAGAAAAAGGGCATCGAGCATCTCTGTCTAAACTCCAGCTGTGTCAAAGAGAGGTAAAATATTTGGGTTTTATCTTAAGAGAAGGACACAGGTTAGTTGATCCAGAACGAGTAAAGACAATTCTTGATATGCCTCGTACTGTAACAAAAAAACAGCTTAGGGGATTTTTAGGAGCTGTAGGATTCTGCCGACCGTGGATTCCGGGGTTAGCAGAATTTACTAAGCCTCTGGTACAGGCAACAAAAAAGGAGGAGATAGAGCCTTTGGCCTGGGGCCCAGAAAGGGAGAAAGCTTTTACATCTGTGAAAAAAGCGTTGGTTTCAGCCCCTGCTCTCGGGTTACCAGATTATAGCAAACTATTTGAATTATTTGTCCATGAGCGACAGGGAGTAGCAAGTGGGGTACTCACCCAAAAACTAGGCCCTCACCGTAGACCAGTGGCCTATTACTCCACGCAACTAGATGAGGTAGCTAAAGGCACTCCAGGATGCATCAGAGCAACAGCAGCTACTGCAGCTCTTATTGAAAAAAACATGACCTGTGGTTTTGGGTCATTCATTGACTGTGTATGTGCCACATGAAGTAGAACTGTTAATGAAGCAATATGCGACTCAAGCACTATCCCCACAGAGAGCTGACCGCTATGAACTGATAATACTGCATGCAGATAATGTGACTTTCAAAAGATGCAATATTTTGAATCCAGCAACGCTATTGCCTCAACCGGAGGACGGAGAGCCACATCATTCCTGTGAGCAGGTGGTCGTCAGCTCGAGCAAGCCCCGGGAGGACCTTAAAGATGAACCTTTGGAGAACCCGGACTTAGTTCTGTTTACAGATGGGTCATCCTATTATTTGGACGGAAGACGTCACTCCGGCTATGCTGTCACTAACGTCTTTGAGGTGCTCGAGGCCAATCCTTTGTCTCCATCAGTAAGTGCTCAAGGAGCAGAATTAATAGCATTGACCCAAGCAGCAAAAAATAGGTAAGAGCTTGCAGGTAAATATCTCTACCGACTCTAAATATGCATTTGGAGTGTGTCATGCAACAGGGATGTTATGGAAAGAACGAGGATTCTTGCCGTCATCAGGAAAGAAATTAGCTAATGGAGAAGAAATACGTAATTTGCTGGAAGCAGTTCAACTGCCCAAAGAAATTGCGGTAATACACTGCCCAGCCCATACTAAAGACACTACAGAAATTAGCAGAGGAAATGCTCTAGCCAACGCTGCTGCGAGGGCTGCAGCTCAACAACCTCTGAGAGAATGTATGGGGGCAGTTCCAAGGATGGACCAGAGTGAGTGGCCAAACTTAATAGACCCCAAAACTATGTATGAAAAAGACTGCTCAGTGGAAGAGAAAAAACAATGGGAACAGTGGGAAGCAAAACAAAATGGTGACGGAATATGGACAATTGGGGAAAAACCAATTCTACCAAAAAAATATTGAATTACTATAGCTAGGTGGTTTCACGATAAAGCTCATGGGGGAGCCGAGGGAATAGCTAAACAGGTACAGAAAGTATGGGCTGCTCCAGGAATCTATGCAGCTGCTAGAAGAATAACAAATAGCTGCCCGACCTGCCAGAAGTTTTCAAATAACAAGCCAAGCTCAGATTTGGGGGGGACGACCATGGGCTTACTTCCCTTTCCAGAAGCTGCAAATAGCTTATGCAGATATGCCATCTGTCTATGGATACAAACACTTGTTAGTGATAGTAGATCAGTTATCAGGCTGGGTAGAAGCTTTTCCAACAAGAAAGGCTGACACAGGGGGAGTGGTAAAAGCCTTACTGAAGGAAATCATACCCAGGTATGGGGTCCCAGAAGCCATTGATTCAGACAGGGGTGCCCATTTTACAGCAAGCATAATCAATCAGTTATGTAAATCGTTAGGAATAAAAAGAAACCTACATGCTCCTTATCACCCACAATCTTCAGGACAAGTAGAAAGAATGAATAGAACATTAAAAGAGAAAATAGCAAGAATATGCACACATGCTAGCCTAAAATGGCCAGAGGCATTAAACTTAGCTCTGTGGGATGTTCGAAATTCTCCACGGCAACCCATAGGACTACCACCAGCAGAAATTCTCTTTGGGAGACATTTAGCGATACCAGGGACTTATATCCCTGCTAAGACCAGCCTATTAGACGGAGATGAACGAGTAACACAATACGTACTAGCCTTACAAGAACGGTTTAAGGCCTTGCAAAATCAGGCTCAGTGGTTTCAGCCAGTGCCATCAGACATTCAGGCACATGATATACAGCCTGGAGATAAAGTGTTGATAAAGGTATTCTCGCGAAAAACAAAACTAGAACCAAAATGGGAAGGACCCTATACTGTATTGTTAAGTTCTTACTGCGCTGTTAAAATTCTAGGAAAAGAGAATTGGATTCACCACTCTCACGTGAAACGAGTGACAGTCCAAGAAGCAAACACAGCAGAGGTTGCAGCAGAACAGTGAAAACAACCACGTAAAGCTCGATGGGATACACGACTTCCCCAGGGTAATCTGTTCGGACTCGCCTCACTAACACAAATCTCTTTCCCTTTACTGTACCCTGCTGTTTCAAACCCTGGCAATGCTACTTTCCCTAAGCTGTGGTCAAAGAACCTTAGAGTGGCCATGGTCCCAGGCCCGTGTTAAGTATACCGGAAGTATGGGATTAAGTTCTGATAAAAACTTAAACCTCTCAGCCCTGGTCATGCATGGAACTGAAGTATACTCAGAAAATGAATGGAGCTGGGATAATACTAACCAACTTCCCCAACTCCTGGGAAGGACAGGAAAGGAAATAAAGATAGGGTGTCGAGTGATCAACGGGTCCACCCATGAGAAGGCAACTCAAATCTCTCTCACTAAAATCAAATCAAATGAAAAAGAAAGGAAAATTTGTGCCACTGAAAAACTGGATTGTTGGTACAATTTTACCTTAGAACAACCTGTTGTTATAGTTTGCCTGTGGGCTCACCACAATGTGGGACTGTCATTTAAATTTAAAATAGACATTATTGAGCCCAGTACAGCAATACCTACCCTGACTACAATTATTTCCACCAATATAAATAACTCTGTTACCGTGAAGAGTAAGAAAACCTTATCCCCACAAATCTTTGAAATTGGACCGTATGTGATTAGAAATACAGGCCAACAACGAGTGTTATTTAATCCATCATGGTCTCTCAAACGAGTAGAGCTATTAATGCAAATTATATCTCTACAATCAAACCGACCTGTTCACCATTCTTAGGTACGTCCTATGTGGGATGGACGGCGTGGTTACATAGGCGAACCCTCACCTCTCCAAAATGAACAAGGAGAGATGTGACCGGTATCATAGGAACAGGATTGGGAGTCCTAAACAGTATAGATGCTGAAGTACTCGTAAATAAACTGAGCACAACAACAAGTGACTTATACAGATTAAAACATCCATTGAGGTCTTCTCTATTAGCATTAGGAACTAACCAATGGCTTTCATCCGAGATATTACCTCAATGGGAAAAAATGAATGAAAAAGATCACCACTTGATAGTGGATGCACTTGGGGAAGCCCAAATTAATATTTCCCTGGCCCTCAGTTGCATCCAAGCTCAACTGTGGATGCAATCTATGGCAGCAGCGATTATAAGGGAGGGGAAGAAGGCACTTTACCCACTGAAATTCGAAAGGTAATTTGGGATAATGTGACCGAATTTGAAAAGGAATTCCAATCCTGGTGGTATCTGGTCAATTTTACTTATGATCCTATCAACACTGAGGCCACAGCCTTTGTTTCAACAATACGTAATGCTCCAACATATACAATATATCCAATCATTGCGTTAGGATTAAATCACAATGGAGCTATACTCTATCCATTGGAACACAGAGTATGGGCCCAACGAAATGGAAATAAATGGCAAACTGTGGACGTTAGCGCATGTATTGTACAGGAACAGCAAGGGTTTATTTGTGAAAGTAATACCATCAAAGCCCAAGACATTTGTCTTGACACTGAGCAAAATGTTTGTCACTTTGAAATACACCCTGATGAAACACCTGCAACTATACTTGTATATATTGGGAGAGGGTGTGTATGTATGAGAACCTTTTGTAGTCTTATAGTTATAGATGGCATTGTAGTAGATATGAGTAATCATTGAAATATTTGTATTTGTAGCTTTACCAAAATCATGGGATGTGATTACAATTATTCAGCTCCTATCACGTCTTATCAATTGTTACAATCTAATTATACATTAATTCAAAATTTACTACCTACTCCCATTGGGATGAATCTCACCCTGGTAAGGAAACTACTGCAACATGATGATTTGCATCAACTGCTAGAGCGCATCCGGAACAGTGGACAGAAAACTCTAATCACTGTTCACCATGATGCAAAAGAGATACATCATATCTTAGAAAGGGTAAAAAGGGATGGAGAACATCATGGCTGGGAAACTCTTCTAGGGTGGTCACCAACCACAACAGGGATTTATAATCATGTATTGCACCCGGTAGTAGTTGTGTTCAGTTTAACTGTGTTATGCCTATTGCTTACGATCGTATTATATATAAGAATATGGAAAGTGATAGTATGCCTCGAAAGACTTCGAGAACTCTGTTTAAAATATTAGCAGGGATGCTTCATAAAAACAAAGGGGGGAAACTGTTAAAGAATAGTGAATTGAAACTGTCTAGAAATGGCTGCTTAGCACAACTTACATAAAACTTGCTTAGCATGAGTGGCTAGATTTGCTGAAGCCTTAGGCCGTGCGTGGGAAAAGTAACGAATCTTTACTTAGTTTAATAAAAAATAGTGCCTCAGAGCTCGTTCAGGCTGGGAAGATAAGGGAGCCACACGCAGTCTGCGCACCTGTGTCACCGACTCCGAGAGGGAAGACGCCAAAACAATGGGGGAAAATAAGACCTTGGGAGGCAACCGCCAGACCCAACAAAAACAGAAGTACAACCGTCATCAGAGACTGCAAAAAAACAAGAATAAGGAGAAAACCAGCTTGCCTCAGAAAGACGATGAGACCCAATGAGGAGCAGGAGACCCCAGACCAAAAAATTACTATTGGTCTAACTATCGCGTGAGGGGTGGGAAATGGAAGTCGAAAAGACTATAATTACCCAGGATTTGTTTATGTTAGGGTCCCTCTTCGGAGGCACCCAGCTCGAGCTGTAATTATGGCACACGTGTGATTAAAATTTACTTTGTTTTGATTTGGCTCTGAACTTTACTTGGGGGAACCTAGGGTCGAACTCTGTTATGGTGGCCGACAAGCCTAATTTCCGTAACAGGCCGATGAGGCTGCAAAATTATCCATGTCAGTGGCAGCATTAGTTCCAGAGAGACTGTTAAAAATGGAAATTCCAGTATACACTGAAAAAGAAAATAAATTAGCAGAAATACTGAAATGCATAAAAACTCCTGAAGGATGGTGGGTGACATCTACTGGACAGTGTGTGGTAACTTTGCCGATAATGAAGAAGCTGATGAAGCAAATACATGGTAGTACCCACATGGGAGCTGAGGCATTGGTTGAAACAGTTAAAAGATTTGCTGTGGGAGTTAGTATGTTAATAATTGCAAAGGGTATTACACAAAAATGTGAAATCTGTCTTAGAAATAATCCCAGGATTCAGAAGAAGCCCCCCCCAGGGGAAGTAAAAAGGGGCTTCATGCCTGGGGATTACTGGCAAATTGATTTTTCTGAATTACCAAGATGTAATGGATATAAATATTTGTTGGTAATTGTTGACACCTTTTCAGGATGGCCTGAGGCTTTCCCGTGTCGTACCACTAAAGCAGGGGAGGTAGTGAAAATGTTATTAAAAGAAATCATACCAAGATTTAGGGTACCAGAAGGGTTTTCTTCAGATAGGGGACCTCATTTTATAGCAGAAATAGTACAACAAATCTCAAAAATACTACAAATTAAATGGGACTTACATACCCCCTGGAGGCCACAATCCAGTGGAAAAGTGGAAAGAATGAATCAAACAATTAAGAGACAGGTAGAAAAATTGTGTCAGGAGACTCAGATGAAATGGACTGATGTTTTACCTCTGGCATTATTAAGAACCAGAATAACCCCAAGGGTTAGGGAGAAAGTTAGTCCATTTGAGATTCTGTATGGCAAACCTTACACTGTAAATTTAACTGGAAATGAAATTCAAATGCACGTTAAGGGTGATCAAATTTTAAGTGATTATCTCTTGTCTATGGCAAAGGTTCTTCTCTCCGTAGGTACATCCAGTTATACTTTTAGATTACACCCGAGTGAAAGCAGTACCTCGAGAGACGTGGAAAGCTGAACAAGTTCAACCTCTAAAGTTAAAAATATATAAAGATATATGAGATGTATTAGAAGCGAATCGGTTTTAAATTTAGATTGTATTCAGGGAAAAAATGCTTTAATCTGATTGTTAGGAATAGGGTTAATATTGTTGTTACGGTATCTGTGTAAAAATGATGTTCTCCTTAACAACCAGGGGAGAAATGTGGTGGTTAGTTTTTCTAGGTTACCTGAGCCAAACAATTAAAGGGAATCAGGAAGGATTTTGGAGTCACAATCTCCATTTGGAAGTAATTACGAAATCTATGAAGATAGTTAACCAGAGGGATTGCTGGGTGTGTACCCACTTCCCTGAACTTTCCAACAAGGGCTTCCCACTAATTGGAGTGCCTATGAAACAACCAAACAGGAATGGGAAGTCCAGAGGGTGACAGGAGATTATTATCAATGTATCCAAAGATGTAATAATAGTAATAAATGGTGGGAGAAAACTATACTTTATGGAAAGCAACCGATCAACTGTACTGGAGCCATTAAGGTAGGAGGTTATAAAGATTGCTCTCGGATACCTGAATAGGTTATAAGTGGCCAAGTAAGGAACTAAATGGGTGGCGTGTTCCAAAAGGTAGTGGATGGTATTGGTTGTGTGGAAACAAGGCACGAAAAGTGCTACCTCCTAATTGGTCAGGGTCATGTACTTTAGGGGCAATAATCCCTAATGTTACTATAAGAAAAGAATTGAGTAATAAATACCAAAAATCCTGGCTAAGAACATTCATAAGGAGACAAAAGAGGGTCAATAATCCTTTAATAGATCGACCTGCTAGGTTGCAGTCATTCGTAAGGTGGCTGTTTCCACAACTGGGAGTGAGTGAACTTGAAAAAGCAATAGTAAATATTTCAGCAGTTATTGAAAAAAATAGGGAATAAAACCTCTGATGCCACTGCAGCTTTACAAGAGGAGGTTTCAGAAATTGCGAAAATAACTACCCAAAACAGGATGGCTCTAGAGATGTTATTGGCATCTCAGGGAGGAGTATGTACAGTAATAAATACTAGTTGCTGTGTATATGTGGATCAAAGCGGGAGAATTTCTACCGATCTAAATGAAATCTGGAAGCAGACTGAAATCTTACATGGGGTTCAGAAAGAGGATACCTCTTTTGGATTTGAAGAAACATGGAAATGGTTGACTTCCTGGTTCCCTGACGTGAGCTCATGGGTTAAAAAGTGTTTAACAATTTTGGGAATGGTGTTAGTAGTTTTTGTATGCGTTTATGTAGTGATTCAATGCATTTGTAGATGTTGTACAAAATTAATATGGGAAAGATTTTAAAAGAGTGAGACTAATATGAAAATGATCATATAAGTCTCAAAGGGGGGAATTGTTACAAGACAACCCTGGGAAGCTCAGAAGGAATGCGTGAACTAGGTAGATTAGGATAACTTCTAACATTAAGTCTGAAGTGGTCTAGAGGTAGCCACTTAGATAAAACTTGCTTCATGAGTAGCTAAATTTGCTGAAGCCTTAGGCCGCACTCCTAGTTCAGTAAGAAAGGGCCCCAGAGCTGGTGCAGGCTGGAAAGATAAGGGAGTTACAAGCAGGCTGCATTCCTGTGCCCCACACTCCGAAAGGGAGGATGTCAAGGCTTTGAAATAAGGCCTGCTTGGGCACCAGGACCTTGGGAAGCAAAACCTCCTCTCACTGCTGAAACAATGTTAATTAAGGGGTCTGGACTATCTCCCCCTTGTCAGGACTTTGGGAGATAACACCTACTGTCCCTGCTGGGGCAGTGTTAATTGATCTCCCCTCATGAGGACCTTGGGAGACAGGGGTGGGACCCGGGGAATGAAGAAATCACTAACCAATCAGTGTAAAAGGGAAAATTGCAAATCTGGCAATTTGTTTGTATAAATGCTACTTGAAAAGTTGGGGGGGGGGGTGTGCTTGATTTGTGGGAAACGACCGAGCACCCAGGCTTGTGCAACTCTGAAATAAATAAGCAAATGTCTCTCCTGAGTGTGTAATTATTGGCTTATTGCACACCGGGCAACGAATCCGCTTTTCGGAAAACAGCAGCAGCCTCAGTGCCTGATATACGAGGGGCAGGCCAGTGCCTGCTGGCTGTGCTTGTGAGGTCACAGCAGCCTCCGTGCCCTATAGGCCAGTGGCAGGCCCATAGCTGCTGGCTGTGCTCGTGAGGTCACAGCAGTCCCATTGACTGATATGCCAGTGGGATGCCCAAGGCTGTTTGCTGTGCTTGTGAGGTCACATTTGTCTCAGTGCTTCACAGGCCAGTGGCAGGCTCCTGGCTGCTGGCTGTGCTCGTGAGGTCACAGCAGCCTCTGTGCCCTATAGGGCAGTGGCAGGCTCATGGCTGTTTGCTGTGCTTGTGAGCTCACAGCAGTCTGAGTGCCTGATAGCCAGTGGCAGACCCACAGCTGCTGGCTGTGCTTGTAACGTCACAGCAGTCCTATTGCCTGATAGGCCTGTGGCAGGCCTCTGTCTGCTGGCTGCCTTTTGAGGTCACATTTGTCTCTGTACCTTATAGGGCAGTGGGAGGCCCATGGCTGCTGACTCTGCTTGTGAGCTCACAGCAGCCTCAAAGCCACAGTGCTTAATAGGCGAGTGGCAGGATCCTGTAAGCCAGCTTTTTTTGTGAGGTTAGAGCACTCTCATTGCCTCATAGGCCAGTGGCAGACCCCTGTTTGCTGGCTGTGCTTGTGAAGTCAAAGCAGTCCCAGTGCCTGATACACCAGGGGCAGGGCCCTGGCTGCATTCTGTGCTTGTGAGGTCACATTTATCTCAGTGCTTCACAGGGCAGTGGCAGTCCCCTGGCTGTGCTTGTGAGGTCACAGCAGCCTCCATGCCCTATACGCCAGTGGCAGGCCAATGGATGATGGCTGTGCTTGTGAGGTCACAATAACCTCAGGGCCTGATAGGCCAGTGTCAGCTTCCTGGGTGCTGGCTGTGCTTGTGAAGTCAAAGCAGTCCCAGTGCATAATACACCAGGGGCATCCCCTGGCTGCTGGCGGTGCTTGTGAGGTCACAGCAGCCTCCGTGCCTCAAAGGCCAGTGGCAGGCTCATGGCTGCTGGCTGAGCTTGTGAGGTCACAGCAGCCTCAGTGCCTCATAAGCCAGTGGCAGGCTCCTGGCTGCTGGCTGTGCTGGTGATGTCACAGCAGCCTCAGTGCTTCCTAGGCCAGTGGCAGGCTCCTGGCTGCTGGCTGTGCTTGTGAGGTCACAGCAGCCTCAGTGCTTCCTAGGCCAGTGGCAGGCTCCTGCCTGCTGGCTGTGCTTGTGACGTCACAGCAGCCTCAGTGCCTCCTACGACAGTGGCAGGCTGCTGGCTGTGTTTGTGAGGTCACAGCAGCCTGAGTGCCTCCTAGGCCAGTGGCAGGCTCATGGTTGCTGGCTGTGCTTGTGAGGTCACAGCAGCCTGACTGCCTCCTAGGCCAGTGGCAGGCTCCTGGCTGCTGGCTGTGCTTGTGACGTCACAGCAGCCTCAGTGACTCATAGGCTAGTCTACAGCGCCTCCTGCTGGCTGTGTTTGTGAGGTCACAGCACCCTCAGTGCCTCCTAGGCCAGTGTCAGGCTCATGGCTGCTGGCTGTGCTGCTGAGGTCACAGCAGCCTGAGTGCCTCTGAGGCCAGTGTCAGGCTCATGGCTGCTGGCTGTGCTTGTGAGGTCACAGCAACCTCAGTGCCTCATAAGCCAGTGGCAGGCCCCTGACTGCTGGCTGTACTGGTGAGGTCACAGCAGCCTGAGTGCCTCTGAGGCCAGTGGCAGGCTCATGGTTGCTGGCTGTGCTTGTGAGGTCACAGCAGCCTGAGTGCCTCATAGGTTAGTCTACAGCGCCCCCAGCTGGCTGTGTTTGTGAGGTCACAGCACCCTCAGTGCCTCCTAGGCCAGTGTCAGGCTCCTGGCTGCTGGCTGTGCTTTTGACGTCACAGCAGCCTCAGTGCCTCCGAGGCCAGTGGCAGGCTCCTGGCTGCTGGCTGTGCTTGTGACGTCACAGCATCCTGAGTGCCTCCTAGGCCAGTAGCAGGCTCCTGGCTGCTGGCTGTGCTGGTGAGGTCAGAGCAGCCTGAGTGCCTCATAAGTTAGTCTACAGCGCCTCCTGCTGGCTGTGTTTGTGAGGTCACAGCAGCCTCAGTGCCTCCTAGGCCAGTGTCAGGCGCATAGCTGCTGGCTGTGCTTGTGAGGTCACAGCACCCTCAGTGCCTCATAAGCCACTGGCAGGCCCCTGACTGCTGGCTGTGCTGGTGAGGTCACAGCAGCCTTAGTGCCTCTGAGGCCAGTGGCAGGCTCATGGCTGCTGGCTGTGCTTGTGAGGTCACAGCAGCCTCAGTGCCTCCTAGGCCAGTAGCAGGCTCATGGCTGCTGGCTGTGCTGCTGAGGTCACAGCAGCCTCAGTGCCTCCTAGGTTAGTCTACAGGGCCCGCTGCTGGCTGTGCTTGTGAGGTCACAGCAGCCTCAGTGCCTCCTAGGCCAGTGGCATGCTCATAACTGCTGGCTGTGCTTGTGAGGTCACAGCAGCCTGACTGCCTGTGAGGCCAGCGGCAGGCTCCTGGCTGCTGGCTGTGCTTGTGAGGTCACAGCAGCCTCAGTGCCTCCTAGGTTAGTCTACAGGGTCCGCTGCTGGCTGTGCTTGTGAGGTCACAGCAGCCTGAGTGCCTCCTAGGCCAGTAGCAGGCTCCTGGCTGCTGGCTGTGCTTGTGAGGTCACAGCAGCCTCAGTGCCTCCGAGGCCAGTGGCAGGCTCATTGCTGCTGGCTGTGCTTGTGACGGCACAGCAGCCTCAGTGCCTCCGAGGCGAGTAGCAGGCTCCTGGATGATGGCTGTGCTTTTTGGTCACAGCAGCCTGAGTGCGTACTAGGCCAGGGGCATGCTCCTGGCTGCTGGCTGTGCTTGTGACGTCACAGCACCCTCAGTGCCTCATAGGTTAGTGTCCAGCGCCCCCTGCTGGCTGTGCCTGTGGTGTCACAGCAGCCTGAGTGCCTCTAAGGCCAGTGGCAGGCTCCTGGCTGCTGGCTGTGCTTGTGAGGTCACAGCAGCCTCAGTGCCTCATAAGTTAGTCTACAGGGCCCCCTGCTGGTTATGCTTGTGAGGTCACAGCACCCTCTGTGCCTGCTAGGCAAGTGTCAGGCTCATGGCTGCTGGCTGTGCTTGTGATGTCACAGTAGCCTCAGTGCCTCATAAGTTATTCTACAGGGCCCCCTGCTGGTTATGCTTATGAGGTCACAGCACCCTCTGTGCCTGCTAGGCAAGTGTCAGGCTCCTGGCTGCTGGCTGTGCTTGTGATGTCACAGTAGCCTCAGTGCCTCATAAGTTATTCTACAGGGCCCCTGCTGGCTGTGCTTCTGAGTTGACAGCAGCGTCAGCGCCTCCTAGGGCAGTGGGAGGCTAATGGCGGCTGCCTGTGCTTGTGAGGTCACAGCAGCCTCCGTGCTGTATAGGCCAGTGGCAGGCCCATAGCTGCTGGCTGTGCTTGTGAGGTCACAGCAGTCCTATTGCCTGATAGGCTTGTGGCAGGCCCTTGGCTGCTGGCTGTGCTTGTGAGGTGCCATCAGCCTCCTTTTCCTGTAAGCCAGAGGCAGGCCCATAGCTGCTGGCTGTGCTTGTCAGGTCACAGCAGTCCTATTTCCTGATAGGCCCGTGGGAGGCCCCGTCTGCTGGCTGCCTTTTGAGGTCACATTTGTCTCTGTACCTTATAGGGCAATGGCAGGCCTCTGGCTCCTCGCTGTGCTTGTGAGGTCACAGCAGCCTCAGTGCCCTATAGGCCAGTGGCAGGCCCATAGCTGCTGGCTGTGCTTGTCAGGTCACAGCAGTCCTATTGCCTGACAGGCCAGTGGCAGACCCACAGCTGCTGGCTTTGCTTGTGACGTCACAGCAGCCTCAGTGTCTTATAGGGCAGTTGGATGCCCATGCCTGCTGGCCGTGCTTGTGAGGTCACAGCAGCCTCAGTGCCTGATAGACCAGTTCGAGGCCAATGACTGCTGGGTGGGCTTGTGAGGTCAGAGAAGCCTCAGTGCCCTATAGGGCAGTGGCAGGCCCCTGACTGTTTACTGTGCTTCTGGGTTGACAGCAGCGTCAGCGCCTCATTGGGCAGTGGGAGGCCCCTGGCTGCTGCCTGTGCTTGTGAGGTCACAGCAGCCTCCGTGCCTCATAGGCCAGTGGCAGGCCCAAAGCTGCTGTCTGTGCCTGTGAGGTCACAGCAGTCCCATTGCCTGATAGGCCAGTGCGAGGCCATTGGCTGCTGGCTGTCCTTTTGAGCTCACAGCAGTCTGAGTGACTGATAGGCCAGTGGCAGGCCTCTGCGTGCTGGCTGCATTTTGAGGTCACCTTGGTCTCAGTGCCTCATCAGGCAGTGGGATGCCCATGGCTGCTGACTCTGCTTGTGAGCTCACAGAAGTACCAGTGCCTGATAGGCCACTGGCAGGCCCCAGGCGGCTTCCTGTCCTTGTCAGGTCACATCAGCCTCTGCGTCTGATAGGGAAGTGGAAGGTGTTGTAGAGGCCTCTGACTGCCTTTTATTGTGGTGCAGGGGCCTCCAAGTGCCTTTTTTTCGCGTTGTAGCAGGCCCTGAGTGCCTTTTTTTGCAGTGCAGGGTCCTCAGGGTGCATTTTTTGTGGTGCAGGGACCTCCAAGTGCCTTTATTTCCAGTGTACAGGCCTCCGAGTGCCTCTTTTTCCAGTGCAGGAGCCTCCGAGTGCCTTTCTTGGTGGTGCTGGGCCCCCCGAGTGCCTTGTTTCACATTGTAGCAGCCCCCAGGAGCCTTTGTTTGTGCTGTAGGGGCCACTGAGTGCCTTTTTTTGTGGTGTAGCGCCCTCCGAGTGCCTTTTTTTTGCATTGTAGCAGCCTCCGAGTGCCTTTTTTCCAGTACAGGGGCCTCCGAGTGCCTTTTTTTCCAGTACAGGGGCCTCCGAGTGCCTTTCTCTACAGTGTAGCAGCCTCCGAGTGCCTTTTTTTGTGGTGCAGGGCCCTGCGAGTGCCTTTTTTTCCGGTGCAGGGGCCTCAGGGTGCATTTTTTTTGCAGTGTAGTAGCCTCCAAGTGCCTTTTTTTCAGTGCACTGGGCTCCGAGTGCCCTTTTTTGCAGTGTGGAGGCCTCTGAGTGCCTTTTTTTGAGGTGCGGGAGCCTCCGAGTGCCTTTATTTCCAGTGTAGGGGCCTCCGAGTGCCTTTTTTTTGCATTGTAGCAGCCCCCAAGTGCCTTTTTTTGTGCTGTAGGGGCCTCCGAGTGCCTTTCTCTGTGGTGTAGGGGCCTCCGAGTGCCATTTTTTCTGGTGAACAGGCCTGCAAGTGCCTCTTTTTCCAGTGCAGGAGCCTCCGAGTGCCTCTTTTGGTGGTGCCGGGCACTCCGAGTGCCTTGTTTCGCATTGTAGCAGCCCCCGAGTGCCTTTGTGCTGTCGGGGCCACCCAGTACCTTTTTTTGTGGTGTGGTCCTCTGAGTGCCTTTTTTTGTGCTGTAGTGGCCACCGAGTGCCTTTTTTTACAGTGTAGTGGCCTCCGAGGGCTTTTTTTTCCTCTGCAGGGGCCTCCGAGTGCCTTTGTCTGTGGTGTAGCGCCCTCCAATTGCCTTTTTTTGTGATGCAGCGGCCTGCAAGTGCCTATTTCTGCGGTGCAGGGGCCTCCGAGTGACTTTTTTTCATATGTAGGGGCATCCGAGGGCCCTTTTCCTGGCGGTGCAGGGCCCTCTGAGTGCTTTTTTTCATGGTGCAGTGATTTCCAAGTGCTTTTTCTTTGCAGTGGGGCCTCCGAGAGCCCTTTTTTTGCGGTGCAGGTCCTTCTGAGTGCCTTTTTTGCTGTGCAGTGGTCTCCGCGTGCCTTTTTTTGTGGTGCAGGTCCTCACTCTGCTTGTGAGTTTGCTTCTGCCTCTGTGCTTGATAGGCCAGTGGCAGGGCCATGCCTCCTGGCTTTGCTTGTGAGGATACTTGTGTCTGCATGCCGAAAAGGGCAGTGGCAGGCCCATGGTTGCTGGTTGTGTCTTACGATGTCACTTTGACCTGCATGCCATTGCATGCATGGCATGCATGGGCATGCACTGCCACGCCCATGGCTGCTGGTCTGCTTGGGTGTTCCCTTCTTTCTCCGTGTTTGATGCGCCATGGCAGGCCCAGAGCTGCTGGCTGTGCTTGTGAGGTCCCTTTGACCTCAGTGCCTGATGAGGCACTCAGAGCGCCATGAGTCCTGCCTGCGCTTCTGAGCTCACTTCTGCCTCAGTGCCTGATTGGCAAGTGGCAGGCCACTGGCTGCTTGCTGAGGTAGTGAGGTCATTTTTACCAGCAGCCCTAAACTTAGCGCTACGGGATGTTCAGAATCCTCCGTGACAGCCTCTAAGACTATTGCCAGTAGAAATGGGACCAAGACATTACCCAAACTGAGAAGTCCAGTGTGTCACTAACTACAAATTGTAGTGACTCTCGCCTGGTGCCGGAGAGACGATTGCACTGAAAACTTCCGCCTTCCATTGCCCGGGTCCCGGCAGACCCCGGTGATGCGTTCTAACGAACGCTCTTGTAATGGGAGTGTAACTTGTAAGTCTACGCCATTAGTTCTACCCTGCACTCTCAGGAGCAGGCTTTCAACACTCTCTCCTGCTTTAACCACTTCCCCAATGCTCTCCATTTTAACTTTCCCTGCGGTCACTGCAGGAACAGCCCGACCATCTCCGCAGAGCTCCCACGCAGTTAAATCAACCGGAACACAAAAGTTACTGTTGAACCCTTTGTGGTCTCTAAAACCTGTAGCGTTACTCAGGCAAGAGAACATGTCTATGATTAAGCCATCCTGTCTGCCATTTTTAAATATAGCTTACACCACATGGATGGAATGGTTACGCAAGCGGACCTGAAGCGCCAAATGGCGAGAAAGAAAGGATGTCAGTGGTGTTACAGGGCCAGGATTAGGAGTTCTAAATAGCATCGATGCTGAGGCATTAGTGAATAAGCAAGTGCCACAAACAGAGATGTGTCTAGATTAGACAAAGCAAAGCCATTACCATCATCTCTGTTACCTCTTGGACGTAATCAACGGTGCTCCTCTCAGATTTCTACCTCAGTGGGAGCTCAAAGAAGGCAAGCTCATCAGCTTCCTTAGTTGCAGCAGGAGGAGCTCAAACTAATGTTTCTTTGGCGGTCCATTGTATCCAAGCCAAATGGACACAATCCGGACCAGTTGCAACAACTCGGGCAGGTGAGAAAGGGCTCCTACCCAGTGAAATTCGCAAAGCAGGACTCCTTCCAAAGGAGTTCAGTGTTAAGGAATCTTGGACTGCCACCATCTAGAGTTAATCAGAGTCAGGCTAGAGCAGCCCCATGACATTGCGTCCCGCACCCCCGGTCGACAATAACACCAGGCCTGTTCCCACCTTTCTCCTAAGAGTGTGAAACTGCTCAAACTCTCCCACCTATCAGTTCACATGGATCAGAGGTCTGGGCACACCAGGCTTGCCTCGGGCAATCCCACAAGACATGCCCAATCTCGCCATCCTCCCCTGTGGACACTTACACCACGTCCACTCACAGCTGCCTCCTAAGAATGCCCGCCTGCTCAGCTGCCTGTCTGAACAGCCGACGCTGACAGGCAAGAGCTGTTGCCAAGCAAGCTTGACCTGCATGCGCAGGGCAGCCCCATAGCACTTTCACAGCTGCCTTCCTCGCCGGTTGACACTTACAGCAGGGCTATTCCCTCCAGACGCCTAGGAGTGCCACACTGCTCAAGTGCCTCCACCGACAATCAGGGCTCACAGGCGGGAGCTAGTCCCAGCTCCTAGCAATGCCACATTGCTCAAATGCCTGTCCAACGAGCAAGGGCTGCTGGGCAAGAGCGCAGGTATGCGAAACTAGCCTTGGGCAGCCCCACAAGGTGTACCCATCTCGCCTTCCTCCCCCGTCAACAATTACAGCAGGCGTACTCACAGCTTCCTCCTAAGAATGCCCAACTGCTCAGACGCCTGTCCGAACAGCAAGGGCCGCTAGGCAAGAGCTCTGGGCATGCCAAGCTTCCCTTTGCCAGCCCACAGCATATTCCCTGCTCTCTTCTAGGTGAGGGCCTTTTGGACCTTTACATCACGGCTACTCCCAACTTTGTCCTAAGAATGCCAAAATGCTCAGACGCCTTTGCGAGCAAGCAGGGCTCAAAAGCAAGGGCTCATCCCCACCACACAAAACCTGCTAAGCCACAGCAGGCCCACAACACGTTCACAGTTGCCTTCCTCTCCTGTCCACACTTAAAGGATGCGTACTCACGCCTTACTCCGAGGAGTGCCATATTGCGCAAACGCCTCTCTCACCTGTCAGTCCTCACAGGCAAGAATTCTGGACACGAGCTGGAAAAGAGCTTCTGGCAGCTGCACAGGATATGCGCAGCTCACCGTTCACTTGTGTCGCCGATCACACCAGGCGTACTCAGCGCTTCCTCAATGAATGCCAGAATAGTCAGTGGCGCGTCCGAGCAGCCAGGGCTCACAGGCAAGAGCCTTCATCCCTAACGCCACCGCACAATATGTTCCCGAGTGGCCATCCTCTCCTGGCAAAACAGAGGGGCTTGCTCGCTCTAAGTGTGGAGGGAAGAGGCGGGCAAACTGCGAACCTGTTGTAGAGCTGCCTCAGATATGCAGCTCAAGCCTGTGAGCGCTGGCGGTTCGGACAGCCGTCGGAGCAGTCTGTCGTGCTTAGGAAGAAGCTGTGAGTACGCCTGCTGTAACTGTCGACAGGGAGGATGGTGAGCCCGGCTCGTTTTGTGGCCCTGCCAGAGACAATCTTCTCCTGCCCAGATCTCTTGCCTATGAGTGCCGGCTCTCCGGAGAAGCCTCTGAGCACCCTCTTAAGAGTAAGCATGGTGTAGTTGTTCATGGGGGAGGATGGCAAAATGTGACTACCTGTGGGGCTTCCAGAGACAAGCTTGTTATGCCAAGAACGCTCGCCTGTGAGTAATGACAGGGGAGAAAGGCATCTGAGCAGTGTGCCACTCCTAGCAGTAGGTTGGGAATTGGCGCGCTGTAACTGTCAGCAGGCGAAGAAGGCAAGCAAATGTCGATGGCGGAAGGATGGCGAGACGGGCTCATTTTGTTGTGCTCCCAGAGACAAGCTTGTCATGGCCAGCGCTCTTGCCCGTGAGTGCCGGCTGCCAGACAGGTGTCTGAGCAGGCGAGCTTTCTAAAGCGTAAGCCTGGTGTAATTGTCGACAGGTCTCACAGGCAGGAGAGCTGGACCCCCCCCACCCAGAATTGTTCTGCATGCTTAGGGCAGCCCAACAGCACATTCACGGCTCGCCTCCTTTGCCGGTCGACACTTAAGAGCTTTCTTAAGAGTAAGCATGGTAGAATTGTCGGCAGGGGGCACAGGCAGGAGAGCTATCCAACCAAGCTTCCTTTTCATGCTTAGGGCTTAGGGCAGCACCACAACACATTCACAGCTGCCTTCCTCGCCGGTCGACACTTACAGCAGGGCTATTCCCTCCAGACGCCTAGGAGTGCCACACTGCTCAAGCGCCTCCACCGACAATCAGGGCTCACAGGCGGGAGCTAGTCCCAGCCAAGCTTCCCCTGCATGCCTAAGGCAGTCCCACAACAGGATAACGGCTTGCCTTCTCCTGTCGACATTAACAGCACCGCTACTCCCGCCTTCCTCCTAGCAATGCCACGTTGCTCAAATGCCTGTCCAACGAGCAAGGGCTGCTAGGCAAGACCCCCGGGTAGCCTTGGGCAGCCCCGCAAGACGTACCCATCTCACCTTCCTCCCCCGTCGACAAATACACCATGCGTACTCACAGCTTCCTCCTAAGAATGTCAGCGTGCTCAGACGCCTGAGCGAACAACAAGTGCAGAGAAGTAATAGCTCTGGGCATGCCAAGCTTCCCTTTGGCAGCCCACAAAATATTCCCTTGCCCTCTTCCTAGGTGCGCCCCTTTTGGCCCTTTACACCACGGCTGCTCACAAGCCGTATTCCTGAGAATGCCGGCCGGCTCCGACACCCGTCGTGGCAGAAGTGGATTCAGAGGGGAGAGCTCTGGGCACCACAGGCTTGCCTCGGACAGCCTGACCAAAAACGTCCAGGTCTCGCTTTCCTTCCCTGTGGACACTTACAGCAGGACTCTTCCCACCTCACTCCTGGGATAGGCACAGGTAGCACATGTCTCTCCCACTTGTCGGCACTCACAGGCAAGAGCTCTGGGCACCCCAAATTGGCTTCCGACAGCCTCGCAAAACGTCCCCTCTCGCCATCCTCCTCCATTGATAAGAAGACCAGGCCAACTCAAAGCTTCCTCCTAAGAATGCTAGAAGACTCAGACACCTGTCCGAACAGAGAGGGCTCACAGGCAAGTGCTCTTCCCAAGCAAGCTTGATCTTCATCCCTAAGGCCGCCGCACAGCATGTTCACGAGGTGGGCCTTCCTCTCCTGGCGCCACTTACAGCGGCCTTTGCTTGCTCTAATTGTGGCGAGGAGAGGCAGGCAAACAGCAAAATTCTGGTAGGGCTGCCTTAGCTATGCTGATCGAACCTATGAGCGCTGGCTGTTCGGATGGGCCACTGAACAGTCTGTCGTGCTTAGGAAGAAGTTGTGAATACGCCTGGTGTAATTGTCGACGAGGGAAGATGGCGAGACGGTCTCGTCTTGTGGCACTGCCAGAGACAAGCCTGTCGTGCCCAGCGCTCTTGCCCGTGAGTGCTCGCTCTCTGGAGCAGGTTCTGATTAGGCGACATTTCTAAAGAGTTAGTCTGGTGTAATTGTTCATGGGGAGGATGGCGAAAGGCGGACGTCCTGTGGGGATGCCAGAGACAGGCTTGTCCTGTGCCCAGAACGCTCGCCTGTGAATACTGATGGAGAGAAAAGCGTTTGAACAGTGTGGCCTTCCTAGCAGTAGGTTGGAACAGGCAGGCTGTGTCAGCAGGCGAAGACGGCAAACTGTGATCGTGTTGTGGAACTGCCATAAGCATGAAAAGCAAGCTTGGTGGGGGCAGCTTCCTGGCCTGTGAACCCTGGCTGTTCGGAGCGCCAGCTGAGCAATCTGGAAGCGTGAGTACGTCTTGTGGAAACAGGGGAAGATGGCAAGATGGGCTGATTTTGTTGTGCTTCCAGAGACAAGCTTGTCGTGCCCAGTGTTCTTGCCTATGCTTGCCCACTGTCCGGACAGGCTCCAATTCGGCGAGCTTTCTAAGGCATAAAACTGATGTAATTGTCAGCAGGGCTCACAGGCAAGAGATACGCCAACCAAGCGTGTTTTCATGCTTACGGCAGCCCACAATGCGTCCACGTCTCGCCTTCTTTGCCTGTCAACACTTACAGCAGGCCTACTCCCACCTTACTGCTCGGAGTGCCACACTGCTCAAATGCTTCTCTCCGCGTCAGTACGCACAAGCAAGAATTCTGGACACCAGCTGGAAAAGAGCTTCTGGCAGCTCCAGAAGACATACCACCGCACCATCCTCCCCAGTCTCTGTCTGAGAAGTCTGGCATTCTTAGAAGGAGGCATTGAGTACGCCTGCTGTAAGTGTCGACGGAGAGCCGGGTTGTCTCGCAGGGCTGCCAGAGACAAGCTTGGCGTGCCCAGACCTCTTGCCCATGAGTGCCGGCTCTCTGGACAGGCGTCCGAGAGGATGGTTTTCTTAGGAGTCAGCCTGGTGTAACTGTCGACTGCGCTCACAAGGAAGAGCACTGCCCCAGCAAGCTTGCTCCGCATGCTCAGGGCAGCCCAATTAATACGTTCCCGGGTCCCTTTCTTTGCCTGTCGGCACGTATAGCAGGCCTATTCCACCTTACTGCTAGGCGTGCCACACTGCTCAAACGGCTCTCTCCTCGTCAGTACGCACGGGCAAGCGCTCCGGACATGACAAGCTTGTCTCTCGAAGCTCACAAGAAACCTCCACCTCACCCTCCTCCCCTTCGACAATTGCAACAGGCGTACTCAAAACTTCCTCCTAAGAATGCCAGACTGCTCTGACACCTTTCCGAATAACCAGAACTCACAGACCTGAGCTGCATATCTAAGGCGGCTCTACAACAGATGTGCACTTTGCCTGCCTCTCCTCGCCACACTTAGTGCAAGCAAGCCCCGCTGTAAGCGGCGCCAGGAGAGGAAGGCCACTTGCGAACGTGCTGTGCGGTGGCCTTAGGGATGAAGGGCCTGCTTGCTTGGGAAGAGCTCTTGCCTGTGAGCCTTGGCTGTATCTGAGTCTTCTGGCATTCATAGGAGGAAGCTTTGAGTTGGCCTGGTCCTCTTATCGAGGGGAAGGATGGCGAGAGGGGGACTTTTTGCGAGGCTGTCGGAAGCCAATTTGGGGTGCCCAGAGCTCTTGCCTGTGAGTGCTGACAAGTGGGAGAGACATGTGCTACCTGTGCCTATCCCAGGAGTGAGCTGGGAAGAGTCCTGCTGTAAGTGTCCACAGGGAAGGAAAGCGAGACCCGGACGTTTTTGGTCAGGCTGCCCGAGGCAAGCCTGTGGTGCCCCGAGCTCTCCCCTCTGAATCCACTTCTGCCACGACGGGTGTCGGAGCCGGCCGGCATTCTCAGGAATAAGGCTTGTGAGCAGCCGTGGTGTAAAGGGCCAAAAGGGGCGCACCTAGGAAGAGGGCAAGGGAATATTTTGTGGGCTGCCAAAGGGAAGCTTGGCATGCCCAGAGCTATTACCTCTCTGCACTTGTCGTTCGCTCAGGCGTCTGAGCACTCTGGCATTCTTAGGAGGAAGCTGTGAGTACGCATGCTGTATTTGTCAACGGCGGAAGAAGGTGAGATGGGTACCTCTTGTGGGCTGCTCGAGGCAAGCCCAGCAGCCCTTGCTCGTTGGACAGGCATTTGAGCAATGTGGCATTGCTAGGCGGAAGGTGGATGCTGACGTGCTTTTAATGTCGACAGGAGAAGAAGGCAAGCTGTTATCCTGTTGTGGGACTGCCTTAGGCATGCAGGGGAAGCTTGGCTGGGACTAGCTCCCGCCTGTGAGCCCTGATTGTCGGTGGAGGCGCTTGAGCAGTGTGGCACTCCTAGGCGTCTGGAGGGAATAGCCCTGCTGTAAGTGTCGACCGGCGAGGAAGGCAGCTGTGAATGTGTTGCGGTGCTGCCCTAAGCATGAAAAGGAAGCTTGGTTGGATAGCTCTCCTGCCTGTGCCCCCTGCCGACAATTCTACCATGCTTACTCTTAAGAAAGCTCGTAAGTGTCGACCGGCAAAGGAGGCGAGCCGTGAATGTGCTGTTGGGCTGCCCTAAGCATGCAGAACAATTCTGGGTGGGGGGGTCCAGCTCTCCTGCCTGTGAGACCTGTCGACAATTACACCAGGCTTACGCTTTAGAAAGCTCGCCTGCTCAGACACCTGTCTGGCAGCCGGCACTCACGGGCAAGAGCGCTGGCCACGACAAGCTTGTCTCTGGGAGCACAACAAAATGAGCCCGTCTCGCCATCCTTCCGCCATCGACATTTGCTTGCCTTCTTCGCCTGCTGACAGTTACAGCGCGCCAATTCCCAACCTACTGCTAGGAGTGGCACACTGCTCAGATGCCTTTCTCCCCTGTCATTACTCACAGGCGAGCGTTCTTGGCATAACAAGCTTGTCTCTGGAAGCCCCACAGGTAGTCACATTTTGCCATCCTCCCCCATGAACAACTACACCATGCTTACTCTTAAGAGGATGCTCAGAGGCTTCTCCGGAGAGCCGGCACTCATAGGCAAGAGATCTGGGCAGGAGAAGATTGTCTCTGGCAGGGCCACAAAACGAGCCGGGCTCACCATCCTCCCCTGTCGACAGTTACAGCTTCTTCCTAAGCACGACAGACTGCTCCGACGGCTGTCCGAACAGCCAGCGCTCACAGGCTTGAGCTGCA
Source organism: Dromaius novaehollandiae (assembly GCF_036370855.1). NCBI lineage: Eukaryota > Metazoa > Chordata > Aves > Casuariiformes > Dromaiidae > Dromaius > Dromaius novaehollandiae. Next base: position 461,583 of record NW_026991432.1, on the reverse strand, counting down.
TATCTGAGGCAGCTCTACAACAGGTTCGCAGTTTGCCCGCCTCTTCCCTCCACACTTAGAGCGAGCAAGCCCCTCTGTTTTGCCAGGAGAGGATGGCCACTCGGGAACATATTGTGCGGTGGCGTTAGGGATGAAGGCTCTTGCCTGTGAGCCCTGGCTGCTCGGACGCGCCACTGACTATTCTGGCATTCATTGAGGAAGCGCTGAGTACGCCTGGTGTGATCGGCGACACACGTGAACGGTGAGCTGCGCATATCCTGTGCGGCTGCCAGAAGCTCTTTTCCAGCTCGTGTCCAGAATTCTTGCCTGTGAGGACTGACAGGTGAGAGAGGCGTTTGCGCAATATGGCACTCCTCGGAGTAAGGCGTGAGTACGCAGCCTTTAAGTGTGGACAGGAGAGGAAGGCAACTGTGAACGTGTTGTGGGCCTGCTGTGGCTTAGCAGGTTTTGTGTGGTGGGGATGAGCTCTTGCTTTTGAGCCCTGCTTGCTCGCAAAGGCGTCTGAGCATTTTGGCATTCTTAGGACTAAGTTGGGAGTAGCCGTGATGTAAAGGCCAAAAGGCCCTCACCTAGAAGAGAGCAGGGAATATGCTGTGGGCTGGCAAAGGGAAGCTTGGCATGCCCAGAGCTCTTGCCTAGCGGCCCTTGCTGTTCGGACAGGCGTCTGAGCAGTTGGGCATTCTTAGGAGGAAGCTGTGAGTACGCCTGCTGTAACTGTTGACGGGGGAGGAAGGCGAGATGGGTACATCTTGTGGGGCTGCCCAAGGCTAGTTTCGCATACCTGCGCTCTTGCCCAGCAGCCCTTGCTCGTTGGACAGGCATTTGAGCAACGTGGCATTGCTAGGAGGAAGGCGGGAGTAGCGGTGCTGTTAATGTCGACAGGAAAGGAAGGCAAGCCGTTATCCTGTTGTGGGACTGCCTTAGGCATGCAGGGGAAGCTTGGCTGGGACTAGCTCCTGCCTGTGAGCCCTGACTGTCAGTGGAGGCATTGGAGCAGTGTGGCACTCCTAGGCGTCTGGAGGGAATAGCCCTGCTGTAAGTGTCAACCGGCGAGGAAGGCAGCTGTGAAAGTGCTATGGGGCTGCCCTGCGCATGCAGGTCAAGCTTGCTTGGCAACAGCTCTTGCCTGTCAGCGTCGGCTGTTCGGACAGGCAGCTGAGCAGGCGGGCATTCTTAGGAGGCAGCTGTGAGTGGACGTGGTGTAAGTGTCCACAGGGGAGGATGGCGAGATTGGGCATGTCTTGTGGGATTGCCCGAGGCAAGCCTGGTGTGCCCAGACCTCTGATCCATGTGAACTGATAGGTGGGAGAGTTTGAGCAGTTTCACACTCTTAGGAGAAAGGTGGGAACAGGCCTGGTGTTATTGTCGACCGGGGGTGCGGGAGGCAATGTCATGGGGCTGCCCTAGCCTGACTCTGATTAACTCTAGATGGTGGCAGTCCAAGATTCCTTAACACTGAACTCCTTTGGAAGGAGTCCTGCTTTGCGAATTTCACTGGGTAGGAGCCCTTTCTCACCTGCCCGAGTTGTTGCAACTGGTCCGGATTGTGTCCATTTGGCTTGGATACAGTGGACCGCCAAAGAAACATTAGTTTGAGCTCCTCCTGCTGCAACTAAGGAAGCTGATGAGCTTGCCTCCTTTGAGCTCCCACTGAGGTAGAAATCTGAGAGGAGCACCGTTGATTACGTCCAAGAGGTAACAGAGATGATCGTAATGGCTTTGCTTTGTCTAATCTAGACACATCTCTGTTTGTGGCACTTGCTTATTCACTAATGCCTCAGCATCGATGCTATTTAGAACTCCGAATCCTGGCCCTGTAACACCACTGACATCCTTTCTTTCTCGCCATTTGGCGCTTCAGGTCCGCTTGCGTAACCATTCCATCCATGTGGTGTAAGCTATATTTAAAAATGGCAGACAGGATGGCTTAATCATAGACATGTTCTCTTGCCTGAGTAACGCTACAGGTTTTAGAGACCACAAAGGGTTCAACAGTAACTTTTGTGTTCCGGTTGATTTAACTGCGTGGGAGCTCTGCGGAGATGGTCGGGCTGTTCCTGCAGTGACCGCAGGGAAAGTTAAAATGGAGAGCATTGGGGAAGTGGTTAAAGCAGGAGAGAGTGTTGAAAGCCTGCTCCTGAGGGTGCAGGGTAGAACTAATGGCGTAGACTTACAAGTTACACTCCCATTACAAGAGCGTTCGTTAGAACACATCACTGGGGTCTGCCGGGACCCGGGCAATGGAAGGCGGAAGTTTTCAGTGCAATCGTCTCTCCGGCACCAGGCGAGAGTCACTACAATTTGTAGTTAGTGACACACTGGACTTCTCAGTTTGGGTAATGTCTTGGTCCCATTTCTATCCGTATGGGATGCTCCTCCAGGGCTTTTGCCTCACCTTCAACGTGGTAGGCACTGCAACATGCTGTCAACTCTGTGGATGCGCTATTTGATACAAGTAGGAACAATAGCGTTCCTCATTTGCTTCCCAAATTGCTTCTCCTCGATTTTGGCTACAACACATTTTACTCGCAGGTTGGTTTTTTGCTAGGGCGGTTAAACAATACTCCAGTGCAAGCACAAATGTCATGACAACAACTAACAACACAAGCAAGTGTTACACGCCACACTTTGTAACATTTAATGTCCAGTACGGCTTAGCTCATGTGGTGCTTCCAAGAGCTTCCGGTCCACTCAGCCGCTTTACATCTGACTAGAGCCAATTTTCTTTACCTGGAAGTTTAACAGTGAAATAAGAATTCAACAATACAGTGTAGGGGCCTCCCGAGATTTGGTTGCACTTCAGACTTTCAGGTGACTATCTGTACCAACCCCTTATGTCCAGGCTGGATAGCGTGTGCTTGCACGTCACCTGGTACTGAGTGGGCCCACTGAGCTTTTCCCCTGCCTTTTGTAAGTGTAATTCGCTCATCTCCACCCAAGCGGTTGCTTTTAGCCTGAGTTGCCCACTGTGGCTAAAGGTCTCCCCAAAAGAATTTCCACTGGCAATAGTCTTAGAGGCTGTCACGGAGGATTCTGAACATCCCATAGTGCTAAGTTTAGGGCTGCTGGTAAAAATGACCTCACTACCTCAGCAAGCAGCTATTGGCCTGCCACTTGCCAATCAGGCACTGAGGCAGAAGTGAGCTCAGAAGCGCAGGTAGGACTCATGGCGCTCTGAGTGCCTCATCAGGCACTGAGGTCAAAGGGACCTCACAAGCACAGCCAGCAGCTCTGGGCCTGCCATGGCGCATCAAACACGGAGAAAGAAGGGAACACCCAAGCAGACCAGCAGCCATGGGCGTGGCAGTGCATGCCCATGCATGCAATGGCATGCAGGTCAAAGTGACATCATAAGGCACAACCAGCAACCATGGGCCTGCCACTGCCCTTTTTGGCATGGAGACACAAGTATCCTCACAAGCAAAGCCAGGAGGCATGGCCCTGCCACTGGCCTATCAAGCACAGAGGCAGAAGCAACCTCACAAGCAGAGCGAGGACTGATGGGCCTGACTGGCCTACCAGGCCGTGAGGCAGAAGTGACATGACTATCTCATCCAGCAGTGGTGGGCCTGACAATATCATTTCAGGCAGTACAGGTAAATACAGGTAAAGTGCTAACACAGAACGTTGAAGGACCATAACAGAAAAAAGGCACTTGGAGGCCTGAGCACTGGAAAAAAGGGCACTAGGAGGACATGCACTGCAAAAAATATGCACATGGAGGACACTATACTGGAAAAAAAGGCACTTTGGGAGCCTGCATCGCAAAAATAGGCACTTGGAGGCTGCTAGACTGGAAAAAAAGGCACTTAGATGCCCCTTCACTGCAAAAAAAGGCACTCAGACAGCAGTGCACCTCAAAAGGAGGCACTCGGAGGCCCCTGCACCACAAAAAAAGGCACCCGGACAACAGTGAATCACAAGAAAAGGCACTCGGAAGCCCCTACATCACAAAAAAAGGCACTTGGAGGCTAGTACACTGCAAAAAAAAAGGCACTCGGAGGACCATGCATGGCAAAAAAAGGCACTCGGTGGCCCCTACAGCACAAAAGAAGGCACTCGGGGGCTGCTACAATGTGAAACAAGGCACTCGGAGGCCCCTGAACCACAAGAAAAGGCACTTGGGGCCACTACACCACAAAAAAAGGTACATGGAGGACCACACACCCCAAAATAACAGCACTCGGAGGCCCCTGAACCACAAGAAAAGGCACTCAGTGGCTCCTACAGCACAAAAAAAGGCACTCGGGGGCTGCTACAATGTGAAACAAGGCACTCGGAGGGCCCTGCACCACCAAAAAAGGCACTCGGAGGCTCCTGCATTGGAAAAAGAGGCACTTGCAGGCCTGTACACTGGAAATAAAGGCACTTGGAGGCCCCTGCACTGGAAAGAGAAAGGCACTCGGAGGCCTGTACACTGGAAATAAAGGCACTCGGAGTCCCCTGCACCACAAAAAAAGGCACTCGGAAGCCCCTACACCACCAAAAAACGCACTTGGAGGCTAGTACACTGCAAAAAAATGCACCCTGTGGCTCCTACAGCACAAAAAAAGGCACTCAGTGGCCCCTACAGCACAAAAAAAGGCACTCGGAGGCTGCTACAATGCGAAAAAAAGGCACTCGGATCCTGCTACACCGGAAAAATAAGGCACTCGGAGGGCCCTGCACCACAAAAAAAGGTACTCGGAGGCTGCTACACCGTAGAGAAAGGCACTCGGAGGCCCCTGCACTGGAAAAAAAAGGCACTCGGAGGCCAGTGCACCCCAAAAAAAGGCACTCGGAGGCCTCTACACCACAATGAAAAGGCATTAGGAGGGCCTTACGCTGGCAAAAAAGGCACTAGGGGGCATCTACACTGCAAAAGAAGGCACTCGGAGGCCACTACACTGGAACAAAAGGCACTCGGAGGCCAGTGCACCACAAGAATAGGCACTTGGTGGCCTCTGAACCACAAGAAAAGGCACTCAGAGGCCTCCACACTGCAAAAAAAGGCACTCGGGGGCTGCTACAATGTGAAACAAGGCACTCGGAGGGCCCAGCACCACCACAAAAGGCACTCGGAGGCTCCTACACTGGAAAAAGAGGCACTTGCAGGCCTGTACACTGGAAAAAAAGGCACTCGGAGGCTCCTGCACCACAAAAGAAGGCACTCAGAGGCCCCTACACCACCAAGAAAGGCACTCGGTGGCCCCCACATTGCAAAAAAAGGCACTTGGAGGCTACTACACTGCAAATAAACGCACCCTGAGGCCCCTGCACCGCAAAAAAAGGCACTCGATGGCCCCTATGCTGGAAAGAAAGGCGCTCGGAGGGCCCTGCAGCACAAAAAAAGGCACTCGGCTGCCCCTACACTGGAAAAAAAGGCATTTGGTGGCCCCTACACCACAAAAAAAGGCACTCGGGGGCCGCTACAATGCAAAAAAAGGCACTCAGAGGCCCCTACACTGGAATAAAAGGTACTCGGAGGCCAGTGCACCACAAGAAAAGGCACTCGGTGGCCCCTGCACTGCCAAAAAAGTCAATCACAGGCCCCTGCACAGCAAAAAAAGGCACTCAGAGGCTGCTACAATGCAAAAAAAAGGCACTCGGAGGACCACACCACAAAAAAAGGTACTGGGTGGCCCCGACAGCACAAACAAAGGCACTCGGGGGCTGCTACAATCTGAAAAAGGCACTTGGAGGGCCCTGCACCACCAAAAAAGGCACTCGGAGGCCCCTGCACCACAAAAAAAGGCACTCAGAGGCCCCCACATTGCAAAAAAAGGCACTTGGAGGCTACTACACTGCAAAAAAATGCACCCTGAGGCCCCAGCACCTCAAAAAAAGGCACTCCGGTGCCCCTACACTGGAAAGAAAGGCACTCAGAGGGCCCTGCAGCACAAAAAAAGGCACTCAGCTGCCCTTACAGTGGAAAAACAGGCACTTGGAGGCCTCTACACCCCAGAAAAAAGCACTCAGTGGCCCCTACACTGGAAAAAAAGGCACTCGGAGGCCCATACACCACAAAAAAAGGCACTCGGAGGCCCCTACAGCACAAAAAAAGGCACTTGGGGGCTGCTACAATGCAAAAAAAGGCACTCGGAGGCCCCTGCAGCAGAAAGAAAGGCACTCGGCGTGCCCTGCACCAGAAGAAAAGGCACTCGGGGCCACTACACCACAAAAAAAAGATACATGGAGGACCACACACCCCAAAATAACAGCACTCGGAGGCCCCTACACCACAAGAAAAGGCACTCGGGGGCTGCTACAATGTGAAACAAGGCACTTGGAGGCCCCTGCACCACAAAAAAGGCACTTGGAGGCCCCTGCACCACAAAAAAAGGCACTCAGAGGCCTCTACAACACCTTCCACTTCCCTATCAGACACAGAGGCTGATGTGACCTGACAAGGACAGGAAGCCGCCTGGGGCCTGCCAGTGGCCTATCAGGCACTGGTACTTCTGTGAGCTCACAAGCAGAGTCAGCAGCCATGGGCATCCCACTGCCTGATGAGGCACTGAGACCAAGGTGACCTCAAAATGCAGCCAGCACGCAGAGGCCTGCCACTGGCCTATCAGTCACTCAGACTGCTGTGAGCTCAAAAGGACAGCCAGCAGCCAATGGCCTCGCACTGGCCTATCAGGCAATGGGACTGCTGTGACCTCACGAGCACAGCCAGCAGCTGTGGGTCTGCCACTGGCTATCAGGCACTCAGACTGCTGTGAGCTTAAAAGGACAGCCAGCAGCCAATGGCCTCGCACTGGCCTATCAGGCAATGGGACTGCTGTGAGCTCACAAGGACAGCAAACAGCCATGAGCCTGCCACTGCCCTATAGGGCACAGAGGCTGCTGTGACCTCACGAGCACAGCCAGCAGCCAGGGGCCTCCCACTGCACTATAAGGTATAGAGACAAATGTGACCTCAAAAGGCAGCCAGCAGACAGAGGCCTCCCACGGGCCTATCAGGAATAGGACTGCTGTGACCTCACAAGCACAGCCAGCAGCCATGGGCCTGCCACTGGCCTATGAGGCACTGAGGCTGCTGTGACCTCACAAGCACAGTCAGCAGCCAGTGGCCTGCTGCTGGCCTATCGGGAACGGAGGCTGCTGTGACCTGACAAGCACAGCCAGCAGCTATGGGCCTGCCACTGGCCTATTGGGCCATGGGACTGCTGTGACCTCACAAGCACAGACAGCAGCTTTGGGCCTGCCACTGGCCTATAAGGCACGGAGGCTGATGTCACCTCACAAGCACAGGCAGCAGCCAGGGGCCTCCCACTGCCCGATGAGGCGCTGACACTGCTGTCAACTCAGAAGCACAGTAAACAGTCAGGGGCCTGCCACTGCCCTGTAGGGCACTGAGGCTTCTCTGACCTCACAAGCCCACCCAGCAGTCATTGGCCTCGAACTGGCCTATCAGGCACTGAGGCTGCTGTGACCTCACAAGCACGGCCAGCAGGCATGGGCATCCAACTGCCGTATAAGACACTGAGGCTGCTGTGATGTCACAAGCAAAGCCAGCAGCTGTGGGTCTGCCACTGACCTGTCAGGCAAAAAGACTGCTGTGACCTGACAAGCACAGCCAGCAGCTATGGGCCTGCCACTGGCCTATGAGGCACTGAGGCTGCTGTGACCTCACAAGCACAGCCAGCAGCCAGGGGCCTGCTGCTGGCCTATCAGGCTGTAGGAGTGTTGTGACCTCACAAGCACAGCCAGCAGCTATGGGCCTGCCACTGGCCTATACAGCACGGAGGCTGCTGTGACCTCACAAGCACAGGCAGCCGCCATTAGCCTCCCACTGCCCTAGGAGGCGCTGACGCTGCTGTCAACTCAGAAGCACAGCCAGCAGGGGGCGATGTAGACTAACTTATGAGGCACTGAGGCTGCTGTGACCTCACAAGCACAGCCAGCAGGGGGCGCTGGAAACTAACCTATGAGGCACTCAGGCTGCTGTGACCTCACAAGCACAGCCAGCAGTCATGAGCATGCCACTGCCATAGGAGGCACTGAGGCTGCTGTGACCTCACAAGCACAGCCAGCAACCATGAGCCTGCCACTGGCCTAGGAGCCACTCAGGCTGATGTGACCTCACAAGCGCAGCCAGGAGCCTGCCACTGGCCTAGGAGGCACTGAGGCTGCTGTGACCTCACAAGTACAGCCAGCAGCCAGGAGCCTGCCACTGGCCTCAGAGGCACTCAGGCTGCTGTGACCTCACAAGCACAGCCAGCAGCCATGAGCCTGACACTGGCCTCGGAGGCACTGAGGCTGCTGTGACCTCACAAGCACAGCCAGCAGGCACTGGCCTGCCCCTCGTATATCAGGCACTGAGGCTGCTGCTGTTGTCCGAAAAGCGGATTCGTTGCCCGGTGTGCAATAAGCCAATAATTACACACTCAGGAGAGACATTTTCTTATTTATTTCAGAGTTGCACAAGCCTGGGTGCTCGGTCGTTTCCCACAAATCAAGCACACACCCCCCCCCCAACTTTTCAAGTAGCATTTATACAAACAAATTGCCAGATTTGCAATTTTCCCTTTTACACTGATTGGTTAGTGATTTCTTCATTCCCCGGGTCCCACCCCTGTCTCCCAAGGTCCTGATGAGGGGAGATCAATTAACACTGCCCCAGCAGGGACAGTAGATGTTATCTCCCAAAGTCCTGACAAGGGGGAGATAGTCCAGACCCCTTAATTAACATTGTTTCAGCAGCGAGAGGAGGTTTTGCTTCCCAAGGTCCTGGTGCCCAAGCAGGCCTTATTTCAAAGCCTTGACATCCTCCCTTTCGGAGTGTGGGGCACAGGAATGCAGCCTGCTTGTAACTCCCTTATCTTTCCAGCCTGCACCAGCTCTGGGGCCCTTTCTTACTGAACTAGGAGTGCGGCCTAAGGCTTCAGCAAATTTAGCTACTCATGAAGCAAGTTTTATCTAAGTGGCTACCTCTAGACCACTTCAGACTTAATGTTAGAAGTTATCCTAATCTACCTAGTTCACGCATTCCTTCTGAGCTTCCCAGGGTTGTCTTGTAACAATTCCCCCCTTTGAGACTTATATGATCATTTTCATATTAGTCTCACTCTTTTAAAATCTTTCCCATATTAATTTTGTACAACATCTACAAATGCATTGAATCACTACATAAACGCATACAAAAACTACTAACACCATTCCCAAAACTGTTAAACACTTTTTAACCCATGAGCTCACGTCAGGGAACCAGGAAGTCAACCATTTCCATGTTTCTTCAAATCCAAAAGAGGTATCCTCTTTCTGAACCCCATGTAAGATTTCAGTCTGCTTCCAGATTTCATTTAGATCGGTAGAAATTCTCCCGCTTTGATCCACATATACACAGCAACTAGTATTTATTATTGTACATACTCCTCCCTGAGATGCCAATAACATATCTAGAGCCATCCTGTTTTGGGTAGTTATTTTAGCAATTTCTGAAACCTCCTCTTGTAAAGCTGCAGTGGCATCAGAGGTTTTATTCCCTATTTTTTTCAATAACTGCTGAAATATTTACTATTGCTTTTTCAAGTTCACTCACTCCCAGTTGTGGAAACAGCCACCTTACGAATGACTGCAACCTAGTAGGTCGATCTATTAAAGGATTATTGACCCTCTTTTGTCTCCTTATGAATGTTCTTAGCCAGGATTTTTGGTATTTATTACTCAATTCTTTTCTTATAGTAACATTAGGGATTATTGCCCCTAAAGTACATGTCCCTGACCAATTAGGAGGTAGCACTTTTCGTGCCTTGTTTCCACACAACCAATACCATCCACTACCTTTTGGAACACGCCACCCATTTAGTTCCTTACTTGGCCACTTATAACCTATTCAGGTATCCGAGAGCAATCTTTATAACCTCCTACCTTAATGGCTCCAGTACAGTTGATCGGTTGCTTTCCATAAAGTATAGTTTTCTCCCACCATTTATTACTATTATTACATCTTTGGATACATTGATAATAATCTCCTGTCACCCTCTGGACTTCCCATTCCTGTTTGGTTGTTTCATAGGCACTCCAATTAGTGGGAAGCCCTTGTTGGAAAGTTCAGGGAAGTGGGTACACACCCAGCAATCCCTCTGGTTAACTATCTTCATAGATTTCGTAATTACTTCCAAATGGAGATTGTGACTCCAAAATCCTTCCTGATTCCCTTTAATTGTTTGGCTCAGGTAACCTAGAAAAACTAACCACCACATTTCTCCCCTGGTTGTTAAGGAGAACATCATTTTTACACAGATACCGTAACAACAATATTAACCCTATTCCTAACAATCAGATTAAAGCATTTTTTCCCTGAATACAATCTAAATTTAAAACCGATTCGCTTCTAATACATCTCATATATCTTTATATATTTTTAACTTTAGAGGTTGAACTTGTTCAGCTTTCCACGTCTCTCGAGGTACTGCTTTCACTCGGGTGTAATCTAAAAGTATAACTGGATGTACCTACGGAGAGAAGAACCTTTGCCATAGACAAGAGATAATCACTTAAAATTTGATCACCCTTAACGTGCATTTGAATTTCATTTCCAGTTAAATTTACAGTGTAAGGTTTGCCATACAGAATCTCAAATGGACTAACTTTCTCCCTAACCCTTGGGGTTATTCTGGTTCTTAATAATGCCAGAGGTAAAACATCAGTCCATTTCATCTGAGTCTCCTGACACAATTTTCCTACCTGTCTCTTAATTGTTTGATTCATTCTTTCCACTTTTCCACTGGATTGTGGCCTCCAGGGGGTATGTAAGTCCCATTTAATTTGTAGTATTTTTGAGATTTGTTGTACTATTTCTGCTATAAAATGAGGTCCCCTATCTGAAGAAAACCCTTCTGGTACCCTAAATCTTGGTATGATTTCTTTTAATAACATTTTCACTACCTCCCCTGCTTTAGTGGTACGACACGGGAAAGCCTCAGGCCATCCTGAAAAGGTGTCAACAATTACCAACAAATATTTATATCCATTACATCTTGGTAATTCAGAAAAATCAATTTGCCAGTAATCCCCAGGCATGAAGCCCCTTTTTACTTCCCCTGGGGGGGGCTTCTTCTGAATCCTGGGATTATTTCTAAGACAGATTTCACATTTTTGTGTAATACCCTTTGCAATTATTAACATACTAACTCCCACAGCAAATCTTTTAACTGTTTCAACCAATGCCTCAGCTCCCATGTGGGTACTACCATGTATTTGCTTCATCAGCTTCTTCATTATCGGCAAAGTTACCACACACTGTCCAGTAGATGTCACCCACCATCCTTCAGGAGTTTTTATGCATTTCAGTATTTCTGCTAATTTATTTTCTTTTTCAGTGTATACTGGAATTTCCATTTTTAACAGTCTCTCTGGAACTAATGCTGCCACTGACATGGATAATGCTGCCCTTTTTGCAGCCTCATCGGCCTGTTACGGAAATTAGGCTTGTCGGCCACCATAACAGGGCTCGACCCTAGGTTCCCCCAAGTAAAGTTCAGAGCCAAATCAAAACAAAGTAAATTTTAATCACACGCGTGCCGTAATTACAGCTCGAGCTGGGTGCCTCCGAAGAGGGACCCTAACATAAACAAATCCTGGGTAATTATAGTCTTTTCGACTTCCATTTCCCACCCCTCACGCGATAGTTAGACCAATAGTAATTTTTTGGTCTGGGGTCTCCTGCTCCTCATTGGGTCTCATCGTCTTTCTGAGGCAAGCTGGTTTTCTCCTTATTCTTGTTTTTTTGCAGTCTCTGATGACGGTTGTACTTCTGTTTTTGTTGGGTCTGGCGGTTGCCTCCCAAGGTCTTATTTTCCCCCATTGTTTTGGCGTCTTCCCTCTCGGAGTCGGTGACACAGGTGCGCAGACTGCGTGTGGCTCCCTTATCTTCCCAGCCTGAACGAGCTCTGAGGCACTATTTTTTATTAAACTAGGTAAAGATTCGTTACTTTTCCCACGCACGGCCTAAGGCTTCAGCAAATCTAGCCACTCATGCTAAGCAAGTTTTATGTAAGTTGTGCTAAGCAGCCATTTCTAGACAGTTTCAATTCACTATTCTTTAACAGTTTCCCCCCTTTGTTTTTATGAAGCATCCCTGCTAATATTTTAAACAGAGTTCTTGAAGTCTTTCGAGGCATACTATCACTTTCCATACTCTTATATATAATATGATCGTAAGCAATAGGCATAACACAGTTAAACTGAACACAACTACTACCGGGTGCAATACATGATTATAAATCCCTGTTGTGGTTGGTGACCACCCTAGAAGAGTTTCCCAGCCATGATGTTCTCCATCCCTTTTTACCCTTTCTAAGATATGATGTATCTCTTTTGCATCATGGTGAACAGTGATTAGAGTTTTCTGTCCACTGTTCCGGATGCGCTCTAGCAGTTGATGCAAATCATCATGTTGCAGTAGTTTCCTTACCAGGGTGAGATTCATCCCAATGGGAGTAGGTAGTAAATTTTGAATTAATGTATAATTAGATTGTAACAATTGATAAGACGTGATAGGAGCTGAATAATTGAAATCACATCCCATGATTTTGGTAAAGCTACAAATACAAATATTTCAATGATTACTCATATCTACTACAATGCCATCTATAACTATAAGACTACAAAAGGTTCTCATACGTACACACCCTCTCCCAATATATACAAGTATAGTTGCAGGTGTTTCATCAGGGTGTATTTCAAAGTGACAAACATTTTGCTCAGTGTCAAGACAAATGTCTTGGGCTTTGATGGTATTACTTTCACAAATAAACCCTTGCTGTTCCTGTACAATACATGCGCTAACGTCCACAGTTTGCCATTTATTTCCATTTCGTTGGGCCCATACTCTGTGTTCCAATGGATAGAGTATAGCTCCATTGTGATTTAATCCTAACGCAATGATTGGATATATTGTATATGTTGGAGCATTACGTATTGTTGAAACAAAGGCTGTGGCCTCAGTGTTGATAGGATCATAAGTAAAATTGACCAGATACCACCAGGATTGGAATTCCTTTTCAAATTCGGTCACATTATCCCAAATTACCTTTCGAATTTCAGTGGGTAAAGTGCCTTCTTCCCATCCCTTATAATCGCTGCTGCCATAGATTGCATCCACAGTTGAGCTTGGATGCAACTGAGGGCCAGGGAAATATTAATTTGGGCTTCCCCAAGTGCATCCACTATCAAGTGGTGATCTTTTTCATTCATTTTTTCCCACTGAGGTAATATCTCGGATGAAAGCCATTGGTTAGTTCCTAATGCTAATAGAGAAGACCTCAATGGATGTTTTAATCTGTATAAGTCACTTGTTGTTGTGCTCAGTTTATTTACGAGTACTTCAGCATCTATACTGTTTAGGACTCCCAATCCTGTTCCTATGATACCGGTCACATCTCTCCTTGTTCATTTTGGAGAGGTGAGGGTTCGCCTATGTAACCACGCCGTCCATCCCACATAGGACGTACCTAAGAATGGTGAACAGGTCGGTTTGATTGTAGAGATATAATTTGCATTAATAGCTCTACTCGTTTGAGAGACCATGATGGATTAAATAACACTCGTTGTTGGCCTGTATTTCTAATCACATACGGTCCAATTTCAAAGATTTGTGGGGATAAGGTTTTCTTACTCTTCATGGTAACAGAGTTATTTATATTGGTGGAAATAATTGTAGTCAGGGTAGGTATTGCTGTACTGGGCTCAATAATGTCTATTTTAAATTCAAATGATAGTCCCACATTGTGGTGAGCCCACAGGCAAACTATAAAAACAGGTTGTTCTAAGGTAAAATTGTACCAACAATCCAGTTTTTCAGTGGCACAAATTTTCCTTTCTTTTTCATTTGATTTGATTTTAGTGAGAGAGATTTGAGTTGCCTTCTCATGGGTGGACCCGTTGATCACTCGACACCCTATCTTTATTTCCTTTCCTGTCCTTCCCAGGAGTTGGGGAAGTTGGTTAGTATTATCCCAGTTCCATTCATTTTCTGAGTATACTTCAGTTCCATGCATGAGCAGGGTTGAGAGGTTTAAGTTTTTATCAGAACTTAATCTCATACTTCCGGTATACTTAACACGGGCCTGGGACCATGGCCACTCTAAGGTTCTTTGACCACAGGTTACAGAAAGTAGCATCAAGCTTTACGTGGTTGTTTTCACTGTTCTGCTGCAACCTCTGCTGTGTTTGCTTCTTGGACTGTCACTCGTTTCACGTGAGAGTGGTGAATCCAATTCTCTTTTCCTAGAATTTTAACAGCGCAGTAAGAACTTAACAATACAGTATAGGGTCCTTCCCATTTTGGTTCTAGTTTTGTTTTTCGCGAGAATACCTTTATCAACACTTTATCTCCAGGCTGTATAGCATGTGCCTGAATGTCTGATGGCACCGGCTGAAACCACTGAGCCTGATTTTGCAAGGCCTTAAACCGTTCTTGTAAGGCTAGTACCTATTGTGTTACTCGTTCATCTCCGTCTAATAGGCTGGTCTTAGGAGGGATATAAGTCCCTGGTATCGCTAAATGTCTCCCAAAAAGAATTTCTGCTGGTGGTAGTCCTATGGGTTGCCGTGGAGAATTTCGAACATCCCACAGAGCTAAGTTTAATGCCTCTGGCCATTTTAGGCTAGCATGTGTGCATATTCTTGCTATTTTCTCTTTTAATGTTCTATTCATTCTTTCTACTTGTCCTGAAGATTGTGGGTGATAAGGAGCATGTAGGTTTCTTTTTATTCCTAACGATTTACATAACTGATTGATTATGCTTGCTGTAAAATGGGCACCCCTGTCTGAATCAATGGCTTCTGGGACCCCATACCTGGGTATGATTTCCTTCAGTAAGGCTTTTACCATTCCCCCTGTGTCAGCCTTTCTTGTTGGAAAAGCTTCTACCCAGCCTGATAACTGATCTATTATCACTAACAAGTGTTTCTATCCATAGACAGATGGCATATCTGCATAAGCTATTTGCAGCTTCTGGAAAGGGAAGTAAGCCCATGGTCGTCCCCCCCAAATCTGAGCTTGGCTTGTTATTTGAAAACTTCTGGCAGGTCGGGCAGCTATTTGTTATTCTTCTAGCAGCTGCATAGATTCCTGGAGCAGCCCATACTTTCTGTACCTGTTTAGCTATTCCCTCGGCTCCCCCATGAGCTTTATCGTGAAACCACCTAGCTATAGTAATTAAATATTTTTTTGGTAGAATTGGTTTTTCCCCAATTGTCCATATTCCGTCACCATTTTGTTTTGCTTCCCACTGTTCCCATTGTTTTTTCTCTTCCACTGAGCAGTCTTTTTCATACATAGTTTTGGGGTCTATTAAGTTTGGCCACTCACTCTGGTCCATCCTTGGAACTGCCCCCATACATTCTCTCAGAGGTTGTTGAGCTGCAGCCCTCGCAGCAGCGTTGGCTAGAGCATTTCCTCTGCTAATTTCTGTAGTGTCTTTAGTATGGGCTGGGCAGTGTATTACCGCAATTTCTTTGGGCAGTTGAACTGCTTCCAGCAAATTACGTATTTCTTCTCCATTAGCTAATTTCTTTCCTGATGACGGCAAGAATCCTCGTTCTTTCCATAACATCCCTGTTGCATGACACACTCCAAATGCATATTTAGAGTCGGTATAGATATTTACCCGCAAGCTCTTACCTATTTTTTGCTGCTTGGGTCAATGCTATTAATTCTGCTCCTTGAGCACTTACTGATGGAGACAAAGGATTGGCCTCGAGCACCTCAAAGATGTTAGTGACAGCATAGCCGGAGTGACGTCTTCCGTCCAAATAATAGGATGACCCATCTGTAAACAGAACTAAGTCCGGGTTCTCCAAAGGTTCATCTTTAAGGTCCTCCCGGGGCTTGCTCGAGCTGACGACCACCTGCTCACAGGAATGATGTGGCTCTCCGTCCTCCGGTTGAGGCAATAGCGTTGCTGGATTCAAAATATTGCATCTTTTGAAAGTCACATTATCTGCATGCAGTATTATCAGTTCATAGCGGTCAGCTCTCTGTGGGGATAGTGCTTGAGTCGCATATTGCTTCATTAACAGTTCTACTTCATGTGGCACATACACAGTCAATGAATGACCCAAAACCACAGGTCGTGTTTTTTTCAGTAAGAGCTGCAGTAGCTGCTATTGCTCTGATGCGTCCTGGAGTGCCTTTAGCTACCTCATCTAGTTGCGTGGAGTAATAGGCCACTGGTCTACGGTGAGGGCCTAGTTTTTGGGTGAGTACCCCACTTGCTACTCCCTGTCGCTCATGGACAAATAATTCAAATAGTTTGCTATAATCTGGTAACCCGAGAGCAGGGGCTGAAACCAACGCTTTTTTCACAGATGTAAAAGCTTTCTCCCTTTCTGGGCCCCAGGCCAAAGGCTCTATCTCCTCCTTTTTTGTTGCCTGTACCAGAGGCTTAGTAAGTTCTGCTAACCCCGGAATCCACGGTCGGCAGAATCCTACAGCTCCTAAAAATCCCCTAAGCTGTTTTTTTGTTACAGGACGAGGCATATCAAGAATTGTCTTTACTCGTTCTGGATCAACTAACCTGTGTCCTTCTCTTAAGATAAAACCCAAATATTTTACCTCTCTTTGACACAGCTGGAGTTTAGACAGAGATGCTCGATGCCCTTTTTCTGCAAGAGCGTTACACAGAGAAACAGTATCTTTCAAACATGTCTCATAATCTTTACTTGCTAATAACAAATCATCTACATATTGTATTAATGCAGAATGTCCTGGAAGTTCGATATCTGAGAGGTCATTTTTAAGTATACGCGAAAAAACAGTCGGAGACCCAGTAAATCCCTGTGGCAGCCTTGTCCAAGTTAATTGTTGTCCCTTTCAAGTGAAAGCAAAGAGATCTTGGCTATCTTCAGCTATCGGTATACTAAAAAAGGCTGCTGTTAGGTCAGTCACAGTAAAATAAGTTGCCCAGTGGGGTATCTGTAGTAAAATGGTTGATGGGTCGGGGACTACTGGATGTGGAGCAATTACATGTTGGTTTATAGCCCTTAAGTCTTGTACAAAGCGATACTCTGGATCACCATCAGCATCTTGCCTGTTCTTTTTAACTGGCAGAATTGGGGTGTTATATGGGGATTCACAGACTCTAAGGATACCCATTTTCAGATAATGATCAGTTTGTTTTTGGATACTCTTCTCTGCTTCCTTTGGGATAGGATATTGTTTAACTGCAGGAGGCAATCCCCCCTTTGTTTTTATCGAGACTGGACCGGCTGATTTCAGTAGTCCCACATCCATTCCTGAAGAGCTCCATAATTTTTTAGAAACTGATTCTAAACCTGTTGGAATTTGCAGATTAGTTGACTCTGGTTCTGGTGTCTTAGCCAGAACACATGAACCCATAATTATTAGCTTTATCCCTTCCGGCTGTAAGCAGATCTGAGTATCCAAGGCTTGCAGGAGATCTCTCCCCAAAAGGCATATAGGTGCGTCTGTGGAAATTATAAAATGTCCCCACACTGTTTTACCCTCAATAGTGAGTAATAAGGGCTTAGATAACATTCATTCGCCCTTTCCCATCACTCCTTGCATCACTATTTTATCTGATGATTTGCATCCTTTAGGCTCAAAATTTAAAAGGGAAAGGGTGGCTCCAGTATCCACTAGAAAGGGAACTTCTAAACCTTCAGTATTGCCATTACGTGACCCTCAAAATCCAAAACTACATCCCATAAATTTACTCCAATTTCCACAGTATTTTCTGAGTCTCCTGTTTCCTCTCATTGTGGATTGACTGGGAATCGCCTGGTCTCCTCCTTAGTGTTTGATTGTCTCATGCCGGTTCCTCTGTTCCTAACTACACGGGGCCTCACTGGGCACTCCTGCTGCCAGTGTCCTTGTTCCCCACAATAATAACAAACATCATTAACTCCTGACTGTACAGCACGTTCACTTTGGTTCCATCTATCTCTCCTGGCTCTTTCACGTCCCCTCCCCCTGGGTCCTCTAAATCCATCTCTTAACACAGCTGCTAACACACTAACTTCCTCTTTTTTTTGCTGTCTCTTTTCTTTTGCCCTCTCCTCCTCTCGACTATTATACACAAATGTGGCTAAACGTATTATTTCATCCATTCGCTTTCCTGGCCAGTCAGGAACATGTTTGGAAAACTACTTTCTAATGTCCGGGGCTGCTTGGTCTACAAATGTGGAAATCATTAGCGGCCTGTTAGCCTCGGCTTCTGGGTCTAGTCCTCCCCCATACATTCTGACTTGCTTAATTAGCCTAGCAAAGAAAGCCGAGGGGTGTTCCTCTGCCTGTTGCTGACACTCCCTTACTTTAGACCAATTTGCAGTCTTTTGTCCTGCCAAACGTATAGCTTCTTCTAAGCCCTCTCTGGCTAATTGCAACTGCCTGTAATCTGCATCTACATTATGATTCCATCCGGGGTCCACAGCTGGCCAGGCTGTTTGAGCAGCCCCAACACACCCCTCTGCTGCCCAACGGCGGTTTGCATCCAAAATTGAGCACCTTTCATCTGGAGTGAACACAGATTCAAGGAGCATTTGTACATCTCCCCAGGTAGGGTCATACGCCCGCATAATTCCCCTTATGATTTGTAACACTCTTTCTGGATCATCCCTAAGTCTGGGGAGCCGTTGACTCCATATAATTAAATCTTGGGGTCTCCAGGGTCGGTAAACTCGTGTAGTGGCGACCCGAGGTACCCCTTCCAGACCGGGTGGGGGCACTCCTGGCACAGGAAGGCCTTCCAGAGGAGCTTGAAAGGCGGGGGCGGAAGGCAAGCGGGGGTGTAGGGAAGCTGAAGCAGAGGGTAGCGCATAGGGTGGAATAGTTTCCACAAGCGTTTCAGCAGCTGCGGTACTTACAGCATTCTGAGGAAAGAGTCTCTCTTTCCTAGGCGCCTCTTTTCATCTAGCAAATGCCCAGTTGTCCCATACATACCAGTAATCCATTTGTCTGGGGAACCTATTCTGCAAATGATGACGCAGGAAAGTTAGTTCCTGGTAACTGAAGGACCCCTGGGGTGGCCATCGCTCTGCCAGATTACCTTCCTTAGTCAGGAACGGCCAATCCTCCTGACATAGTTGGACTAACCTTTTTCTCCCTAAATTTTTGGTACCATCAATCTTACTCCAGTTTACCAAAATTTCGGCTAAGGGCGTCCCCTTTTCTATGCCGAAATTATTTCCCATATTGAGTTCCTGAAAAGTGCGTCTTAAGCAAATCAGGCAGTGCACTTCCTTCCCGGTAACACCAGTCCCTGTAGCTGGTGTGATCACACACACTATTTCTCTCCCTCTCTTTCTCTCGCTCTCTGGGAACTGCACTCACACCACCCGCGTCTTTAACTGCTAGGACTGCTGTCCCTTCGCAGCAGGCGGCTTCTCAGCCGACGGGTGCCCCAATCGGTTCCCAGGCTACACGCACTCACACACACACACACACACACACACACACACAAACACACAGTGCTGTTTACACTCACACCAGTCACGGTGACTCTAGATTTCGGTCTTACAGTTTTGCAGTGCGCCTTATGCTGATCAGGCTGCACAACCCTCCTCCGGCCGGACCGAGCTGGGACTTAAAACCCACTCTAACCCTGGGGATGGGACTCCTACCTGTCCCCCTGGTATGCCTTACAGTGGCCAGCCCGCGTACCCCCCCACACACACACCTGGTACGCCTTACGGTGATCAGTCCGCGTACCCTTTCAGTGCACTGTTACCAGACCAGAATTTAGAATTTAGGCGGGAGTTTAAGACTCACCTTCTCGGTGCCTCTCGTTGCCAAAGATCCCAGGTGAACTCACCCGATGGCGCCAGATGATTGTTTGGAGATGAGAGGCCCCAACAGTGGTCGCCTAGGGTCCCATCTGGGGTGCCAAACTGTTATGGAAATTAGGCCTGTCGGCCACCATAACAGGGCTCGACCCTAGGTTCCCCCAAGTAAAGTTCAGAGCCAAATCAAAACAAATCAGATAATTTTAATCACGCGCGTACCGTAATTACAGCTCGAGCTGGGTGCCTCCGAAGAGGGACCCTAACATAAACAAATCCTGGGTAATTATAGTCTTTTCGACTTCCATTTCCCACCCCTCACGCGGTAGTTAGCCCAATAGTAATTTTTTGGTCTGGGGTCTCCTGCTCCTGATTGGGTCTCATCATCTTTCTGAGGCAAGCTGGTTTTCTCCTTTTTTTTGTTTTTTTGCAGTCTCTGATGATGGTTGTACCTCTGTTTTTGTTGGGTCTGGCGGCTGTTTCCCAAGGTCTTATTTCCCAATTGTTTTGGCGTCTTCCCTCTCGGAGTCGGTGACACAGGAGCGCAGACTGCGTGTGGCTTCCTTATTTTCCCAGCCTGAATGAGCTCTGAGGCACTATTTTTTATTAAACTAGGTAAAGATTCGTTACTTTTCCCACATGCAGCCTAAGGCTTCAGCAAATCTAGCCACTCATGCTAAGCAAGTTTTATGTAAGTTGTGCTAAGCAGCTATTTCTAGACAGTTTCAATTCACTATTCTTTAACACTCACAAACACAGCCAGCAGCCAGGGGCCTCTCTCTCGCCTATGAGGCACTGAGGCTGCTGTGACCTCACAAGCCCACCCAGCAGTCATTGGCCTCAAACTGGCCTATCAGGCACTGAGGCTGCTGTGACCTCACAAGCACGGCCAGCAGGCATGGGCATCCAACTGCCCTATAAGACACTGAGGCTGCTGTGACGTCACAAGCACAGCCAGCAGCTGTGGGTCTGCCACTGGCCTGTCAGGCAATAGGACTGCTGTGACCTGACAAGCACAGCCAGCAGCTATGGGCCTGCCACTGGCCTATAGGGCACTGAGGCTGCTGTGACCTCACAAGCACAGCGAGGAGCCAGAGGCCTGCCATTGCCCTATAAGGTACAGAGACAAATGTGACCTCAAAAGGCAGCCAGCAGACGGGGCCTCCCACGGGCCTATCAGGAAATAGGACTGCTGTGACCTCACAAGCACAGCCAGCAGCTATGGGCCTGCCACTGGCCTATGAGGCACTGAGGCTTCTCTGACCTCACAAGCACAACCAGCAGCTATGGACCTCGCACTGGCTATCAGGCACTCATACTGCTGTGACCTCACAAGCACAGCCAGCAGCCATGGGCCTGCCCCTGGTGTATGAGGAACTAGGACTCCTGTGCCTTCACAAGCACAGGCAGCAGCTGTGGGCCTGCCACTGAACTGTGAAGCACGGAGACAAACATGGCCTCACAAGCACAACCAGCAGCCAGGGGCCTGCCACTGCCCTATGAGACACTGAGGCTGCTGTGACCTCACAAGCAAAGCCAGCAGCCAGGGGACTCCCTTTGGCCTATGAGGCACTGATGCTGCTATGACCTCACAAGGACAGCCAACAGCCAGGAGCCATCCCACTGGCCTATCAGGCTATAGGACTGCTGTGACCTCACAAGCACAGCCAGCAGCTATGGGCCTGCCAGTGACCTATCAGACACGTGTCGCGGCCCGAAAGGAGTCGTTCAGGACGACCTCCCTCCCCTTAGGACCAACGACCAAGTTCGTGATGCCCTTGCACTCAATTAAGGTGAAAACGACACCAGCCAACCAGTTTAAGATTTATTAAGGCAAAATGGAATCAACTAACGAGACATGTCCCGCGTCACACGTTTAGGGAAAAAGAGAGGAAAAGGGGAAGAGAGAGAGAGAAAGATATCACCACCCGTGGATCCAGCGGCGTCCCGTTGGTCCTCTTCTTTTGGGAGTCCTTGCGGCGGGGCGGGGGGGCAGAGGGGGGAAGCTCCCGTCTGGTTCCGCTGACTCTGCTCGAGTTCTTCAGTCGTCGCAAGCAAGCCCCCCCATTCACACAGTCTGCAGTTTTTATAGGTTCTTGCCCGGCCTCTGGGAGGTGCTTCCTCGCTTCCCATGCAGATTAACCGTCATGCGCAGTCCGCCCTCTCGGAACCTTCCAGAAATGGGCTGGGGTATCTGGGGGTCTCCTGCTCATGCGCAGATGGCAAATGAGTACGTGCGGTTCGTGCCCTAGAGACGCCCTTCTGCCCTTTTCGCACCCTTTTTACCCCGTGCAGGTGCACGAGGTTGTTTACTTCGCAGACGGCTCCCGGGGGCGCCAGCGCGGCATTGCCCGACACACCTTGGCAGCGGCAGCTTTGCAGCAGCAGCAGCAATGTCAAGACAAAACCGCATTTAGTACCGGTCCTCTACACCACCCCGTGTCTCAACATTGCAGCTTGGCAGCAGGAGAGAGAGAGAGAGAAAGAAAGCAAGCAAGCAAGGAAGGAAAGGAGAGAGAATTAGGGACGGGGGGGAAGTCGTGGGAACAACATGGGTTTGGGTAAAAAATAAAGTGCTTAACAGTGATTAAACAGAGGTCTTGCTCAATGCAAGCTTATTCTTTAACAACTTCAACAACATTTAACTTTACAAAACAGACATCAAAACTGAGTTAATGAGGTAGGATTGTTACAATAGGCATAAAACAGCTGGCAAATGCGCTGTGGATGTCAATATGCAATTTCCTCCTTCAGGAGAAACTGGGAAATGATGGGTACTGTGGTTGGCCACGGCCAATGGATGGCACGGATTTTCTTTATGCCGTCCGGCAAGGTGGTAGGAACAAATTGCATATTTGACACAACATGTCCGATTAATTGAACAAAGCAAGGAATTATACAAGAACATTAAGGCGGCAACTGCACCTAACAAATACAGTATTAACTGTTTCACCCACGGTGCCCCCAGTAACCAGGACTACAAATCGCCACTCCAGCCATTCCAGGTTTGGACGAGGACGTGGGCTATTTTTCTGATATCTTTGGTTAACTGGAGAACTACTTCGCCTACATCATCTATTTCCAAACAACAGTTAGGAATATTTAATTTCCCACACACTTCTCCCTCTTCAGCTAACAGGTAATCTAAAAACCATGTGGTGCTGAAGGATTGCCGTGCGCATCTGTTGGGATTGCCAAGTTAGAAGATCTATCGTGTCAGCGGTTTTGTTGGTAATAATTTCTAGAGCCACTTGTAGTCTGATTATTTCCCCATTTTTGCGTCCCGCCCAAATTTCCCTTAATGGATCGCGTCTTACAGGCAACACTTCTGTCTCCAAGGTTATCATATACCTTTATGCCTAACCGAGGTCCACTTGTTTCTGGCAAAAGGAAAAACAAAGGTCTGATAATCCCTATATAACAAATTCCCAACCACCCCGTGGGTAAAAATGTATATGCTGTGTGCCTGCATATCCAGTAATGCCCCTTCTTAGCTCCAATGCCCTGAGCAAATGGCCCGTTTATCCCTGGTGGGAATTGAAAGTAAGTTGCATCTCTGTTGCCCAGAGGGCTGAAGAAGGTGGTTGCCCCATCACCTATTTGGCCGGTACAATACCAAGCCCCAGAAGTGTATTCTGGTGGTAGGTTTGCCATAGCACATATAAGCACATTAAGACAAGAAGTATCTTTCCAACACAAGTTAAGAATGCCATTCTTGGCTGTTGTGTTTTCAACAATAAAGCTAATTATGATCGCAGCACACAATTACAAAAAATGATAAAAATAACTGTTATAACTACCACAGGTAGTATCGTTGAGGACACTCAAGCTCAACATAAGACAAGTCTTCTTCCCCAGTGTCCTCTTCCTTTTACATTGTTGACCTAAAAGGAAGGGAGGATCCACCTGGCATGGATTCTATGATCTTTCCCATGGGCATCAGTAGCTACCCATGCATACAGATTTTTTGAAGCTTTTAGTACTAGAGGTATTTGTCCCACAGTGGGTAAGTCCACTAGAACCGGTTGTCCCGGGTGATACAAGGGATTCCTCGGTTTCTTATTCTCCCCAGTCCCAGGTAAGAGGGATGGAGGATTAGGGCAAAAAGCAGCGAGTCTGGGGCAGCCATTTACTCCCCATCGTCCATTGACTTTAGTTACTGCATCAGATATTCGTCGCGCCCATCCGGGATTGTGCGGTCTCAGGGTTCGTTTTAAGAGTCCTGGGGTGCAGACGGGGTCTTGGGATAAGGGAGGAGGAACTTTGGGGTTTGAGGAAGATGGGGTTCCCCTTATCCTGTCCCAACTTCTTACCAAACCTTCCAGGTTGGGAGTTGGTAACCTATCCATGACTTCTCTGGGAATTCCCTTTGAAATGCCTTCTGCCCATAATAATTGTCTCCTGCTATCCAACACCCGTACCGGTTTCCCAGGATGTGGGTGTTGCAGTGATTTATATTGCCTCCCACTTTCCTCAACTCTTCTTATTTCTGCTTTATGCTTTGTTTCCCCCTGGCCAGTGAATCCCATACGCCTTCCGTAATTAATTAGCTCCTGTGCCACCTCCCCCCAAGTCATGTTGGGGGGGCCTCCCCTTCGTCTCGGTCGGGGAGTTCGTAATCGGTCTTGCAGCTGAACAGCATCAGGAAGTCCCCTGATCAGAGGATGTAACCTCTCGGGGTCTGCCACACACTGCATGGGGGAGGGCTGCTGCGGAAGCAGCAAACGGTCATGCATCAATTGGAGGCAAGCAGTTTTCTGCACGCTTTCCAGAATGTGGCCCGCTGTGGGTGTTTTAATAGAAAAAGGGTCTCCTCTTTCCATTGGGTCTAATCCTCCTGCCCAGTAGGCTACCCTCTGGGTCAAGGACCATGGTTCCCTGTTATCATTTGTGGTTAGAAAGACTCTGGGTCCCCAATATCCTCTAGCTTCATCTTCGCTCAGCAGAATGCGATCCCCCCCGGTGAGGGAGACTCTCCACACATACTCAGTTTCAGTTTCCCGGGAGCCCCGGGAGTATTTTTCCTGTATTTTAGCCAAGTCCTGAGGGGAATAGGGGATAATACGCGTGGTACGTCGTTGAATACCCCCCCTGACCATTATCAGTGGTTTCCGTTTTAATCAAGGGTCTCATTACTACATTCCCATCTCCAGGATAAAAGCAG
Source organism: Dromaius novaehollandiae (assembly GCF_036370855.1). NCBI lineage: Eukaryota > Metazoa > Chordata > Aves > Casuariiformes > Dromaiidae > Dromaius > Dromaius novaehollandiae. Next base: position 436,685 of record NW_026991432.1, on the reverse strand, counting down.
TTCCTGCTGTCTTCTAATTCTTTAATTGGATATATGGATTTTAGATCAGATGCCTGTTTTCCGTCTAGTTCGGCCAAATTCGAGAATCCCGGTTCACTATCATTAACCCCCCGCCTGTTTTCTTCCAATTCAGACCGCAGGATTCTCTCTCGGTCTAGTGAGTCTGATAAGATTATGTGAAGCCGCTGAGTAAGGTTGCGCTCCGCAGTGAGTTGACTTTGCAAGTTTCTTACCTGTTCTTGCAAAGACTCAACTGTCTCTTTGGCTCGACTCCGGGAGTCTTGCAAGAACTCGATTGTCTCTTTGGCTCGACTCTGGGAGTTTCTTATGTGTTCTCCCAAGGACTCAATGGTCTTTTTATCACCTTGCCTCCCCCACCGGGCAGCAGTGCCGCTCCTAAAACACCACAAACTGTTGCCCGAGCCATGCCAAGAGAGAGCAGGGCTTTATAGCCCTTCAGATTCGCAAAAAGAGGATTATCCTTCATTGTCGGATCCTCTGTACTACAAATTATTCACAAGCACAGCACACTGTCACGGGCCTGCCACTGCCATAAAGGGCACGGAGGCTGCTGTGACCTCACAAGCACAGCCAGCATGTATGGGCCTGAAACTGCCCTATAGGGCACTGAGGCTGCTGTGACCTCACAAGCACAGCCAGCAGCTATGGGCCTCCCACTGGCCTATAGGGCACTGAGGCTTCTCTGACCTCACAGCAGTCATTGGCCTTGAACTGGCCTATCAGGAATAGGACTGCTGTGACCTGACAAGCACGGCCAGCAGGCATGGGCATCCAACTGCCCTATAAGGCCCCGAGACAAACGTGACCTCATAACGCAGCCAGCAGGCATGGAGCTGTCACTGCCCTATCAGGCACTGGTACTTCCGTGACATCACAAGTACAGCCAGCAGCCATGGGCATCCCACTGGCCAATGAGGCACTAAGACAAAGGTGACCTCAAAACGCAGCCAGCAGCCATGGGCCTGCCACTGGCCTATCAGGCAACAGGACTGCTGTGACCTCACAAGGACAGCCAGCAGCCAGCAGCCAGGGCATCGCACTGGCATATGAGGCACTGAGGCTGCTGTGACCTGACAAAATCAGCCAGCAGCGAGAGGCCTGCCACTGGCCTATCAGTCACTCAGACTGCTGTGACCTCACAAGCACAGCCAGCAGCCATTGGCCTGCCACAGACCTATCAGGCAATAGGACTGCTGTGAGCTCACAAGCACAGCCAGCAGGCAGGGGCCTTCCACTGCCTGATGAGGCGCTGACACTGCTGTGAGCTCACAAGCACAGCCAGCAGTGAAGGGCCTGCCACTGGCCTAGGAGGCACTGAGGCTGCTGTGACCTCACAAGCACAGCCAGCAGCCAGGAGCCTGCCACTGGCCTCGGAGGCAGTGAGGCTGCTGTGACCTCACAGTCACAGCCAGCAGCCAGGAGCCTGCCACTGGCCTAGGAGGCACTCAGGCTGCTGTGACGTCACAAGCACAGCCAGCAGCCAGGAGCCTGCCACTGGCCTAGGAGGCACTGAGGCTGCTGTGACCTCACAAGCACAGCCAGCAGCCATGAGCCTGCTACCGGCCTAGGAGGCACTCAGGCTACTGTGACGTCACAAGCACAGCCAGCAGCCATGAGCCTGCCACTGGCCTAGGAGGCACTGAGGCTGCTGTGACCTCACAGTCACAGCCAGCAGCCAGGAGCCTGCCACTGGCCTAGGAGGCACTCAGGCTGCTGTGGCGTCACAAGCACAGCCAGCAGCCAGGAGCCTGCCACTGGCCTAGGAGGCACTGAGGCTGCTGTGACCTCACAAGCACAGCCAGCAGCTGTGAGCCTGCTACCGGCCTAGGAGGCACTGAGGCTACTGTGACGTCACAAGCACAGCCAGCAGCCATGAGCCTGCCACTGGCCTAGGAGGCACTGAGGCTGCTGTGACCTCACAAGCACAGCCAGTAGCCAGGAGCCTGACACTGGCCTAGGAGGCACTGAGGCTGCTGTGACCTCACAAGCACATCCAACATCCATGAGCCTGATACTGGCCTAGGAGGCACTCAGGCTGCTGTGACCTCCCAAGCACAGCCAGCAGCCTGTTACTGACCTAGGAGGCACTGAGGCTGCTGTGACCTCACAAGCACAGCCAGCAGCCATGAGCCTGACACTGGCCTAGGAGGCACTGAGGCTGCTGTCACCTCACAAGCACAGCCAGCAGCCAGGAGCCTGCTACTGGCCTAGGAGGCACTCAGACTGCTGTGACCTCCCAAGCTCAGCCAGCAGCCATGAGCCTGCCACTGGCCTTAGAGGCACTGAGGCTGCTGTGACCTCACAAGCACAGCCAGCAGGAGGCGCTGTAGACTAACTTATGAGGCACTGAGGCTGCTGTGACCTCACCAGCACAACCAGCAGCCAGGAGCCTGCCACTGCCATAGGAGGCACTGAGGCTGCTGTGACCTCACAAGCACAGCCAGCAGCCAGGAGCCTGCGACTGGCCTAGGAGGTACTAAGGCTGCTGTGACCTCACAAGCACATCCAACATCCATGAGCCTGCCACTGGCCTAGCAGGCACTCAGGCTACTGTGACCTCACAAGCACAGCCAGCAGCCAGGAGCCTGACACTGGCCTAGGAGGCACTGAGGGTGCTGTGACCTCACAAGCACAGCCAGCAGCCAAGAGCCTGCGAGTGGCCTAGGAGGTACTGAGGCTGCTGTGACCTCCCAAGCACATCCAACATCCATGAGCCTGCCACTGGCCTAGCAGGCACTCAGACTGCTGTGACCTCACAAGCTCAGCCAGCAGCCATGAGCCTGACACTGGCCTAGGAGGCACTGAGGCTGCTGTGACCTCACAAGCACAGCCAGCAGCCAGGAGCCTGCTACTGGCCTAGGAGGCACTCAGACTGCTGTGACCTCCCAAGCTCAGCCAGCAGCCATGAGCCTGACACTGGCCTCGGAGGCCCTGAGGCTGCTGTGACCTCACAAGCACAGCCAGCAGGAGGCGCTGTAGACTAACTTATGAGGCACTCAGGCTGCTGTGACCTCACCAGCACAGCCAGCAGCCAGGAGCCTGCCACTGCCATAGGAGGCACTGAGGCTGCTGTGACCTCAAAAGCACAACCAGCAGCCAGGGGACTGCCACTGGCCTCGGAGGCCCTGAGGCTGCTGTGACCTCACAAGCACAGCCAGCAGGAGGCGCTGTAGACTAACTTATGAGGCACTCAGGCTGCTGTGACCTCACCAGCACAGCCAGCAGCCAGGAGCCTGCCACTGCCATAGGAGGCACTGAGGCTGCTGTGACCTCACAAGCACAGCCAGCAGCCAGGAGCCTGCTACTGGCCTAGGAGGCACTCAGACTGCTGTGACCTCCCAAGCCCAGCCAGCAGCCATGAGCTTGCCAGTCGCCTGGGAGGCACTGAGGCTGCTGTGACCTCACAAGCACAGCCAGCAGCCATGAGCCTGCCACTGCCCTATGGGGCACTGAGGGTGCTGTGACCTCACAAGCACAGCCAGCAGCCAAGAGCCTGCCACTGGCCTTGGAGGCACTGAGGCTGCTGTGACCTCACAAACACAGCCAGCAGCCATGAGCCTGCCACTGGCTTAGGAGGCACTGAGGCTGCTGTGACCTCACCAGCACAGCCAGCAGTCAGGGGCCTGCCACTGGCTTAGGAGGCACTGAGGTTGCTGTGACCTCACAAGCACCGCCAGCAGCCATGAGCTAGCCAGTGGCCAAGGAGGCATGGAGGCTGCTGTGACCTCACAAGCACAGGAGCAGCCAGGAGCATGCCACTGGCCTAGGAGGCACTCAGGCTGCTGTCACCTGACAAGCACAGCCAGCAGCCAGGAGCCTGCCACTGCCCTGAGAAGCACTGAGGCTGCTGTGACCTCACAAGCACAGAAAGCAGCCATGAGCCTGCCACTGGCCTTTGAGGCACGGAGGCTGCTGTGACCTCACAAGCACAGAAAGCAGTCATGAGCCTGACACTGGCCTAGGAGACACTGAGGCTGCTGTGACCTCACCAGCACAGCCAGCAGCTAGGAGCCTACAACTGGCCTCAGGGGCACTGAGGCTGCTGTGACCTCACAAGCACAGCCAGCAGCCATGAGCTAGCCAGTGACCTAGGAGGCACTGAGGCTGCTGTGACCTCACAAGCACAGCCAGCAACCATGAGCCTGCCACTGGCCTCGGAGGCACTGAGGCTGCTGTGACCTCACAAGCACAGCCAGCAGCCAGGATCCTGCCACTGCCCTATAAGATACAGAGACAAATATGACCTCAAAAGGCAGCCAGCAGACAGAGGCCTGCCACAGGCCTATCAGGAAATAGGACTGCTGTGACCTGACAAGCACAGCCAGCAGGCATGGGCATCCAACTGCCCTATGAGGCCCCAAGACAAACGTGACCTCATAACGCAGCCAGCAGGCATGGAGCTCTCACTGCCCAGTGAGGCACTATGACAAAGGTGACCTCAAAATGCAGCTAGCCGACAGAGGCGTGCCAGTGGCCTATCAGGCAACAGACCTGCTATGACCTCACAAGCACAGCCAGCAGCCAGCAGCAAGGGCATACCACTGGCCTATGAGGCACTGAGGCTGCTGTGACGTCACAAAAACAGCCAGCACCCAGAGGCCTGCCACTGGCCTATCAGTCACTCAGACTGCTGTGACGTCAACAGGACAGCCAGCAGCCATTGGCCTGCCACTGACCTATCAGGCAATAGGACTGCTGTGACGTCACAAGCACAGCCAGCAGCTGTGGGTCTGTCACTGGCCTAGGAGGCACGGAGGCTGCTGTGACCTGACAAGCACAAACAGAAGGGGGCGCCTGCCCCTAACCTATGAGGCCCTGAGGCTGCTGTGACCTCACAAGCACAGCCAGCAGCCATGAGCCTGCCACTGGCCTAGGAGGCACTGAGGCTGCTGTGACCTCACAAGCACAGCCAGCAGACAGGGGCTTGACACTGCCCTAGGAGGTACTGAGGCTACTGTGACCTCACAAGCACACCTAGCAACCATTAGCCTACCAGTGGCTTATGAGGCCCTGAGGCTGCTGTGACCTCACAAGCCCAGCCAGCAGCTATGAGCTTGCCAGTCGCCTGGGAGGCACTGAGGCTGCTGTGACCTCACAAGCACAGCCAGCAGCCATGAGCCTGCCACTGCCCTATGAGGCACTGAGGGTGCTGTGACCTCACAAGCACAGCCAGCAGCCAAGAGCCTGCCACTGGCCTCAGGAGCACTGAGCTGTGGGTCTGTCACTGGCCTAGGAGGCATGGAGGCTGCTGTGACCTCACAACACACAGCCAGCAGCCAGGGGCCTGCCACTGCCTGATGAGGCGCTGACACTGCTCTGACCTCACAAGCACAGCACACTGTCACGGGCCTGCCACTGCCATAAAGGGCACGGAGGCTGCTGTCACCTCACAAGCACAGGCAGCAGACAGGGGCCTGCCATTGGCCTGTGAAGCACTGAGGCTGCTGTGACCTCACGAGCACAGACAGCAGACAGGGGCCTGCCACTGCCCCATAAGACACTGAGGCTGCTGTGACCTCACAAGCACAGCCAGCAGCTGTGGGTCTGCCACTTGCCTATCAGGCAATAGGACTGCTGTGACCTGACAAGCACAGCCAGCAGCTATGGGCCTGCCACTGGCCTGTGAAGCACTGAGGCTGCTGTGACCTCACAAGCACAGACAGCAGACAGGGGCCTGCCACTGCCCTATAAGACACTGAGGCTGCTGTGACCTCACAAGCAAAGCCAGCAGCTGTGGGTCTGCCACTTGCCTATCAGGCAATAGGACTGCTGTGACCTGACAAGCACAGCCAGTAGCCAGGGGCCTGCCACTGGCCTAAAGGGAACGGAGGCTGCTGTGACCTCACGAGCCCAGGCAGCAGCCAAGGGCCTGCCACTGCCCTATAGGGCACTGAGGCTGCTGTGACCTCACAAGCACAGCCAGCAGCTATGGGCCTGCCACTGTGCTATGAGGCACTGAGGCTGCTGTGACCTCACAAGCACAGCCAGCAGCCAGGGGCCTGCTGCTGGCCAATCAGGCTGTAGGAGTGTTGTGACCTGACAAGCACAGCCAGCAGCAATTGGTCTGCCACTGGCCTACAAGAAAAGGAGGCTGATGTGACCTCACAAGCACAGCGAGTAGCCAGGGGCCTCCCACTGACCTATAAGGTACAGAGACAAATGTGACCTCAAAAGGCATCCAGCACACAGGGGCCTTCCACGGCCCTATCAGGAACTAGGACTGCTGTGACCTCACAAGCACAGCCAGCAGCTATGGGCCTGCCACTGGCCTATAGGGAACGGAGGCTGATGTGACCTCACAAGCACAGCCAGCAGCCATTGGCCTGCCACTGTCCAAACAGGCACTGAGTTTGCTCTGACCTCACCAGCACACCAAGCAGCCATTGGCCTCCCTCTGGCCTACAGGAAAAGGAGGCTGATGGGACCTCACAAGCACAGCGAGGAGCCAGAGGCCTCCCACTGCCCTATAAGGTACAGAGACAAATGTGACCTCAAAAGGCAGCCAGCAGACAGAGGCCTGCCACAAGCCTATCAGGAAATAGGACTGCTGTGACGTTACAAGCACAGCCAGCAGCTTCGGGCCTGCCACTGGCCTATGAGGCACGGAGGCTGCTGTGACCTCAAAAGCACACCAAGCAGACATTGGCCTCCCATGGGCCTGTCAGGCACTGAGGCTGCTGTGACCTCACAAGCACAGCCAGCAGCCATTGGCCTCCAACTGCCTGATGAGGCGCTGACGCTGCTGTCAACTCAGAAGCACAGTAAATAGTCAGGGGCCTGCCACTGCCCTAAAGGGCATGGAGGCTGCTGTGACCTCAGAAGCCCAGTGAGCAGCTATGGGCCTGCCACTGCCCTATAGGGCACTGAGGCTTCTCTGACCTCACAAGCCCACCCAGCAGTCATTGGCCTCGAACTGGCATACCTGGCACTGAAGCTTCTGTAACCTGAAAAGCACAGCCAGCAGCCATGGGCCTGCCACTGGCCTGTGAAGCACTGAGGCTGCTGTGACCTCACAAGCACAGCCAGCAGACAGGGGCCTGCCACTGCCCTATAAGACACTGAGGCTGCTGTGACCTCACAAGCAAAGCCAGCAGCTGTGGGTCTGCCACTGGCCTATCAGGCTGTAGGACTGCTGTGACCTCACAAGCACAGCCAGCAGACAGGGGCCTGCCAGTGACCTATCAGACACGTGTCGCGGCCCGAAAGGAGTCGTTCAGGACGACCTCCCTCCCCTTAGGACCAACGACCAAGTTCGTGATGCCCTTGCACTCAATTAAGGTGAAAACGACACCAGCCAACCAGTTTAAGATTTATTAAGGCAAAATGGAATCAACTAACGAGACATGTCCCGCGTCACACGTTTAGGGAAAAAGAGAGGAAAAGGGGAAGAGAGAGAGAGAAAGATATCACCACCCGTGGATCCAGCGGCGTCCCGTTGGTCCTCTTCTTTTGGGAGTCCTTGCGGCGGGGCGGGGGGGCAGAGGGGGGAAGCTCCCGTCTGGTTCCGCTGACTCTGCTCGAGTTCTTCAGTCGTCGCAAGCAAGCCCCCCCATTCACACAGTCTGCAGTTTTTATAGGTTCTTGCCCGGCCTCTGGGAGGTGCTTCCTCGCTTCCCATGCAGATTAACCGTCATGCGCAGTCCGCCCTCTCGGAACCTTCCAGAAATGGGCTGGGGTATCTGGGGGTCTCCTGCTCATGCGCAGATGGCAAATGAGTACGTGCGGTTCGTGCCCTAGAGACGCCCTTCTGCCCTTTTCGCACCCTTTTTACCCCGTGCAGGTGCACGAGGTTGTTTACTTCGCAGACGGCTCCCGGGGGCGCCAGCGCGGCATTGCCCGACACACCTTGGCAGCGGCAGCTTTGCAGCAGCAGCAGCAATGTCAAGACAAAACCGCATTTAGTACCGGTCCTCTACACCACCCCGTGTCTCAACATTGCAGCTTGGCAGCAGGAGAGAGAGAGAGAGAAAGAAAGCAAGCAAGCAAGGAAGGAAAGGAGAGAGAATTAGGGACGGGGGGGAAGTCGTGGGAACAACATGGGTTTGGGTAAAAAATAAAGTGCTTAACAGTGATTAAACAGAGGTCTTGCTCAATGCAAGCTTATTCTTTAACAACTTCAACAACATTTAACTTTACAAAACAGACATCAAAACTGAGTTAATGAGGTAGGATTGTTACAATAGGCATAAAACAGCTGGCAAATGCGCCGTGGATGTCAATATGCAATTTCCTCCTTCAGGAGAAACTGGGAAATGATGGGTACTGTGGTTGGCCACGGCCAATGGATGGCACGGATTTTCTTTATGCCGTCCGGCAAGGTGGTAGGAACAAATTGCATATTTGACACAACATGTCCGATTAATTGAACAAAGCAAGGAATTATACAAGAACATTAAGGCGGCAACTGCACCTAACAAATACAATATTAACTGTTTCACCCACGGTGCCCCCAGTAACCAGGACTACAAATTGCCACTCCAGCCATTCCAGGTTTGGACGAGGACGTGGGCTATTTTTCTGATATCTTTGGTTAACTGGAGAACTACTTCGCCTACATCATCTATTTCCAAACAACAGTTAGGAATATTTAATTTCCCACACACTTCTCCCTCTTCAGCTAACAGGTAATCTAAAAACCATGTGGTGCTGAAGGATTGCCGTGCGCATCTGTTGGGATTGCCAAGTTAGAAGATCTATCGTGTCAGCGGTTTTGTTGGTAATAATTTCTAGAGCCGCTTGTAGTCTGATTATTTCCCCATTTTTGCGTCCCGCCCAAATTTCCCTTAATGGATCGCGTCTTACAGGCAACACTTCTGTCTCCAAGGTTATCATATACCTTTATGCCTAACCGAGGTCCACTTGTTTCTGGCAAAAGGAAAAACAAAGGTCTGATAATCCCTATATAACAAATTCCCAACCACCCCGTGGGTAAAAATGTATATGCTGTGTGCCTGCATATCCAGTAATGCCCCTTCTTAGCTCCAATGCCCTGAGCAAATGGCCCGTTTATCCCTGGTGGGAATTGAAAGTAAGTTGCACCTCTGTTGCCCAGAGGGCTGAAGAAGGTGGTTGCCCCATCACCTATTTGGCCGGTACAATACCAAGCCCCAGAAGTGTATTCTGGTGGTAGGTTTGCCATAGCACATATAAGCACATTAAGACAAGAAGTATCTTTCCAACACAAGTTAAGAATGCCATTCTTGGCTGTTGTGTTTTCAACAATAAAGCTAATTATGATCGCAGCACACAATTACAAAAAATGATAAAAATAACTGTTATAACTACCACAGGTAGTATCGTTGAGGACACTCAAGCTCAACATAAGACAAGTCTTCTTCCCCAGTGCCCTCTTCCTTTTACATTGTTGACCTAAAAGGAAGGGAGGATCCACCTGGCATGGATTCTATGATCTTTCCCATGGGCATCAGTAGCTACCCATGCATACAGATTTTTTGAAGCTTTTAGTACTAGAGGTATTTGTCCCACAGTGGGTAAGTCCACTAGAACCGGTTGTCCCGGGTAATACAAGGGATTCCTCGGTTTCTTATTCTCCCCAGTCCCAGGTAAGAGGGATGGAGGATTAGGGCAAAAAGCAGCGAGTCTGGGGCAGCCATTTACTCCCCATCGTCCATTGACTTTAGTTACTGCATCAGATATTCGTCGCGCCCATCCGGGAATGTGCGGTCTCAGGGTTCGTTTTAAGAGTCCTGGGGTGCAGACGGGGTCTTGGGATAAGGGAGGAGGAACTTTGGGGTTTGAGGAAGATGGGGTTCCCCTTATCCTGTCCCAACTTCTTACCAAACCTTCCAGGTTGGGAGTTGGTAACCTATCCATGACTTCTCTGGGAATTCCCTTTGAAATGCCTTCTGCCCATAATAATTGTCTCCTGCTATCCAACACCCGTACCGGTTTCCCAGGATGTGGGTGTTGCAGTGATTTATATTGCCTCCCACTTTCCTCAACTCTTCTTATTTCTGCTTTATGCTTTGTTTCCCCCTGGCCAGTGAATCCCATACGCCTTCCGTAATTAATTAGCTCCTGTGCCACCTCCCCCCAAGTCATGTTGGGGGGGCCTCCCCTTCGTCTCGGTCGGGGAGTTCGTAATCGGTCTTGCAGCTGAACAGCATATTGTTTTAAAGCATCAGGAAGTCCCCTGATCAGAGGATGTGACCTCTCGGGGTCTGCCACACACTGCATGGGGGAGGGCTGCTGCGGAAGCAGCAAACGGTCATGCATCAATTGGAGGCAAGCAGTTTTCTGCACGCTTTCCAGAATGTGGCCCGCTGTGGGTGTTTTAATAGAAAAAGGGTCTCCTCTTTCCATTGGTCTAATCCTCCTGCCCAGTAGGCTACCCTCTGGGTCAAGGACCATGGTTCCCTGTTATCATTTGTGGTTAGAAAGACTCTGGGTCCCCAATATCCTCTAGCTTCATCTTCGCTCAGCAGAATGCGATCCCCCCCCGGTGAGGGAGACTCTCCACACATACTCAGTTTCAGTTTCCCGGGAGCCCCGGGAGTATTTTTTCCGAAGTCCTGAGGGGAATAGGGGATCATACGCGTGGTACGTCGTTGAATACCCCCCTGACCATTGTCAGTGGTTTCCGTTTTAATCAAGGGTCTCATTACTACGTTCCCATCTCCAGGATAAAAGCAGTTCCTGCTGTCTTCTAATTCTTTAATTGGATATATGGATTTTAGATCAGATGCCTGTTTTCCGTCTAGTTCGGCCAAATTCGAGAATCCCGGTTCACTATCATCAACCCCCCGCCTGTTTTCTTCCAATTCAGACCGCAGGATTCTCTCTCGGTCTAGTGAGTCTGATAAGATTATGTGAAGCCGCTGAGTAAGGTTGCGCTCCGCAGTGAGTTGACTTTGCAAGTTTCTTACCTGTTCTTGCAAAGACTCAACTGTCTCTTTGGCTCGACTCCGGGAGTCTTGCAAGAACTCGATTGTCTCTTTGGCTCGACTCTGGGAGTTTCTTATGTGTTCTCCCAAGGACTCAATGGTCTTTTTATCACCTTGCCTCCCCACCGGGCAGCAATTAGTGCCGCCCCTAAAACACCACAAACTGTTGCCCGAGCCATGCCAAGAGAGAGCAGGGCTTTATAGCCCTTCAGATTCTCAAAAGAGGATTATCCTTCATTGTCAGATCCTCTGTACTACAAATTATTCACAAGCACAGCACACTGTCACGGGCCTGCCACTGCCATAAAGGGCACGGAGGCTGCTGTGACCTCACAAGCACAGCCAGCAGCCAGGGGCCTGCCATTGGCCTGTGAAGCACTGAGGCTGCAGTGACCTCACAAATACAGCGAGGAGCAAGAGGCCTGCCATTGCCCTATAAGGTACAGAGACAAATGTGACCTCAAAAGGCAGCCAGCAGACAGAGGCCTGCCACGGGCCTATCAGGAAATAGGACTGCTGTGACCTTACAAGCACAGCCAGCAGCTATGGGCCTGCCACTGGCCTATGAGGCACTGAGGCTGCTATGACCTCAACAAGCACAGTCAGCAGCCAGGGGCCTGCCGCTGGCCTATCAGGAAACAGGACTGCTGTGACCTGACAAGCACAGCCAGCAGCTTTGGGCCTGCCACTGGCTTATGATGCACTGAGGCTTCTATGACCCCACAAGCACAGTCAGCAGCCAGGGGCCTGCTGCTGGCCTATCAGGCTGTAGGAGTGTTGTGACCTGACAAGCACAGCCAGCAGCTATGGGCCTGCCACTGGCCTATAGGGTACAGAGGCTGATGTGACTTCACAAGCACAGCCAGCAGCCATTGGCCTGCCACTGTCCAATCAGGCACTGAGGCTGCTTTGACCTAACCAGCACACCAAGCAGCCATTGGCCTCCCTCTGGCCTACAGGAAAAGGAGGCTGCTGTGACCTCACAAGCACAGCCAGCAGCCAGGGGCCTCCCACTGCACTATAAGGTACAGAGACAAATGTGACCTCAAAAGGCAGACAGAGGCCTGCCACTGGCCTATCAGGAAACAGGACTGCTGTGACCTCACAAGCACAGCCAGCAGCTTCGGGCCTGCCACTGGCTTATGATGCACTGAGGCTTCTATGACCCCACAAGCACAGTCAGCAGCCAGGGGCCTGCTGCTGGCCTATCAGGCTGTAGGAGTGTTGTGACCTCACAAGCACAGCCAGCCGCCATTGGCCTGCCACTGGCCTATACAGCACTGAGGCTTCTGTGACCTCACAAGCACAGTCAGCAGCCAGGGGCCTGCTGCTGGCCTCTCAGGCTGTAGGAGTGTTGTGACCTCACAAGCACAGCCAGCAGCCATTGGCCTGCCACTGTCCAAACAGGCACTGAGTTTGCTCTGACCTCACCAGCACACCAAGCAGCCATTGGCCTCCCTCTGGCCTACAGGAAAAGGAGGCTGATGGGACCTCACAAGCACAGCGAGTAGCCAGGGGCCTCCCACTGCCCTATAAGGTACAGAGACAAATGTGACCTCAAAAGGCAGCCAGCAGACAGAGGCCTGCCACAGGCCTATCAGGCAATAGGACTGCTGTGACGTTACAAGCACAGCCAGCAGCTGTGGGTCTGCCACTGGCTATCAGGCATTCAGACTGCTGTGACCTCACGAGCACAGCCAGCAGCCAGGAGCCTGCCACTGGCCTGTGAAGCACTGAGACAAATGTGACCTCACAAGCACAGCAAACAGCCTTGGGCATCCCACTGGCATATCAGTCAATGGGACTGCTGTGACCTCACGAGCACAGCCAGCAGCTATGGGCCTGCCACTGGCCTATAGGGCACGGAGGCTGCTGTGACCTCACAAGCACAGCCAGCAGGCACTGGCCTGCCCCTCGTATATCAGGCACTGAGGCTGCTGCTGTTTTGCTTCCCAAGGTCCTGGTGCCCAAGCAGGCCTTATTTCAAAGCCTTGACATCCTCCCTTTCGGAGTGTGGGGCACAGGAATGCAGCCTGCTTGTAACTCCCTTATCTTTCCAGCCTGCACCAGCTCTGGGGCCCTTTCTTACTGAACTAGGAGTGCGGCCTAAGGCTTCAGCAAATTTAGCTACTCATGAAGCAAGTTTTATCTAAGTGGCTACCTCTAGACCACTTCAGACTTAATGTTAGAAGTTATCCTAATCTACCTAGTTCACGCATTCCTTCTGAGCTTCCCAGGGTTGTCTTGTAACAATTCCCCCCTTTGAGACTTATATGATCATTTTCATATTAGTCTCACTCTTTTAAAATCTTTCCCATATTAATTTTGTACAACATCTACAAATGCATTGAATCACTACATAAACGCATACAAAAACTACTAACACCATTCCCAAAACTGTTAAACACTTTTTAACCCATGAGCTCACGTCAGGGAACCAGGAAGTCAACCATTTCCATGTTTCTTCAAATCCAAAAGAGGTATCCTCTTTCTGAACCCCATGTAAGATTTCAGTCTGCTTCCAGATTTCATTTAGATCGGTAGAAATTCTCCCGCTTTGATCCACATATACACAGCAACTAGTATTTATTATTGTACATACTCCTCCCTGAGATGCCAATAACATATCTAGAGCCATCCTGTTTTGGGTAGTTATTTTAGCAATTTCTGAAACCTCCTCTTGTAAAGCTGCAGTGGCATCAGAGGTTTTATTCCCTATTTTTTTCAATAACTGCTGAAATATTTACTATTGCTTTTTCAAGTTCACTCACTCCCAGTTGTGGAAACAGCCACCTTACGAATGACTGCAACCTAGTAGGTCGATCTATTAAAGGATTATTGACCCTCTTTTGTCTCCTTATGAATGTTCTTAGCCAGGATTTTTGGTATTTATTACTCAATTCTTTTCTTATAGTAACATTAGGGATTATTGCCCCTAAAGTACATGTCCCTGACCAATTAGGAGGTAGCACTTTTCGTGCCTTGTTTCCACACAACCAATACCATCCACTACCTTTTGGAACACGCCACCCATTTAGTTCCTTACTTGGCCACTTATAACCTATTCAGGTATCCGAGAGCAATCTTTATAACCTCCTACCTTAATGGCTCCAGTACAGTTGATCGGTTGCTTTCCATAAAGTATAGTTTTCTCCCACCATTTATTACTATTATTACATCTTTGGATACATTGATAATAATCTCCTGTCACCCTCTGGACTTCCCATTCCTGTTTGGTTGTTTCATAGGCACTCCAATTAGTGGGAAGCCCTTGTTGGAAAGTTCAGGGAAGTGGGTACACACCCAGCAATCCCTCTGGTTAACTATCTTCATAGATTTCGTAATTACTTCCAAATGGAGATTGTGACTCCAAAATCCTTCCTGATTCCCTTTAATTGTTTGGCTCAGGTAACCTAGAAAAACTAACCACCACATTTCTCCCCTGGTTGTTAAGGAGAACATCATTTTTACATAGATACCGTAACAACAATATTAACCCTATTCCTAACAATCAGATTAAAGCATTTTTTCCCTGAATACAATCTAAATTTAAAACCGATTCGCTTCTAATACATCTCATATATCTTTATATATTTTTAACTTTAGAGGTTGAACTTGTTCAGCTTTCCACGTCTCTCGAGGTACTGCTTTCACTCGGGTGTAATCTAAAAGTATAACTGGATGTACCTACGGAGAGAAGAACCTTTGCCATAGACAAGAGATAATCACTTAAAATTTGATCACCCTTAACGTGCATTTGAATTTCATTTCCAGTTAAATTTACAGTGTAAGGTTTGCCATACAGAATCTCAAATGGACTAACTTTCTCCCTAACCCTTGGGGTTATTCTGGTTCTTAATAATGCCAGAGGTAAAACATCAGTCCATTTCATCTGAGTCTCCTGACACAATTTTCCTACCTGTCTCTTAATTGTTTGATTCATTCTTTCCACTTTTCCACTGGATTGTGGCCTCCAGGGGGTATGTAAGTCCCATTTAATTTGTAGTATTTTTGAGATTTGTTGTACTATTTCTGCTATAAAATGAGGTCCCCTATCTGAAGAAAACCCTTCTGGTACCCTAAATCTTGGTATGATTTCTTTTAATAACATTTTCACTACCTCCCCTGCTTTAGTGGTACGACACGGGAAAGCCTCAGGCCATCCTGAAAAGGTGTCAACAATTACCAACAAATGTTTATATCCATTACATCTTGGTAATTCAGAAAAATCAATTTGCCAGTAATCCCCAGGCATGAAGCCCCTTTTTACTTCCCCTGGGGGGGCTTCTTCTGAATCCTGGGATTATTTCTAAGACAGATTTCACATTTTTGTGTAATACCCTTTGCAATTATTAACATACTAACTCCCACAGCAAATCTTTTAACTGTTTCAACCAATGCCTCAGCTCCCATGTGGGTACTACCATGTATTTGCTTCATCAGCTTCTTCATTATCGGCAAAGTTACCACACACTGTCCAGTAGATGTCACCCACCATCCTTCAGGAGTTTTTATGCATTTCAGTATTTCTGCTGATTTATTTTCTTTTTCAGTGTATACTGGAATTTCCATTTTTAACAGTCTCTCTGGAACTAATGCTGCCACTGACATGGATAATGCTGCCCTTTTTGCAGCCTCATCGGCCTGTTACGGAAATTAGGCTTGTCGGCCACCATAACAGAGTTCGACCCTAGGTTCCCCCAAGTAAAGTTCAGAGCCAAATCAAAACAAAGTAAATTTTAATCACACGCGTGCCGTAATTACAGCTCGAGCTGGGTGCCTCCGAAGAGGGACCCTAACATAAACAAATCCTGGGTAATTATAGTCTTTTCGACTTCCATTTCCCACCCCTCACGCGGTAGTTAGCCCAATAGTAATTTTTTGGTCTGGGGTCTCCTGCTCCTCATTGGGTCTCATCGTCTTTCTGAGGCAAGCTGGTTTTCTCCTTATTCTTGTTTTTTTGCAGTCTCTGATGACGGTTGTACTTCTGTTTTTGTTGGGTCTGGCGGTTGCCTCCCAAGGTCTTATTTTCCCCCATTGTTTTGGCGTCTTCCCTCTCGGAGTCGGTGACACAGGTGCGCAGACTGCGTGTGGCTCCCTTATCTTCCCAGCCTGAATGAGCTCTGAGGCACTATTTTTTATTAAACTAAGTAAAGATTCGTTACTTTTCCCACGCACGGCCTAAGGCTTCAGCAAATCTAGCCACTCATGCTAAGCAAGTTTTATATAAGTTGTGCTAAGCAGCCATTTCTAGACAGTTTCAATTCACTATTCTTTAACAGTTTCCCCCCTTTGTTTTTATGAAGCATCCCTGCTAATATTTTAAACAGAGTTCTCGAAGTCTTTCAAGGCATACTATCACTTTCCATACTCTTATATATAATATGATCGTAAGCAATAGGCATAACACAGTTAAACTGAACACAACTACTACCGGGTGCAATACATGATTATAAATCCCTGTTGTGGTTGGTGACCACCCTAGAAGAGTTTCCCAGCCATGATGTTCTCCGTCCCTTTTTACCCTTTCTAAGATATGATGTATCTCTTTTGCATCATGGTGAACAGTGATTAGAGTTTTCTGTCCACTGTTCCGGATGCGCTCTAGCAGTTGATGCAAATCATCATGTTGCAGTAGTTTCCTTACCAGGGTGAGATTCATCCCAATGGGAGTAGGTAATAAATTTTGAATTAATGTATAATTAGATTGTAACAATTGATAAGACGTGATAGGAGCTGAATAATTGAAATCACATCCCATGATTTTGGTAAAGCTACAAATACAAATATTTCAATGATTACTCATATCTACTACAATGCCATCTATAACTATAAGACTACAAAAGGTTCTCATACGTACACACCCTCTCCCAATATATACAAGTATAGTTGCAGGTGTTTCATCAGGGTGTATTTCAAAGTGACAAACATTTTGCTCAGTGTCAAGACAAATGTCTTGGGCTTTGATGGTATTACTTTCACAAATAAACCCTTGCTGTTCCTGTACAATACATGCGCTAACGTCCACAGTTTGCCATTTATTTCCATTTCGTTGGGCCCATACTCTGTGTTCCAATGGATAGAGTATAGCTCCATTGTGATTTAATCCTAACGCAATGATTGGATATATTGTATATGTTGGAGCATTACGTATTGTTGAAACAAAGGCTGTGGCCTTAGTGTTGATAGGATCATAAGTAAAATTGACCAGATACCACCAGGATTGGAATTCCTTTTCAAATTCGGTCACATTATCCCAAATTACCTTTCGAATTTCAGTGGGTAAAGTGCCTTCTTCCCCTCCCTTATAATCGCTGCTGCCATAGATTGCATCCACAGTTGAGCTTGGATGCAACTGAGGGCCAGGGAAATATTAATTTGGGCTTCCCCAAGTGCATCCACTATCAAGTGGTGATCTTTTTCATTCATTTTTTCCCACTGAGGTAATATCTCGGATGAAAGCCATTGGTTAGTTCCTAATGCTAATAGAGAAGACCTCAATGGATGTTTTAATCTGTATAAGTCACTTGTTGTTGTGCTCAGTTTATTTACGAGTACTTCAGCATCTATACTGTTTAGGACTCCCAATCCTGTTCCTATGATACCGGTCACATCTCTCCTTGTTCATTTTGGAGAGGTGAGGGTTCGCCTATGTAACCACGCCGTCCATCCCACATAGGACGTACCTAAGAATGGTGAACAGGTCGGTTTGATTGTAGAGATATAATTTGCATTAATAGCTCTACTCGTTTGAGAGACCATGATGGATTAAATAACACTCGTTGTTGGCCTGTATTTCTAATCACATACGGTCCAATTTCAAAGATTTGTGGGGATAAGGTTTTCTTACTCTTCACGGTAACAGAGTTATTTATATTGGTGGAAATAATTGTAGTCAGGGTAGGTATTGCTGTACTGGGCTCAATAATGTCTATTTTAAATTTAAATGACAGTCCCACATTGTGGTGAGCCCACAGGCAAACTATAACAACAGGTTGTTCTAAGGTAAAATTGTACCAACAATCCAGTTTTTCAGTGGCACAAATTTTCCTTTCTTTTTCATTTGATTTGATTTTAGTGAGAGAGATTTGAGTTGCCTTCTCATGGGTGGACCCGTTGATCACTCGACACCCTATCTTTATTTCCTTTCCTGTCCTTCCCAGGAGTTGGGGAAGTTGGTTAGTATTATCCCAGCTCCATTCATTTTCTGAGTATACGTCAGTTCCATGCATGACCAGGGCTGAGAGGTTTAAGTTTTTATCAGAACTTAATCCCATACTTCCGGTATACTTAACACGGGCCTGGGACCATGGCCACTCTAAGGTTCTTTGACCACAGCTTAGGGAAAGTAGCATTGCCAGGGTTTGAAACAGCAGGGTACAGTAAAGGGAAAGAGATTTGTGTTAGTGAGGCGAGTCCGAACAGATTACCCTGGGGAAGTCGTGTATCCCATCGAGCTTTACGTGGTTGTTTTCACTGTTCTGCTGCAACCTCTGCTGTGTTTGCTTCTTGGACTGTCACTCGTTTCACGTGAGAGTGGTGAATCCAATTCTCTTTTCCTAGAATTTTAACAGCGCAGTAAGAACTTAACAATACAGTATAGGGTCCTTCCCATTTTGGTTCTAGTTTTGTTTTTCGCGAGAATACCTTTATCAACACTTTATCTCCAGGCTGTATAGCATGTGCCTGAATGTCTGATGGCACCGGCTGAAACCACTGAGCCTGATTTTGCAAGGCCTTAAACCGTTCTTGTAAGGCTAGTACCTATTGTGTTACTCGTTCATCTCCGTCTAATAGGCTGGTCTTAGCAGGGATATAAGTCCCTGGTATCGCTAAATGTCTCCCAAAAAGAATTTCTGCTGGTGGTAGTCCTATGGGTTGCCGTGGAGAATTTCGAACATCCCACAGAGCTAAGTTTAATGCCTCTGGCCATTTTAGGCTAGCATGTGTGCATATTCTTGCTATTTTCTCTTTTAATGTTCTATTCATTCTTTCTACTTGTCCTGAAGATTGTGGGTGATAAGGAGCATGTAGGTTTCTTTTTATTCCTAACGATTTACATAACTGATTGATTATGCTTGCTGTAAAATGGGCACCCCTGTCTGAATCAATGGCTTCTGGGACCCCATACCTGGGTATGATTTCCTTCAGTAAGGCTTTTACCATTCCCCCTGTGTCAGCCTTTCTTGTTGGAAAAGCTTCTACCCAGCCTGATAACTGATCTATTATCACTAACAAGTGTTTCTATCCATAGACAGATGGCATATCTGCATAAGCTATTTGCAGCTTCTGGAAAGGGAAGTAAGCCCATGGTCGTCCCCCCCAAATCTGAGCTTGGCTTGTTATTTGAAAACTTCTGGCAGGTCGGGCAGCTATTTGTTATTCTTCTAGCAGCTGCATAGATTCCTGGAGCAGCCCATACTTTCTGTACCTGTTTAGCTATTCCCTCGGCTCCCCCATAAGCTTTATCGTGAAACCACCTAGCTATAGTAATTCAATATTTTTTTGGTAGAATTGGTTTTTCCCCAATTGTCCATATTCCATCACCATTTTGTTTTGCTTCCCACTGTTCCCATTGTTTTTTCTCTTCCACTGAGCAGTCTTTTTCATACATAGTTTTGGGGTCTATTAAGTTTGGCCACTCACTCTGGTCCATCCTTGGAACTGCCCCCATACATTCTCTCAGAGGTTGTTGAGCTGCAGCCCTCGCAGCAGCGTTGGCTAGAGCATTTCCTCTGCTAATTTCTGTAGTGTCTTTAGTATGGGCTGGGCAGTGTATTACCGCAATTTCTTTGGGCAGTTGAACTGCTTCCAGCAAATTACGTATTTCTTCTCCATTAGCTAATTTCTTTCCTGATGACGGCAAGAATCCTCGTTCTTTCCATAACATCCCTGTTGCATGACACACTCCAAATGCATATTTAGAGTCGGTATAGATATTTACCCGCAAGCTCTTACCTATTTTTTGCTGCTTGGGTCAATGCTATTAATTCTGCTCCTTGAGCACTTACTGATGGAGACAAAGGATTGGCCTCGAGCACCTCAAAGACGTTAGTGACAGCATAGCCGGAGTGACGTCTTCCGTCCAAATAATAGGATGACCCATCTGTAAACAGAACTAAGTCCGGGTTCTCCAAAGGTTCATCTTTAAGGTCCTCCCGGGGCTTGCTCGAGCTGACGACCACCTGCTCACAGGAATGATGTGGCTCTCCGTCCTCCGGTTGAGGCAATAGCGTTGCTGGATTCAAAATATTGCATCTTTTGAAAGTCACATTATCTGCATGCAGTATTATCAGTTCATAGCGGTCAGCTCTCTGTGGGGATAGTGCTTGAGTCGCATATTGCTTCATTAACAGTTCTACTTCATGTGGCACATACACAGTCAATGAATGACCCAAAACCACAGGTCGTGTTTTTTTCAGTAAGAGCTGCAGTAGCTGCTGTTGCTCTGATGCGTCCTGGAGTGCCTTTAGCTACCTCATCTAGTTGCGTGGAGTAATAGGCCACTGGTCTACGGTGAGGGCCTAGTTTTTGGGTGAGTACCCCACTTGCTACTCCCTGTCGCTCATGGACAAATAATTCAAATAGTTTGCTATAATCTGGTAACCCGAGAGCAGGGGCTGAAACCAACGCTTTTTTCACAGATGTAAAAGCTTTCTCCCTTTCCCTGGGGCCTTGGGCCCCAGGCCAAAGGCTCTATCTCCTCCTTTTTTGTTGCCTGTACCAGAGGCTTAGTAAGTTCTGCTAACCCCGGAATCCACGGTCGGCAGAATCCTACAGCTCCTAAAAATCCCCTAAGCTGTTTTTTTGTTACAGGACGAGGCATATCAAGAATTGTCTTTACTCGTTCTGGATCAACTAACCTGTGTCCTTCTCTTAAGATAAAACCCAAATATTTTACCTCTCTTTGACACAGCTGGAGTTTAGACAGAGATGCTCGATGCCCTTTTTCTGCAAGAGCGTTACATAGAGAAACAGTATCTTTCAAACATGTCTCATAATCTTTACTTGCTAATAACAAATCATCTACATATTGTATTAATGCAGAATGTCCTGGAAGTTCGATATCTGAGAGGTCATTTTTAAGTATACGCGAAAAAACAGTCGGAGACCCAGTAAATCCCTGTGGCAGCCTTGTCCAAGTTAATTGTTGTCCCTTCCAAGTGAAAGCAAAGAGATCTTGGCTATCTTCAGCTATCGGTATACTAAAAAAGGCTGCTGTTAGGTCAGTCACAGTAAAATAAGTTGCCCAGTGGGGTATCTGTAGTAAAATGGTTGATGGGTCGGGGACTACTGGATGTGGAGCAATTACATGTTGGTTTATAGCCCTTAAGTCTTGTACAAAGCGATACTCTGGATCACCATCAGCATCTTGCCTGTTCTTTTTAACTGGCAGAATTGGGGTGTTATATGGGGATTCACAGACTCTAAGGATACCCATTTTCAGATAATGATCAGTTTGTTTTTGGATACTCTTCTCTGCTTCCTTTGGGATAGGATATTGTTTAACTGCAGGAGGCAATCCCCCCTTTGTTTTTATCGAGACTGGACTGGCTGATTTCAGTAGTCCCACATCCATTCCTGAAGAGCTCCATAATTTTTTAGAAACTGATTCTAAACCTGTTGGAATTTGCAGATTAGTTGACTCTGGTTCTGGTGTCTTAGCCAGAACACATGAACCCATAATTATTAGCTTTATCCCTTCCGGCTGTAAGCAGATCTGAGTATCCAAGGCTTGCAGGAGATCTCTCCCCAAAAGGCATATAGGTGCGTCTGTGGAAATTATAAAACGTCCCCACACTGTTTTACCCCCAATAGTGAGTAATAAGGGCTTAGATAACATTCATTCGCCCTTTCCCATCACTCCTTGCATCACTATTTTATCTGATGATTTGCATCCTTTAGGCTCAAAATTTAAAAGGGAAAGGGTGGCTCCAGTATCCACTAGAAAGGGAACTTCTAAACCTTCAGTATTGCCATTACGTGACCCTCAAAATCCAAAACTACATCCCATAAATTTACTCCAATTTCCACAGTATTTTCTGAGTCTCCTGTTTCCTCTCATTGTGGATTGACTGGGAATCGCCTGGTCTCCTCCTTAGTGTTTGATTGTCTCATGCCGGTTCCTCTGTTCCTAACTACACGGGGCCTCACTGGGCACTCCTGCTGCCAGTGTCCTTGTTCCCCACAATAATAACAAACATCATTAACTCCTGACTGTACAGCACGTTCACTTTGGTTCCATCTATCTCTCCTGGCTCTTTCACGTCCCCTCCCCCTGGGTCCTCTAAATCCATCTCTTAACACAGCTGCTAACACACTAACTTCCTCTTTTTTTTGCTGTCTCTTTTCTTTTGCCCTCTCCTCCTCTCGACTATTATACACAAATGTGGCTAAACGTATTATTTCATCCATTCGCTTTCCTGGCCAGTCAGGAACATGTTTGGAAAACTACTTTCTAATGTCCGGGGCTGCTTGGTCTACAAATGTGGAAATCATTAGCGGCCTGTTAGCCTCGGCTTCTGGGTCTAGTCCTCCCCCATACATTCTGACTTGCTTAATTAGCCTAGCAAAGAAAGCCGAGGGGTGTTCCTCTGCCTGTTGCTGACACTCCCTTACTTTAGACCAATTTGCAGTCTTTTGTCCTGCCAAACGTATAGCTTCTTCTAAGCCCTCTCTGGCTAATTGCAACTGCCTGTAATCTGCATCTACATTATGATTCCATCCGGGGTCCACAGCTGGCCAGGCTGTTTGAGCAGCCCCAACACACCCCTCTGCTGCCCAACGGCGGTTTGCATCCAAAATTGAGCACCTTTCATCTGGAGTGAACACAGATTCAAGGAGCATTTGTACATCTCCCCAGGTAGGGTCATACGCCCGCATAATTCCCCTTATGATTTGTAACACTCTTTCTGGATCATCCCTAAGTCTGGGGAGCCGTTGACTCCATATAATTAAATCTTGGGGTCTCCAGGGTCGGTAAACTCGTGTAGTGGCGACCCGAGGTACCCCTTCCAGACCGGGTGGGGGCACTCCTGGCACAGGAAGGCCTTCCAGAGGAGCTTGAAAGGCGGGGGCGGAAGGCAAGCGGGGGTGTAGGGAAGCTGAAGCAGAGGGTAGCGCATAGGGTGGAATAGTTTCCACAAGCGTTTCAGCAGCTGCGGTACTTACAGCATTCTGAGGAAAGAGTCTCTCTTTCCTAGGCGCCTCTTTTCATCTAGCAAATGCCCAGTTGTCCCATACATACCAGTAATCCATTTGTCTGGGGAACCTATTCTGCAAATGATGACGCAGGAAAGTTAGTTCCTGGTAACTGAAGGACCCCTGGGGTGGCCATCGCTCTGCCAGATTACCTTCCTTAGTCAGGAACGGCCAATCCTCCTGACATAGTTGGACTAACCTTTTTCTCCCTAAATTTTTGGTACCATCAATCTTACTCCAGTTTACCAAAATTTCGGCTAAGGGCGTCCCCTTTTCTATGCCGAAATTATTTCCCATATTGAGTTCCTGAAAAGTGCGTCTTAAGCAAATCAGGCAGTGCACTTCCTTCCCGGTAACACCAGTCCCTGTAGCTGGTGTGATCACACACACTATTTCTCTCCCTCTCTTTCTCTCGCTCTCTGGGAACTGCACTCACACCACCCGCGTCTTTAACTGCTAGGACTGCTGTCCCTTCGCAGCAGGCGGCTTCTCAGCCGACGGGTGCCCCAATCGGTTCCCAGGCTACACGCACTCACACACACACACACACACACACACACAAACACACAGTGCTGTTTACACTCACACCAGTCACGGTGACTCTAGATTTCGGTCTTACAGTTTTGCAGTGCGCCTTATGCTGATCAGGCTGCACAACCCTCCTCCGGCCGGACCGAGCTGGGACTTAAAACCCACTCTAACCCTGGGGATGGGACTCCTACCTGTCCCCCTGGTATGCCTTACAGTGGCCAGCCCGCGTACCCCCCCCCCCACACCTGGTACGCCTTACGGTGATCAGTCCGCGTACCCTTTCAGTGCACTGTTACCAGACCAGAATTTAGAATTTAGGCGGGAGTTTAAGACTCACCTTCTCGGTGCCTCTCGTTGCCAAAGATCCCAGGTGAACTCACCCGATGGCGCCAGATGATTGTTTGGAGATGAGAGGCCCCAACAGTGGTCGCCTAGGGTCCCATCTGGGGTGCCAAACTGTTATGGAAATTAGGCCTGTCGGCCACCATAACAGGGCTCGACCCTAGGTTCCCCCAAGTAAAGTTCAGAGCCAAATCAAAACAAATCAGATAATTTTAATCACGCGCGTACCGTAATTACAGCTCGAGCTGGGTGCCTCCGAAGAGGGACCCTAACATAAACAAATCCTGGGTAATTATAGTCTTTTCGACTTCCATTTCCCACCCCTCACGCGGTAGTTAGCCCAATAGTAATTTTTTGGTCTGGGGTCTCCTGCTCCTGATTGGGTCTCATCATCTTTCTGAGGCAAGCTGGTTTTCTCCTTTTTTTTGTTTTTTTGCAGTCTCTGATGATGGTTGTACCTCTGTTTTTGTTGGGTCTGGCGGCTGTTTCCCAAGGTCTTATTTTCCCAATTGTTTTGGCGTCTTCCCTCTCGGAGTCGGTGACACAGGAGCGCAGACTGCGTGTGGCTTCCTTATTTTCCCAGCCTGAATGAGCTCTGAGGCACTATTTTTTATTAAACTAGGTAAAGATTCGTTACTTTTCCCACATGCAGCCTAAGGCTTCAGCAAATCTAGCCACTCATGCTAAGCAAGTTTTATGTAAGTTGTGCTAAGCAGCTATTTCTAGACAGTTTCAATTCACTATTCTTTAACACTCACAAACACAGCCAGCAGCCAGGGGCCTCTCTCTCGCCTATGAGGCACTGAGGCTGCTGTGACCTCACAAGCCCACCCAGCAGTCATTGGCCTCAAACTGGCCTATCAGGCACTGAGGCTGCTGTGACCTCACAAGCACGGCCAGCAGGCATGGGCATCCAACTGCCCTATAAGACACTGAGGCTGCTGTGACGTCACAAGCAAAGCCAGCAGCTGTGGGTCTGCCACTGGCCTGTCAGGCAATAGGACTGCTGTGACCTGACAAGCACAGCCAGCAGCTATGGGCCTGCCACTGGCCTATAGGGCACTGAGGCTGCTGTGACCTCACAAGCACAGCGAGGAGCCAGAGGCCTGCCATTGCCCTATAAGGTACAGAGACAAATGTGACCTCAAAAGGCAGCCAGCAGACGGGGCCTCCCACGGGCCTATCAGGAAATAGGACTGCTGTGACCTCACAAGCACAGCCAGCAGCTATGGGCCTGCCACTGGCCTATGAGGCACTGAGGCTTCTCTGACCTCACAAGCACAACCAGCAGCTATGGACCTCGCACTGGCTATCAGGCACTCATACTGCTGTGACCTCACAAGCCCAGTGAGCAGCTATGGGCCTGCCCTTGGTGTATGAGGAACTAGGACTCCTGTGCCTTCACAAGCACAGGCAGCAGCTGTGGGCCTGCCACTGAACTGTGAAGCACGGAGACAAACATGGCCTCACAAGCACAACCAGCAGCCAGGGGCCTGCCACTGCCCTATGAGACACTGAGGCTGCTGTGACCTCACAAGCAAAGCCAGCAGCCAGGGGACTCCCTTTGGCCTATGAGGCACTGATGCTGCTATGACCTCACAAGGACAGCCAACAGCCAGGAGCCATCCCACTGGCCTATGAGGCTATAGGACTGCTGTGACCTCACAAGCACAGCCAGCAGCTATGGGCCTGCCAGTGACCTATCAGACACGTGTCGCGGCCCGAAAGGAGTCGTTCAGGACGACCTCCCTCCCCTTAGGACCAATGACCAAGTTCGTGATGCCCTTGCACTCAATTAAGGTGAAAACGACACCAGCCAACCAGTTTAAGATTTATTAAGGCAAAATGGAATCAACTAACGAGACATGTCCCGCGTCACACGTTTAGGGAAAAAGAGAGGAAAAGGGGAAGAGAGAGAGAGAAAGATATCACCACCCGTGGATCCAGCGGCGTCCCGTTGGTCCTCTTCTTTTGGGAGTCCTTGCGGCGGGGCGGGGGGGCAGAGGGGGGAAGCTCCCGTCTGGTTCCGCTGACTCTGCTCGAGTTCTTCAGTCGTCGCAAGCAAGCCCCCCCATTCACACAGTCTGCAGTTTTTATAGGTTCTTGCCCGGCCTCTGGGAGGTGCTTCCTCGCTTCCCATGCAGATTAACCGTCATGCGCAGTCCGCCCTCTCGGAACCTTCCAGAAATGGGCTGGGGTATCTGGGGGTCTCCTGCTCATGCGCAGATGGCAAATGAGTACGTGCGGTTCGTGCCCTAGAGACGCCCTTCTGCCCTTTTCGCACCCTTTTTACCCCGTGCAGGTGCACGAGGTTGTTTACTTCGCAGACGGCTCCCGGGGGCGCCAGCGCGGCATTGCCCGACACACCTTGGCAGCGGCAGCTTTGCAGCAGCAGCAGCAATGTCAAGACAAAACCGCATTTAGTACCGGTCCTCTACACCACCCCGTGTCTCAACATTGCAGCTTGGCAGCAGGAGAGAGAGAGAGAGAAAGAAAGCAAGCAAGCAAGGAAGGAAAGGAGAGAGAATTAGGGACGGGGGGGAAGTCGTGGGAACAACATGGGTTTGGGTAAAAAATAAAGTGCTTAACAGTGATTAAACAGAGGTCTTGCTCAATGCAAGCTTATTCTTTAACAACTTCAACAACATTTAACTTTACAAAACAGACATCAAAACTGAGTTAATGAGGTAGGATTGTTACAATAGGCATAAAACAGCTGGCAAATGCGCCGTGGATGTCAATATGCAATTTCCTCCTTCAGGAGAAACTGGGAAATGATGGGTACTGTGGTTGGCCACGGCCAATGGATGGCACGGATTTTCTTTATGCCGTCCGGCAAGGTGGTAGGAACAAATTGCATATTTGACACAACATGTCCGATTAATTGAACAAAGCAAGGAATTATACAAGAACATTAAGGCGGCAACTGCACCTAACAAATACAATATTAACTGTTTCACCCACGGTGCCCCCAGTAACCAGGACTACAAATCGCCACTCCAGCCATTCCAGGTTTGGACGAGGACGTGGGCTATTTTTCTGATATCTTTGGTTAACTGGAGAACTACTTCGCCTACATCATCTATTTCCAAACAACAGTTAGGAATATTTAATTTCCCACACACTTCTCCCTCTTCAGCTAACAGGTAATCTAAAAACCATGTGGTGCTGAAGGATTGCCGTGCGCATCTGTTGGGATTGCCAAGTTAGAAGATCTATCGTGTCAGCGGTTTTGTTGGTAATAATTTCTAGAGCCGCTTGTAGTCTGATTATTTCCCCATTTTTGCGTCCCGCCCAAATTTCCCTTAATGGATCGCGTCTTACAGGCAACACTTCTGTCTCCAAGGTTATCATATACCTTTATGCCTAACCGAGGTCCACTTGCTTCTGGCAAAAGGAAAAACAAAGGTCTGATAATCCCTATATAACAAATTCCCAACCACCCCGTGGGTAAAAATGTATATGCTGTGTGCCTGCATATCCAGTAATGCCCCTTCTTAGCTCCAATGCCCTGAGCAAATGGCCCGTTTATCCCTGGTGGGAATTGAAAGTAAGTTGCATCTCTGTTGCCCAGAGGGCTGAAGAAGGTGGTTGCCCCATCACCTATTCGGCCGGTACAATACCAAGCCCCAGAAGTGTATTCTGGTGGTAGGTTTGCCATAGCACATATAAGCACATTAAGACAAGAAGTATCTTTCCAACACAAGTTAAGAATGCCATTCTTGGCTGTTGTGTTTTCAACAATAAAGCTAATTATGATCGCAGCACACAATTACAAAAAATGATAAAAATAACTGTTATAACTACCACAGGTAGTATCGTTGAGGACACTCAAGCTCAACATAAGACAAGTCTTCTTCCCCAGTGCCCTCTTCCTTTTACATTGTTGACCTAAAAGGAAGGGAGGATCCACCTGGCATGGATTCTATGATCTTTCCCATGGGCATCAGTAGCTACCCATGCATACAGATTTTTTGAAGCTTTTAGTACTAGAGGTATTTGTCCCACAGTGGGTAAGTCCACTAGAACCGGTTGTCCCGGGTAATACAAGGGATTCCTCGGTTTCTTATTCTCCCCAGTCCCAGGTAAGAGGGATGGAGGATTAGGGCAAAAAGCAGCGAGTCTGGGGCAGCCATTTACTCCCCATCGTCCATTGACTTTAGTTACTGCATCAGATATTCGTCGCGCCCATCCGGGATTGTGCGGTCTCAGGGTTCGTTTTAAGAGTCCTGGGGTGCAGACGGGGTCTTGGGATAAGGGAGGAGGAACTTTGGGGTTTGAGGAAGATGGGGTTCCCCTTATCCTGTCCCAACTTCTTACCAAACCTTCCAGGTTGGGAGTTGGTAACCTATCCATGACTTCTCTGGGAATTCCCTTTGAAATGCCTTCTGCCCATAATAATTGTCTCCTGCTATCCAACACCCGTACCGGTTTCCCAGGATGTGGGTGTTGCAGTGATTTATATTGCCTCCCACTTTCCTCAACTCTTCTTATTTCTGCTTTATGCTTTGTTTCCCCCTGGCCAGTGAATCCCATATGCCTTCCGTAATTAATTAGCTCCTGTGCCACCTCCCCCCAAGTCATGTTGGGGGGGCCTCCCCTTCGTCTCGGTCGGGGAGTTCGTAATCGGTCTTGCAGCTGAACAGCATCAGGAAGTCCCCTGATCAGAGGATGTAACCTCTCGGGGTCTGCCACACACTGCATGGGGGAGGGCTGCTGCGGAAGCAGCAAACGGTCATGCATCAATTGGAGGCAAGCAGTTTTCTGCACGCTTTCCAGAATGTGGCCCGCTGTGGGTGTTTTAATAGAAAAAGGGTCTCCTCTTTCCATTGGGTCTAATCCTCCTGCCCAGTAGGCTACCCTCTGGGTCAAGGACCATGGTTCCCTGTTATCATTTGTGGTTAGAAAGACTCTGGGTCCCCAATATCCTCTAGCTTCATCTTCGCTCAGCAGAATGCGATCCCCCCCGGTGAGGGAGACTCTCCACACATACTCAGTTTCAGTTTCCCGGGAGCCCCGGGAGTATTTTTCCTGTATTTTAGCCAAGTCCTGAGGGGAATAGGGGATAATACGCGTGGTACGTCGTTGAATACCCCCTGACCATTATCAGTGGTTTCCGTTTTAATCAAGGGTCTCATTACTACATTCCCATCTCCAGGATAAAAGCAGTTCCTGCTGTCTTCTAATTCTTTAATTGGATATATGGATTTTAGATCAGATGCCTGTTTTCCGTCTAGTTCGGCCAAATTCGAGAATCCCGGTTCACTATCATTAACCCCACGCCTGTTTTCTTCCAATTCAGACCGCAGGATTCTCTCTCGGTCTAGTGAGTCTGATAAGATTATGTGAAGCCGCTGAGTAAGGTTGCGCTCCGCAGTGAGTTGACTTTGCAAGTTTCTTACCTGTTCTTGCAAAGACTCAGCTGTCTCTTTGGCTCGACTCCGGGAGTCTTGCAAGAACTCGATTGTCTCTTTGGCTCGACTCTGGGAGTTTCTTATGTGTTCTCCCAAGGACTCAATGGTCTTTTTATCACCTTGCCTCCCCCACCGGGCAGCAATTAGTGCTGCCCCTAAAACACCACAAACTGTTGCCCGAGCCATGCCAAGAGAGAGCAGGGCTTTATAGCCCTTCAGATTCGCAAAAAGAGGATTATCCTTCATTGTCAGATCCTCTGTACTACAAATTATTCACAAGCACAGCACACTGTCACGGGCCTGCCACTGCCATAAAGGGCACGGAGGCTGCTGTGACCTCACAAGCACAGCCAGCAGCCAGGGGCCTGCCATTGGCCTGTGAAGCACTGAGGCTGCTGTGACCTCACAAGCACAGCCAGCATGTATGGGCCTGAAACTGCCCTATAGGGCACTGAGGCTGCTGTGACCTCACAAGCACAGCCAGCAGCTATGGGCCTCCCACTGGCCTATAGGGCACTGAGGCTTCTCTGACATCACAGCAGTCATTGGCCTTGAACTGGCCTATCAGGCAACAGGACTGCTGTGACCTGACAAGCACGGCCAGCAGGCATGGGCATCCAACTGCCCTATGAGGCCCCGAGACAAAAGTGACCTCATAACGCAGCCAGCAGGCATGGAGCTGTCACTGCCCTATCAGGCACTGGTACTTCCGTGACATCACAAGTACAGCCAGCAGCCATGGGCATCCCACTGGCCAATGAGGCACTAAGACAAAGGTGACCTCAAAACGCAGCCAGCAGCCATGGGCCTGCCACTGGCCTATCAGGCAACAGGACTGCTGTGACCTCACAAGCACAGCCAGCAGCCAGCAGCCAGGGCATCGCACTGGCATATGAGGCACTGAGGCTGCTGTGACCTCACAAAATCAGCCAGCACCCAGAGGCCTGCCACTGGCCTATCAGTCACTCAGACTGCTGTGACCTCACAAGCACAGCCAGCAGCCAGGGCATCGCACTGGCATATGAGGCACTGAGGCTGCTGTGACCTCACAAAATCAGCCAGCAGCCAGAGGCCTGCCACAGACCTATCAGGCAATAGGACTGCTGTGAGCTCACAAGCACAGCCAGCAGCCAGGGGCCTTCCACTGCCTGATGAGGCGCTGACACTGCTGTGAGCTCACAAGCACAGCCAGCAGTGAAGGGCCTGCCACTGGCCTATAGCGAACGGAGGCTGATGTGACCTCACAAACACAGCCAGCAGCCATTGGCCTTCCACTGCCCGATGAGGCGCTGACACTGATCTGACCTCACAAGCACAGCACACTGTCGCGAGCCGGCCACTGCCATAAAAGGCACGGAGGCTGCTGTGACCTCACAAGCACAGCCAGCAGCCATGAGCCTGCCACTGCCTGTAAGACACTGAGGCTGCTGTGACGTCACAAGCAAAGCCAGCAGCTGTGGGTCTGCCACTGGCCTACAGGAAAAGGAGGCTGATGTGACCTCACAAGCACAGCGAGTAGCCAGTGGCCTCCCACTGCCCTATAAGGTACAGAGACAAATGTGACCTCGAAAGGCAGCCAGCAGACAGAGGCCTCCCACGGGCCTATCAGGAATAGGACTGCTGTGACCTGACAAGCACAGCCAGCAGCTATGGGCCTGCCACTGGCCTATGAGGCACTGAGGCTGCTGTGACCTCACAAAATCAGCCAGCACCCAGAGGCCTGCCACTGGCCTATCAGTCATTCAGACTGCTGTGACCTCACAAGCACAGCCAGCAGCCATTGGCCTGCCACAGACCTATCAGGCAATAGGACTGCTGTGAGCTCACAAGCACAGCCAGCAGCCAGGGGCCTTCCACTGCCTGATGAGGCGCTGACACTGCTGTGAGCTCACAAGCACAGCCAGCAGTGAAGGGCCTGCCACTGGCCTAGGAGGCAATGAGGCTGCTGTGACCTCACAAGCACATCCAGCAGCCATGAGCCTGCCGCTGGCCTCGGAGGGAATGAGGCTGCTGTGACCTCACAAGCACAGCCAGCAGCCATGAGCCTGCTACTGGCCTAGGAGGCACTGAGGCTGCTGTGACCTCACAGTCACAGCCAGCAGCCAGGAGCCTGCCACTGGCCTCGGAGGCACTCAGGCTGCTGTGACGTCACAAGCACAGCCAGCAGCCAGGAGCCTGCCACTGGCCTAGCAGGCACTGAGGCTGCTGTGACCTCACAAGCACAGCCAGCAGCCATGAGCCTGCTACCGGCCTAGGAGGCACTGAGGCTGCTGTGACCTCACAAGCACAGCCAGCAGCCATGAGCCTGCCACTGGCCTAGGAGGCACTGAGGCTGCTGTGACCTCACAAGCACAGCCAGCAGCCAGGAGCCTGCCGCTGGCCTCGGAGGCAATGAGGCTGCTGTGACCTCCCAAGCACAGCCAGCAGCCATGAGCCTGCTACTGGCCTAGGAGGCACAGAGGCTGCTGTGACCTCACAAGCACAGCCAGTAGCCAGGAGCCTGACACTGGCCTAGGAGGCAGTGAGGCTGCTGTGACCTCACAAGCACAGCCAGCAGCCAGGAGCCTGCCACTGGCCTTTGAGGCACTGAGGCTGCTGTGACCTCACAAGCACAGCCAGCAGCCATGAGCCTGCCACTGGCCTAGGAGGCACTGAGGCTGCTGTGACCTCACAAGCACAGCCAGCAGACATGAGCCTGCCACTGGCCTCGGAGGCAATGAGGCTGCTGTGACCTCACAAGCACATCCAACAGCCATGAGCCTGCCGCTGGCCTCGGAGGCAATGAGGCTGCTGTGACCTCCCAAGCACAGCCAGCAGCCATGAGCCTGCTACTGGCCTAGGAGGCACTGAGGCTGCTGTGACCTCACAAGCACAGCCAGTAGCCAGGAGCCTGCAACTGGCCTAGGAGGCACTGAGGCTGCTGTGACCTCACAAGCACATCCAACATCCATGAGCCTGCCACTGGCCTAGGAGGCACTCAGGCTGCTGTGACCTCACAAGCGCAGCCAGCAGCCTGTTACTGACCTAGGAGGCACTGAGGCTGCTGTGACCTCACAAGCACAGCCAGCAGCCAGGAGCCTGCTACTGGCCTAGGAGGCACTCAGACTGCTGTGACCTCCCAAGCTCAGCCAGCAGCCATGAGCCTGCCACTGGCCTAGGAGGCACTGAGGCTGCTGTGACCTCACAAGCACAGCCAGCAGGAGGCGCTGTAGACTAACTTATGAGGCACTGAGGCTGCTGTGACATCACCAGCACAACCAGCAGCCAGGAGCCTGCCACTGCCATAGGAGGCACTGAGGCTGCTGTGACCTCACAAGCACAGCCAGCAGCCAGGAGCCTGCGACTGGCCTAGGAGGCACTGAGGCTGCTGTGACCTCACCAGCACAGCCAGCAGTCAGGGGCCTGCCACTGGCTTAGGAGGCACTGAGGTTGCTGTGACCTCACAAGCACCGCCAGCAGCCATGAGCTAGCCAGTGGCCAAGGAGGCATGGAGGCTGCTGTGACCTCACAAGCACAGGAGCAGCCAGGAGCATGCCACTGGCCTCGGAGGCACTCAGGCTGCTGTCACCTGACAAGCACAGCCAGCAGCCAGGAGCCTGCCACTGCCCTGAGAAGCACTGAGGCTGCTGTGACCTGACAAGCACAGAAAGCAGCCATGAGCCTGCCACTGGCCTTTGAGGCACTCAGGCTGCTGTGACCTCACAAGCACAGAAAGCAGCCATGAGCCTGCCACTGGCCTCGGAGGCACGGAGGCTGCTGTGACCTCACAAGCACAGAAAGCAGTCATGAGCCTGCCACTGGCCTCGGAGGCACTGAGGCTGCTGTGACCTCACCAGCACAGCCAGCAGCTAGGAGCCTACAACTGGCCTCAGGGGCACTGACGCTGCTGTGACCTCACAAGCACCGCCAGCAGTCAGGGGCCTGCCACTGCCCTATGAGACAGGGAGGCTGCTGTGACCTCACAAACACAGCCAGCAGCCAGGAGCCTGCCACTGGCCTCGGAGGCACTGAGGCTGCTGTGACCTCACCAGCACAGCCAGCAACCATGAGCCTGCCACTGGCCTCGGAGGCACTGAGGCTGCTGTGACCTCACAAGCACAGCCAGCAGCCAGGAGCCTGCCACTGGCCTAGGAGGCACTCAGGCTGCTGTGACCTCACCAGCACAGCCAGCAACCATGAGCCTGCCACTGGCCTCGGAGGCACTGAGGCTGCTGTGACCTCACAAACACAGCCAGCAGCCAGGAGCCTGCCACTGGCCTAGGAGGCACTCAGGCTGCTGTGACCTCACCAGCACAGCCAGCAACCATGAGCCTGCCACTGGCCTCGGAGGCACTGAGGCTGCTGTGACCTCACAAGCACAGCCAGCAGCCAGGATCCTGCCACTGCCCTATAAGATACAGAGACAAATATGACCTCAAAAGGCAGCCAGCAGACAGAGGCCTGCCACAGGCCTATCAGGAAATAGGACTGCTGTGACCTTACAAGCACAGCCAGCAGCCAGGAGCCTGCCACTGGCCTAGGAGGCACGGAGGCTGCTGTGACCTCAAAAGCACACCAAGCAGCCATTGGCCTCCCACGGACCTATCAGGCACTGAGGCTGCTGTGACCTCACAAGCACACCAAGCAGCCAAGGGCCTCCAACTGCCCTATAAGGCCCCAAGACAAACGTGACCTCATAACGCAGCCAGCAGGCATGGAGCTCTCACTGCCCAGTGAGGCACTATGACAAAGGTGACCTCAAAATGCAGCTAGCAGACAGAGGCGTGCCAGTGGCCTATCAGGCAACAGACCTGCTATGACCTCACAAGCACAGCCAGCAGCCAGCAGCAAGGGCATACCACTGGCCTATGAGGCACTGAGGCTGCTGTGACGTCACAAAAACAGCCAGCACCCAGAGGCCTGCCACTGGCCTATCAGTCACTCAGACTGCTGTGACGTCAACAGGACAGCCAGCAGCCATTGGCCTGCCACTGACCTATCAGGCAATAGGACTGCTGTGACGTCACAAGCACAGCCAGCAGCTGTGAGTCTGTCACTGGCCTAGGAGGCATGGAGGCTGCTGTGACCTGACAAGCACAAACAGAAGGGGGCGCTTGCCCCTAACCTATGAGGCCCTGAGGCTGCTGTGACCTCACAAGCACAGCCAGCAGCCATGAGCCTGCCACTGGCCTAGGAGGCACTGAGGCTGCTGTGACCTCACAAGCACAGCCAGCAGACAGGGGCTTGACACTGCCCTAGGAGGTACTGAGGCTACTGTGACCTCACAAGCACACCTAGCAACCATTAGCCTACCAGTGGCTTATGAGGCCCTGAGGCTGCTGTGACCTCACAAGCCCAGCCAGCAGCTATGAGCTTGCCAGTCGCCTGGGAGGCACTGAGGCTGCTGTGACCTCACAAGCACAGCCAGCAGCCATGAGCCTGCCACTGCCCTATGAGGCACTGAGGGTGCTGTGACTCACAAGCACAGCCAGCAGCCAAGAGCCTGCCACTGGCCTCAGGAGCACTGAGCTGTGGGTCTGTCACTGGCCTAGGAGGCATGGAGGCTGCTGTGACCTCACAACACACAGCCAGCAGCCAGGGGCCTGCCACTGGCCTGTGAAGCACTGAGACAAATGTGACCTCACAAGCACAGCAAACAGCCTTGGGCATCCCACTGGCATATCAGTCAATGGGACTGCTGTGACCTCACAAGCACAGCCAGCAGCTATGGGCCTGCCACTGGCCTCGGAGGCACTGAGGCTGCTGTGACCTCACAAGCACAGCCAGCAGGCACTGGCCTGCCCTTCGTATATCAGGCACTGAGGCTGCTGCTGTTGTCCGAAAAGCGGATTCGTTGCCCGGTGTGCAATAAGCCAATAATTACACACTCAGGAGAGACATTTGCTTATTTATTTCAGAGTTGCACAAGCCTGGGTGCTCGGTCGTTTCCCACAAATCAAGCACACACACCCCCCCCCCAACTTTTCAAGTAGCATTTATACAAACAAATTGCCAGATTTGCAATTTTCCCTTTTACACTGATTGGTTAGTGATTTCTTCATTCCCCGGGTCCCACCCCTGTCTCCCAAGGTCCTGATGAGGGGAGATCAATTAACACTGCCCCAGCAGGGACAGTAGGTGTTATCTCCCAAAGTCCTGACAAGGGGGAGATAGTCCAGACCCCTTAATTAACATTGTTTCAGCAGTGAGAGGAGGTTTTGCTTCCCAAGGTCCTGGTGCCCAAGCAGGCCTTATTTCAAAGCCTTGACATCCTCCCTTTCGGAGTGTGGGGCACAGGAATGCAGCCTGCTTGTAACTCCCTTATCTTTCCAGCCTGCACCAGCTCTGGGGCCCTTTCTTACTGAACTAGGAGTGCGGCCTAAGGCTTCAGCAAATTTAGCTACTCATGAAGCAAGTTTTATCTAAGTGGCTACCTCTAGACCACTTCAGACTTAATGTTAGAAGTTATCCTAATCTACCTAGTTCACGCATTCCTTCTGAGCTTCCCAGGGTTGTCTTGTAACAATTCCCCCCTTTGAGACTTATATGATCATTTTCATATTAGTCTCACTCTTTTAAAATCTTTCCCATATTAATTTTGTACAACATCTACAAATGCATTGAATCACTACATAAACGCATACAAAAACTGCTAACACCATTCCCAAAACTGTTAAACACTTTTTAACCCATGAGCTCACGTCAGGGAACCAGGAAGTCAACCATTTCCATGTTTCTTCAAATCCAAAAGAGGTATCCTCTTTCTGAACCCCATGTAAGATTTCAGTCTGCTTCCAGATTTCATTTAGATTGGTAGAAATTCTCCCGCTTTGATCCACATATACACAGCAACTAGTATTTATTACTGTACATACTCCTCCCTGAGATGCCAATAACATCTCTAGAGCCATCCTGTTTTGGGTAGTTATTTTAGCAATTTCTGAAACCTCCTCTTGTAAAGCTGCAGTGGCATCAGAGGTTTTATTCCCTATTTTTTTCAATAACTGCTGAAATATTTACTATTGCTTTTTCAAGTTCACTCACTCCCAGTTGTGGAAACAGCCACCTTACGAATGACTGCAACCTAGTAGGTCGATCTATTAAAGGATTATTGACCCTCTTTTGTCTCCTTATGAATGTTCTTAGCCAGGATTTTTGGTATTTATTACTCAATTCTTTTCTTATAGTAACATTAGGGATTATTGCCCCTAAAGTACATGTCCCTGACCAATTAGGAGGTAGCACTTTTCGTGCCTTGTTTCCACACAACCAATACCATCCACTACCTTTTGGAACACGCCACCCATTTAGTTCCTTACTTGGCCACTTATAACCTATTCAGGTATCCGAGAGCAATCTTTATAACCTCCTACCTTAATGGCTCCAGTACAGTTGATCGGTTGCTTTCCATAAAGTATAGTTTTCTCCCACCATTTATTACTATTATTACATCTTTGGATACATTGATAATAATCTCCTGTCACCCTCTGGACTTCCCATTCCTGTTTGGTTGTTTCATAGGCACTCCAATTAGTGGGAAGCCCTTGTTGGAAAGTTCAGGGAAGTGGGTACACACCCAGCAATCCCTCTGGTTAACTATCTTCATAGATTTCGTAATTACTTCCAAATGGAGATTGTGACTCCAAAATCCTTCCTGATTCCCTTTAATTGTTTGGCTCAGGTAACCTAGAAAAACTAACCACCACATTTCTCCCCTGGTTGTTAAGGAGAACATCATTTTTACACAGATACCGTAACAACAATATTAACCCTATTCCTAACAAACAGATTAAAGCATTTTTTCCCTGAATACAATCTAAATTTAAAACCGATTCGCTTCTAATACATCTCATATATCTTTATATATTTTTAACTTTAGAGGTTGAACTTGTTCAGCTTTCCACGTCTCTCGAGGTACTGCTTTCACTCGGGTGTAATCTAAAAGTATAACTGGATGTACCTACGGAGAGAAGAACCTTTGCCATAGACAAGAGATAATCACTTAAAATTTGATCACCCTTAACGTGCATTTGAATTTCATTTCCAGTTAAATTTACAGTGTAAGGTTTGCCATACAGAATCTCAAATGGACTAACTTTCTCCCTAACCCTTGGGGTTATTCTGGTTCTTAATAATGCCAGAGGTAAAACATCAGTCCATTTCATCTGAGTCTCCTGACACAATTTTCCTACCTGTCTCTTAATTGTTTGATTCATTCTTTCCACTTTTCCACTGGATTGTGGCCTCCAGGGGGTATGTAAGTCCCATTTAATTTGTAGTATTTTTGAGATTTGTTGTACTATTTCTGCTATAAAATGAGGTCCCCTATCTGAAGAAAACCCTTCTGGTACCCTAAATCTTGGTATGATTTCTTTTAATAACATTTTCACTACCTCCCCTGCTTTAGTGGTACGACACGGGAAAGCCTCAGGCCATCCTGAAAAGGTGTCAACAATTACCAACAAATGTTTATATCCATTACATCTTGGTAATTCAGAAAAATCAATTTGCCAGTAATCCCCAGGCATGAAGCCCCTTTTTACTTCCCCTGGGGGGGCTTCTTCTGAATCCTGGGATTATTTCTAAGACAGATTTCACATTTTTGTGTAATACCCTTTGCAATTATTAACATACTAACTCCCACAGCAAATCTTTTAACTATTTCAACCAATGCCTCAGCTCCCATGTGGGTACTACCATGTATTTGCTTCATCAGCTTCTTCATTATCGGCAAAGTTACCACACACTGTCCAGTAGATGTCACCCACCATCCTTCAGGAGTTTTTATGCATTTCAGTATTTCTGCTAATTTATTTTCTTTTTCAGTGTATACTGGAATTTCCATTTTTAACAGTCTCTCTGGAACTAATGCTGCCACTGACATGGATAATGCTGCCCTTTTTGCAGCCTCATCGGCCTGTTACGGAAATTAGGCTTGTCGGCCACCATAACAGGGCTCGACCCTAGGTTCCCCCAAGTAAAGTTCAGAGCCAAATCAAAACAAAGTAAATTTTAATCACACGCGTGCCGTAATTACAGCTCGAGCTGGGTGCCTCCGAAGACCCTAACATAAACAAATCCTGGGTAATTATAGTCTTTTCGACTTCCATTTCCCACCCCTCACGCGATAGTTAGACCAATAGTAATTTTTTGGTCTGGGGTCTCCTGCTCCTCATTGGGTCTCATCGTCTTTCTGAGGCAAGCTGGTTTTCTCCTTATTCTTGTTTTTTTGCAGTCTCTGATGACGGTTGTACTTCTGTTTTTGTTGGGTCTGGCGGTTGCCTCCCAAGGTCTTATTTTCCCCCATTGTTTTGGCGTCTTCCCTCTCGGAGTCGGTGACACAGGTGCGCAGACTGCGTGTGGCTCCCTTATCTTCCCAGCCTGAACGAGCTCTGAGGCACTATTTTTTATTAAACTAAGTAAAGATTCGTTACTTTTCCCACGCACGGCCTAAGGCTTCAGCAAATCTAGCCACTCATGCTAAGCAAGTTTTATGTAAGTTGTGCTAAGCAGCCATTTCTAGACAGTTTCAATTCACTATTCTTTAACAGTTTCCCCCCTTTGTTTTTATGAAGCATCCCTGCTAATATTTTAAACAGAGTTCTTGAAGTCTTTCGAGGCATACTATCACTTTCCATACTCTTATATATAATATGATCGTAAGCAATAGGCATAACACAGTTAAACTGAACACAACTACTACCGGGTGCAATACATGATTATAAATCCCTGTTGTGGTTGGTGACCACCCTAGAAGAGTTTCCCAGCCATGATGTTCTCCGTCCCTTTTTACCCTTTCTAAGATATGATGTATCTCTTTTGCATCATGGTGAACAGTGATTAGAGTTTTCTGTCCACTGTTCCGGATGCGCTCTAGCAGTTGATGCAAATCATCATGTTGCAGTAGTTTCCTTACCAGGGTGAGATTCATCCCAATGGGAGTAGGTAGTAAATTTTGAATTAATGTATAATTAGATTGTAACAATTGATAAGACGTGATAGGAGCTGAATAATTGAAATCACATCCCATGATTTTGGTAAAGCTACAAATACAAATATTTCAATGATTACTCATATCTACTACAATGCCATCTATAACTATAAGACTACAAAAGGTTCTCATACGTACACACCCTCTCCCAATATATACAAGTATAGTTGCAGGTGTTTCATCAGGGTGTATTTCAAAGTGACAAACATTTTGCTCAGTGTCAAGACAAATGTCTTGGGCTTTGATGGTATTACTTTCACAAATAAACCCTTGCTGTTCCTGTACAATACATGCGCTAACGTCCACAGTTTGCCATTTATTTCCATTTCGTTGGGCCCATACTCTGTGTTCCAATGGATAGAGTATAGCTCCATTGTGATTTAATCCTAACGCAATGATTGGATATATTGTATATGTTGGAGCATTACGTATTGTTGAAACAAAGGCTGTGGCCTCAGTGTTGATAGGATCATAAGTAAAATTGACCAGATACCACCAGGATTGGAATTCCTTTTCAAATTCGGTCACATTATCCCAAATTACCTTTCGAATTTCAGTGGGTAAAGTGCCTTCTTCCCCTCCCTTATAATCGCTGCTGCCATAGATTGCATCCACAGTTGAGCTTGGATGCAACTGAGGGCCAGGGAAATATTAATTTGGGCTTCCCCAAGTGCATCCACTATCAAGTGGTGATCTTTTTCATTCATTTTTTCCCACTGAGGTAATATCTCGGATGAAAGCCATTGGTTAGTTCCTAATGCTAATAGAGAAGACCTCAATGGATGTTTTAATCTGTATAAGTCACTTGTTGTTGTGCTCAGTTTATTTACGAGTACTTCAGCATCTATACTGTTTAGGACTCCCAATCCTGTTCCTATGATACCGGTCACATCTCTCCTTGTTCATTTTGGAGAGGTGAGGGTTCGCCTATGTAACCACGCCGTCCATCCCACATAGGACGTACCTAAGAATGGTGAACAGGTCGGTTTGATTGTAGAGATATAATTTGCATTAATAGCTCTACTCGTTTGAGAGACCATGATGGATTAAATAACACTCGTTGTTGGCCTGTATTTCTAATCACATACGGTCCAATTTCAAAGATTTGTGGGGATAAGGTTTTCTTACTCTTCATGGTAACAGAGTTATTTATATTGGTGGAAATAATTGTAGTCAGGGTAGGTATTGCTGTACTGGGCTCAATAATGTCTATTTTAAATTCAAATGATAGTCCCACATTGTGGTGAGCCCACAGGCAAACTATAAAAACAGGTTGTTCTAAGGTAAAATTGTACCAACAATCCAGTTTTTCAGTGGCACAAATTTTCCTTTCTTTTTCATTTGATTTGATTTTAGTGAGAGAGATTTGAGTTGCCTTCTCATGGGTGGACCCGTTGATCACTCGACACCCTATCTTTATTTCCTTTCCTGTCCTTCCCAGGAGTTGGGGAAGTTGGTTAGTATTATCCCAGTTCCATTCATTTTCTGAGTATACTTCAGTTCCATGTATGAGCAGGGTTGAGAGGTTTAAGTTTTTATCAGAACTTAATCTCATACTTCCGGTATACTTAACACGGGCCTGGGACCATGGCCACTCTAAGGTTCTTTGACCACAGGTTACAGAAAGTAGCATCAAGCTTTACGTGGTTGTTTTCACTGTTCTGCTGCAACCTCTGCTGTGTTTGCTTCTTGGACTGTCACTCGTTTCACGTGAGAGTGGTGAATCCAATTCTCTTTTCCTAGAATTTTAACAGCGCAGTAAGAACTTAACAATACAGTATAGGGTCCTTCCCATTTTGGTTCTAGTTTTGTTTTTCGCGAGAATACCTTTATCAACACTTTATCTCCAGGCTGTATAGCATGTGCCTGAATGTCTGATGGCACCGGCTGAAACCACTGAGCCTGATTTTGCAAGGCCTTAAACCGTTCTTGTAAGGCTAGTACCTATTGTGTTACTCGTTCATCTCCGTCTAATAGGCTGGTCTTAGCAGGGATATAAGTCCCTGGTATCGCTAAATGTCTCCCAAAAAGAATTTCTGCTGGTGGTAGTCCTATGGGTTGCCGTGGAGAATTTCGAACATCCCACAGAGCTAAGTTTAATGCCTCTGGCCATTTTAGGCTAGCATGTGTGCATATTCTTGCTATTTTCTCTTTTAATGTTCTATTCATTCTTTCTACTTGTCCTGAAGATTGTGGGTGATAAGGAGCATGTAGGTTTCTTTTTATTCCTAACGATTTACATAACTGATTGATTATGCTTGCTGTAAAATGGGCACCCCTGTCTGAATCAATGGCTTCTGGGACCCCATACCTGGGTATGATTTCCTTCAGTAAGGCTTTTACCATTCCCCCTGTGTCAGCCTTTCTTGTTGGAAAAGCTTCTACCCAGCCTGATAACTGATCTATTATCACTAACAAGTGTTTCTATCCATAGACAGATGGCATATCTGCATAAGCTATTTGCAGCTTCTGGAAAGGGAAGTAAGCCCATGGTCGTCCCCCCCAAATCTGAGCTTGGCTTGTTATTTGAAAACTTCTGGCAGGTCGGGCAGCTATTTGTTATTCTTCTAGCAGCTGCATAGATTCCTGGAGCAGCCCATACTTTCTGTACCTGTTTAGCTATTCCCTCGGCTCCCCCATGAGCTTTATCGTGAAACCACCTAGCTATAGTAATTCAATATTTTTTTGGTAGAATTGGTTTTTCCCCAATTGTCCATATTCCGTCACCATTTTGTTTTGCTTCCCACTGTTCCCATTGTTTTTTCTCTTCCACTGAGCAGTCTTTTTCATACATAGTTTTGGGGTCTATTAAGTTTGGCCACTCACTCTGGTCCATCCTTGGAACTGCCCCCATACATTCTCTCAGAGGTTGTTGAGCTGCAGCCCTCGCAGCAGCGTTGGCTAGAGCATTTCCTCTGCTAATTTCTGTAGTGTCTTTAGTATGGGCTGGGCAGTGTATTACCGCAATTTCTTTGGGCAGTTGAACTGCTTCCAGCAAATTACGTATTTCTTCTCCATTAGCTAATTTCTTTCCTGATGACGGCAAGAATCCTCGTTCTTTCCATAACATCCCTGTTGCATGACACACTCCAAATGCATATTTAGAGTCGGTATAGATATTTACCCGCAAGCTCTTACCTATTTTTTGCTGCTTGGGTCAATGCTATTAATTCTGCTCCTTGAGCACTTACTGATGGAGACAAAGGATTGGCCTCGAGCACCTCAAAGACGTTAGTGACAGCATAGCCGGAGTGACGTCTTCCGTCCAAATAATAGGATGACCCATCTGTAAACAGAACTAAGTCCGGGTTCTCCAAAGGTTCATCTTTAAGGTCCTCCCGGGGCTTGCTCGAGCTGACGACCACCTGCTCACAGGAATGATGTGGCTCTCCGTCCTCCGGTTGAGGCAATAGCGTTGCTGGATTCAAAATATTGCATCTTTTGAAAGTCACATTATCTGCATGCAGTATTATCAGTTCATAGCGGTCAGCTCTCTGTGGGGATAGTGCTTGAGTCGCATATTGCTTCATTAACAGTTCTACTTCATGTGGCACATACACAGTCAATGAATGACCCAAAACCACAGGTCGTGTTTTTTTCAATAAGAGCTGCAGTAGCTGCTATTGCTCTGATGCGTCCTGGAGTGCCTTTAGCTACCTCATCTAGTTGCGTGGAGTAATAGGCCACTGGTCTACGGTGAGGGCCTAGTTTTTGGGTGAGTACCCCACTTGCTACTCCCTGTCGCTCATGGACAAATAATTCAAATAGTTTGCTATAATCTGGTAACCCGAGAGCAGGGGCTGAAACCAACGCTTTTTTCACAGATGTAAAAGCTTTCTCCCTTTCTGGGCCCCAGGCCAAAGGCTCTATCTCCTCCTTTTTTGTTGCCTGTACCAGAGGCTTAGTAAATTCTGCTAACCCCGGAATCCACGGTCGGCAGAATCCTACAGCTCCTAAAAATCCCCTAAGCTGTTTTTTTGTTACAGTACGAGGCATATCAAGAATTGTCTTTACTCGTTCTGGATCAACTAACCTGTGTCCTTCTCTTAAGATAAAACCCAAATATTTTACCTCTCTTTGACACAGCTGGAGTTTAGACAGAGATGCTCGATGCCCTTTTTCTGCAAGAGCGTTACATAGAGAAACAGTATCTTTCAAACATGTCTCATAATCTTTACTTGCTAATAACAAATCATCTACATATTGTATTAATACAGAATGTCCTGGAAGTTCGATATCTGAGAGGTCATTTTTAAGTATACGCGAAAAAACAGTCGGAGACCCAGTAAATCCCTGTGGCAGCCTTGTCCAAGTTAATTGTTGTCCCTTCCAAGTGAAAGCAAAGAGATCTTGGCTATCTTCAGCTATCGGTATACTAAAAAAGGCTGCTGTTAGGTCAATCACAGTAAAATAAGTTGCCCAGTGGGGTATCTGTAGTAAAATGGTGGATGGGTCGGGGACTACTGGATGTGGAGCAACTACATGTTGGTTTATAGCCCTTAAGTCTTGTACAAAGCGATACTCTGGATCACCATCAGCATCTTGCCTGTTCTTTTTAACTGGCAGAATTGGGGTGTTATATGGGGATTCACAGACTCTAAGGATACCCATTTTCAGATAATGATC
This sequence comes from Dromaius novaehollandiae, assembly GCF_036370855.1. Classification (NCBI taxonomy): domain Eukaryota; kingdom Metazoa; phylum Chordata; class Aves; order Casuariiformes; family Dromaiidae; genus Dromaius; species Dromaius novaehollandiae. The sequence continues at coordinate 392,676 of NW_026991432.1, read as the reverse complement.
AGTTTGTTTTTGGATACTCTTCTCTGCTTCCTTTGGGATAGGATATTGTTTAACTGCAGGAGGCAATCCCCCCTTTGTTTTTATCGAGACTGGACTGGCTGATTTCAGTAGTCCCACATCCATTCCTGAAGAGCTCCATAATTTTTTAGAAACTGATTCTAAACCTGTTGGAATTTGCAGATTAGTTGACTCTGGTTCTGGTGTCTTAGCCAGAACACATGAACCCATAATTATTAGCTTTATCCCTTCCGGCTGTAAGCAGATCTGAGTATCCAAGGCTTGCAGGAGATCTCTCCCCAAAAGGCATATAGGTGCGTCTGTGGAAATTATAAAACGTCCCCACACTGTTGTACCCCCAATAGTGAGTAATAAGGGCTTAGATAACATTCATTCGCCCTTTCCCATCACTCCTTGCATCACTATTTTATCTGATGATTTGCATCCTTTAGGCTCAAAATTTAAAAGGGAAAGGGTGGCTCCAGTATCCACTAGAAAGGGAACTTCTAAACCTTCAGTATTGCCATTACGTGACCCTCAAAATCCAAAACTACATCCCATAAATTTACTCCAATTTCCACAGTATTTTCTGAGTCTCCTGTTTCCTCTCATTGTGGATTGACTGGGAATCGCCTGGTCTCCTCCTTAGTGTTTGATTGTCTCATGCCGGTTCCTCTGTTCCTAACTACACGGGGCCTCACTGGGCACTCCTGCTGCCAGTGTCCTTGTTCCCCACAATAATAACAAACATCATTAACTCCTGACTGTACAGCATGTTCGCTTTGACTCCATCTCTCCTGGCTCTTTCACCTCCCCTCCCCCTGGGTCCTCTAAATCCATCTCTTAACACAGCTGCTAACACACTAACTTCCTCTTTTTTTTGCTGTCTCTTTTCTTTTGCCCTCTCCTCCTCTCGACTATTATACACAAATGTGGCTAAACGTATTATTTCATCCATTCGCTTTCCTGGCCAGTCAGGAACATGTTTGGAAAACTACTTTCTAATGTCCGGGGCCGCTTGGTCTACAAATGTGGAAAACATTAGCGGCCTGTTAGCCTCGGCTTCTGGGTCTAGTCCTCCCCCATACGTTCTGACTTGCTTAATTAGCCTAGCAAAGAAAGCCGAGGGGTGTTCCTCTGACTGTTGCTGACACTCCCTTACTTGCAGTCTTTTGTCCTGCCAAACGTATAGCTTCTTCTAAGCCCTCTCTGGCTAATTGCAACTGCCTGTAATCTGCATCTACATTATGATTCCATCCGGGGTCCACAGCTGGCCAGGCTGTTTGAGCAGCCCCAACACCCCTCTCTGCTGCCCAACGGCGGTTTGCATCCAAAATTGAGCACCTTTCATCTGGAGTGAACACAGATTCAAGGAGCGTTTGTACATCTCCCCAGGTAGGGTCATACGCCCCCACAATTCCCCTTAATTGGGCACTTTTCTCTCGCTCCCTGGGAACCGCAGTCACACCACCCGAGTCTTTAACTGCTAGGACTACTGTCCCTTGGCAGCGGGCAGCTTTTCAGCCGATGGGTGCCCCAATCGGTTCCCAGGCTACACGCACTCACACACACACACACACACACACAAACACACAGTGCTGTTTACACTCACACCAGTCACGGTGACTCTAGATTTCGGTCTTACAGTTTTGCAGTGCGCCTTATGCTGATCAGGCTGCGCACCCCTCCTCCAGCCAGACCGAGCTGGGACTTAGACCCACTCTGACCCTGGGGATGGGACTCACGCCCATCCCCCTGGTACGCCTTATGGTGGCCAGTCCTCATACCCCCTTCAGTGCACTGTTACCAGACCAGAATTTAGAATTTAGGCGGGAGTTTAAGACTCACCTTCTCGGTGCCTCTCGTTGCCAAAGATCCCAGGTGAACTCACCCGATGGTGCCAGATGATCGTTTGGAGATGAGAAGCCCGACAGTCGTCGCCTAGGGTCCCATCTGGGGTGCCAAACTATTATGGAAAATAGGCCTGTCGGCCACCATAACAGGGCTCGACCCTAGGTTCCCGCAGAAAAGTTCAGAGTCAAATCAAAACAAATTAGATAATTTTAATAATGCGCATGCCGTAATTACAGCTCGAGCTGGGTGCCTCCGAAGAGGGACCCCAACATAAACAAATTCTGGGTAATTATAGTCTTTTCGACTTCCATTTCCCACCCTCACGTGATAGTTAGACCAATAGTAATGTTTTGGTCTGGGGTCTCCTGCTCCTCATTGGGTCTCATCGTCTTTCTGAGGCAAGCTGGTTTTCTCCTTATTCTTGTTTGGCTGCTGGCTGTACTTGTGATGTCACGGAAGTACCAGTGCCTGATAGGCCAGTGACAGCTCCACGCCTGCTGGCTGCGTTATGAGGTCACGTTTGTCTCGGGGCCTCATAGGGCAGTTGGAAGCCCATGCCTGCTGGCTGTGCTTGTGAGGTCACAGCAGTCCTGTTGCCTGATAGGCCAGTTCGAGGCCAATGACTGCTGGGTGGGCTTATGAGGTCAGAGAAGCCTCAGTGCCCTATAGGGCAGTGGCAGGCCCATAGCTGCTACCTGGGCTTGTGAGGTCACAGCAGCCTCCATGCCCTTGAGGGCAGTGGCAGGCCCCTGACTGTTTATTGTGCTTCTGAGTTGACAGCAGCGCCAGCACCTGACTGGGCAGTTGGAGGCCAATGGCTGCTGCCTGTGCTTGTGAGGTCAAATCAGCCTCCGGGCTGTATAGGCTAGTGGCAGGCCCTTGGCTGTTGGCTGTGCTTGTGAGGTCACAGCAGCCTCAGTGCCCTATAGGGCAGTGGCAGGCCCCTAGCTGCTGGCTGTGCTTGGGAGGTCACAGCAGCCGCAGGGCTTCACAGGCCACTAGCAGGCCCCTGGCTACTCGCTGTGCTTGTGAGGTCACAACACTCCTACAGCCTGACAGTCCAGCGGCAGACCCACAGCTGCTGGCTTTGCTTGTGAGGTCACAGCAGCCTCAGTGTCTTATAGGGCAGTGGCAGGCCCCTGGCTGCTGGCTGTGCTTGTGAGGTCACAGCAGTCCTACAGCCTGACAGTCCAGTGGCAGGCACGCAGCTGCTGGCTTTGCTTGTGAGGTCACAGCAGCCTCAGTGTCTTATAGAGCAGTGGCAGGCCCCTGGCTGCTGGCTGTGCTTGTGAGGTCAAATCAGCCTCCGTGCCCTTTCTGGCAGTGTCAGCCCCGTGACAGTGCACTCTGCTTGTGAGGTCAGAGCCTCATCGGGCAGTGGAAGGCCAATGGCTACTGGCTGTGCTTGTGAGGTCACAGCAGCCTCCTTTTCCTGTAGGCCAGAGGGAGGCCAATGGCTGCTTGGTGTGCTGGTTAGGTCAAAGCAGCCTCAGTGCCTGTTTGGACAGTGGCAGGCCCATAGCTGCTGGCTGTGCTTGTCAGGTCACAACACTCCTACAGCCTGAGAGGCCAGCAGCAGGCCCCTGGCTGCTGACTGTGCTTGTTGAGGTCATAGCAGCCTCAGTGCCTCATAGGCCAGTGGCAGGCCCATAGCTGCTGGCTGTGCTTGTAAGGTCACAGCAGTCCTATTTCCTGATAGGCCCGTGGCAGGCCTCTGTCTGCTGGCTGCCTTTTGAGGTCACATTTGTCTCTGTACCTTATAGGGCAATGGCAGGCCTCTTGCTCCTCGCTGTATTTGTGAGGTCACTGCAGCCTCAGTGCTTCACAGGCCAATGGCAGGCCCCTGGCTGCTGGCTGTGCTTGTGAGGTCACAGCAGCCTCCGTGCCCTTTATGGCAGTGGCAGGCCCGTGACAGTGTGCTGTGCTTGTGAATAATTTGTAGTACAGAGGATCTGACAATGAAGGATAATCCTCTTTTGAGAATCTGAAGGGCTATAAAGCCCTGCTCTCTCTTGGCATGGCTCGGGCAACAGTTTGTGGTGTTTTAGGGGCGGCACTAATTGCTGCCCGGTGGGGGAGGCAAGGTGATAAAAAGACCATTGAGTCCTTGGGAGAACACATAAGAAACTCCCAGAGTCAAGCCAAAGAGACAATCGAGTTCTTGCAAGACTCCCGGAGTCGAGCCAAAGAGACAGTTGAGTCTTTGCAAGAACAGGTAAGAAACTTGCAAAGTCAACTCACTGCGGAGCGCAACCATACTCAGCGGCTTCACATAATCTTATCAGACTCACTAGACCGAGAGAGAATCCTGCGGTCTGAATTGGAAGAAAACAGGCGGGGGGTTAATGATAGTGAACCGGGATTCTCGAATTTGGCCGAACTAGACGGAAAACAGGCATCTGATCTAAAATCCATATATCCAATTAAAGAATTAGAAGACAGCAGGAACTGCTTTTATCCTGGAGATGGGAACGTAGTAATGAGACCCTTGATTAAAACGGAAACCACTGACAATGGTCAGGGGGGTATTCAACGACGTACCACGCGTATGATCCCCTGTTCCCCTCAGGACTTCGGAAAAATACTCCCGGGGCTCCCGGGAAACTGAAACTGAGTATGTGTGGAGAGTCTCCCTCACCGGGGGGGGGATCGCATTCTGCTGAGCGAAGATGAAGCTAGAGGATATTGGGGACCCAGAGTCTTTCTAACCACAAATGATAACAGGGAACCATGGTCCTTGACCCAGAGGGTAGCCTACTGGGCAGGAGGATTAGACCAATGGAAAGAGGAGACCCTTTTTCTATTAAAACACCCACAGCGGGCCACATTCTGGAAAGCGTGCAGAAAACTGCTTGCCTCCAATTGATGCATGACCGTTTGCTGCTTCTGCAGCAGCCCTCCCCCATGCAGTGTGTGGCTGACCCCGAGAGGTTACATCCTCTGATCAGGGGACTTCCTGATGCTTTAAAACTATATGCTGTTCAGCTGCAAGACCGATTACGAACTCCCCGACCGAGACGAAGGGGAGGCCCCCCCGACATGACTTGGGGGGAGGTGGCACAGGAGCTAATTAATTACGGAAGGCGTATGGGATTCACTGGCCAGGGGGAAACAAAGCATAAAGCAGAAATAAGAAGAGTTGAGGAAAGTGGGAGGCAATATAAATCCCTGCAACACCCACATCCTGGGAAACTGGTACGGGTGTTGGATAGCAGGAGACAATTATTATGGGCAGAAGGCATTTCAAAGGGAATTCCCAGAGAAGTCATGGATAGGTTACCAACTCCCAACCTGGAAGGTTTGGTAAGAAGTTGGGACAGGATAAGGGGAACCCCATCTTCCTCAAACCCCAAAGTTCCTCCTCTCTTATCCCAAGACCCCGTCTGCACCCCAGGACTCTTAAAACGAACCCTGAGACCGCACAATCCCGGATGGGCGCGACGAATATCTGATGCAGTAACTAAAGTCAATGGACGATGGGGAGTAAATGGCTGCCCCAGACTCGCTGCTTTTTGCCCTAATCCTCCATCCCTCTTACCTGGGACTGGGGAGAATAAGAAACCGAGGAATCCCTTGTATTACCCGGGACAACCGGTTCTAGTGGACTTACCCACTGTGGGACAAATACCTCTAGTACTAAAAGCTTCAAAAAATCTGTATGCATGGGTAGCTACTGATGCCCATGGGAAAGATCATAGAATCCATGCCAGGTGGATCCTCCCTTCCTTTTAGGTCAACAGTGTAAAAGGAAGAGGACACTGGGGAAGAAGACTTGTCTTATGTTGAGCTTGAGTGTCCTCAACGATACTACCTGTGGTAGTTATAACAGTTATTTTTATCATTTTTTGTAATTGTGTGCTGCGATCATAATTAGCTTTATTGTTGAAAACACAACAACCAAGAATGGCATTCTTAACTTGTGTTGGAAAGATACTTCTTGTCTTAATGTGCTTATATGTGCTATGGCAAACCTACCACCAGAATACACTTCTGGGGCTTGGTATTGTACCGGCCAAATAGGTGATGGGGCAACCACCTTCTTCAGCCCTCTGGGCAACAGAGGTGCAACTTACTTTCAATTCCCACCAGGGATAAACGGGCCATTTGCTCAGGGCATTGGAGCTAAGAAGGGGCATTACTGGATATGCAGGCACACAGCATATACATTTTTACCCACGGGGTGGTTGGGAATTTGTTATATAGGGATTATCAGACCTTTGTTTTTCCTTTTGCCAGAAACAAGTGGACCTCGGTTAGGCATAAAGGTATATGATAACCTTGGAGACAGAAGTGTTGCCTGTAAGACGCGATCCATTAAGGGAAATTTGGGCGGGACGCAAAAATGGGGAAATAATCAGACTACAAGCGGCTCTAGAAATTATTACCAACAAAACCGCTGACACGATAGATCTTCTAACTTGGCAATCCCAACAGATGCGCACGGCAATCCTTCAGCACCACATGGTTTTTAGATTACCTGTTAGCTGAAGAGGGAGAAGTGTGTGGGAAATTAAATATTCCTAACTGTTGTTTGGAAATAGATGATGTAGGCGAAGTAGTTCTCCAGTTAACCAAAGATATCAGAAAAATAGCCCACGTCCCCGTCCAAACATGGAATGGCTGGAGTGGCAATTTGTAGTCCTGGTTACTGGGGGCACCGTGGGTGAAACAGTTAATATTGTATTTGTTAGGTGCAGTTGCCGCCTTAATGTTCTTGTATAATTCCTTGCTTTGTTCAATTAATCGGACATGTTGTGTCAAATATGCAATTTGTTCCTACCACCTTGCCGGACGGCATAAAGAAAATCCGTGCCATCCATTGGCCGTGGCCAACCACAGTACCCATCATTTCCCAGTTTCTCCTGAAGGAGGAAATTGCATATTGACATCCACAGCGCATTTGCCAGCTGTTTTATGCCTATTGTAACAATCCTACCTCATTAACTCAGTTTTGATGTCTGTTTTGTAAAGTTAAATGTTGTTGAAGTTGTTAAAGAATAAGCTTGCATTGAGCAAGACCTCTGTTTAATCACTGTTAAGCACTTTATTTTTTACCCAAACCCATGTTGTTCCCACGACTTCCCCCCCGTCCCTAATTCTCTCTCCTTTCCTTGCTTGCTTGCTTGCTTGCTTTCTCTCTCTCTCTCTCCTGCTGCCAAGCTGCAATGTTGAGACACGGGGTGGTGTAGAGGACCGGTACTAAATGCGGTTTTGTCTTGACATTGCTGCTGCTGCTGCAAAGCTGCCGCTGCCAAGGTGTGTCGGGCAATGCCGCGCTGGCGCCCCCGGGAGCCGTCTGCGAAGTAAACAACCTCGTGCACCTGCACGGGGTAAAAAGGGTGCGAAAAGGGCAGAAGGGCGTCTCTAGGGCACGAACCGCACGTACTCATTTGCCATCTGCGCATGAGCAGGAGACCCCCAGATACCCCAGCCCATTTCTGGAAGGTTCCGAGAGGGCGGACTGCGCATGACGGTTAATCTGCATGGGAAGCGAGGAAGCACCTCCCAGAGGCCGGGCAAGAACCTATAAAAACTGCAGACTGTGTGAATGGGGGGGCTTGCTTGCGACGACTGAAGAACTCGAGCAGAGTCAGCGGAACCAGACGGGAGCTTCCCCCCTCTGCCCCCCCGCCCCGCCGCAAGGACTCCCAAAAGAAGAGGACCAACGGGACGCCGCTGGATCCACGGGTGGTGATATCTTTCTCTCTCTCTCTTCCCCTTTTCCTCTCTTTTTCCCTAAACGTGTGACGCGGGACATGTCTCGTTAGTTGATTCCATTTTGCCTTAATAAATCTTAAACTGGTTGGCTGGTGTCGTTTTCACCTTAATTGAGTGCAAGGGCATCACGAACTTGGTCGTTGGTCCTAAGGGGAGGGAGGTCGTCCTGAACGACTCCTTTCGGGCCGCGACACGTGTCTGATAGGTCACTGGCAGGCCCATAGCTGCTGGCTGTGCTTGTGAGGTCACAGCAGTCCTACAGCCTGATAGGCCAGTGGCAGACCCACAGCTGCTGGCTTTGCTTGTGAGGTCACAGCAGCCTCAGTGTCTTATAGGGCAGTGGCAGGCCCCTGTCTGCTGGCTGTGCTTGTGAGGTCACAGCAGCCTCAGTGCTTCACAGGCCAGTGGCAGGCACGTGGCTGCTGGCTGTGCTTTTCAGGTTACAGAAGCTTCAGTGCCAGGTATGCCAGTTCGAGGCCAATGACTGCTGGGTGGGCTTGTGAGGTCAGAGAAGCCTCAGTGCCCTATAGGGCAGTGGCAGGCCCATAGCTGCTCACTGGGCTTCTGAGGTCACAGCAGCCTCCATGCCCTTTAGGGCAGTGGCAGGCCCCTGACTATTTACTGTGCTTCTGAGTTGACAGCAGCGTCAGCGCCTCATCAGGCAGTTGGAGGCCAATGGCTGCTGGCTGTGCTTGTGAGGTCACAGCAGCCTCAGTGCCTGACAGGCCCATGGGAGGCCAATGTCTGCTTGGTGTGCTTTTGAGGTCACAGCAGCCTCCGTGCCTCATAGGCCAGTGGCAGGCCCGAAGCTGCTGGCTGTGCTTGTAACGTCACAGCAGTCCTATTTCCTGATAGGCTTGTGGCAGGCCTCTGTCTGCTGGCTGCCTTTTGAGGTCACATTTGTCTCTGTACCTTATAGGGCAGTGGGAGGCCTCTGGCTCCTCGCTGTGCTTGTGAGGTCCCATCAGGCTCCTTTTCCTGTAGGCCAGAGGGAGGCCAATGGCTGCTTGGTGTGCTGGTGAGGTCAGAGCAAACTCAGTGCCTGTTTGGACAGTGGCAGGCCAATGGCTGCTGGCTGTGCTTGTGAGGTCACAGCAGCCTCCGTTCCCTATAGGCCAGTGGCAGGCCCATAGCTGCTGGCTGTGCTTGTGAGGTAACAGCAGTCCTAGTTCCTGATAGGGCCGTGGAAGGCCCCTGTGTGCTGGATGCCTTTTGAGGTCACATTTGTCTCTGTACCTTATAGGTCAGTGGGAGGCCCCTGGCTACTCGCTGTGCTTGTGAGGTCCCATCAGCCTCCTTTTCTTGTAGGCCAGTGGCAGACCAAATGCTGCTGGCTGTGCTTGTCAGGTCACAACACTCCTACAGCCTGATTGGCCAGCAGCAGGCCCCTGGTTGCTGGCTGTGCTTGTGAGGTCACAGCAGCCTCAGTGCCTCATAGCACAGTGGCAGGCCCATAGCTGCTGGCTGTGCTTGTGAGGTCACAGCAGCCTCAGTGCCCTATAGGGCAGTGGCAGGCCCTTGGCTGCTGCCTGGGCTCGTGAGGTCACAGCAGCCTCCGTTCCCTTTAGGCCAGTGGCAGGCCCCTGGCTACTGGCTGTGCTTGTCAGGTCACAGCAGTCCTATTGCCTGATAGGCAAGTGGCAGACCCACAGCTGCTGGCTTTGCTTGTGAGGTCACAGCAGCCTCAGTGTCTTATAGGGCAGTGGCAGGCCCCTGGCTGCTGGCTGTGCTTGTGAGGTCACAGCAGCCTCAGTGCTTCACAGGCCAGTGGCAGGCTCATGGCTGCTTTCTGTGCTTGTCAGGTCACAGCAGCCTCAGTGCTTCTCAGGGCAGTGGCAGGCTCCTGGCTGCTGGCTGTGCTTGTCAGGTGACAGCAGCCTGAGTGCCTCCTAGGCCAGTGGCATGCTCCTGGCTGCTCCTGTGCTTGTGAGGTCACAGCAGCCTCCATGCCTCCTTGGCCACTGGCTAGCTCATGGCTGCTGGCGGTGCTTGTGAGGTCACAGCAACCTCAGTGCCTCCTAAGCCAGTGGCAGGCCCCTGACTGCTGGCTGTGCTGGTGAGGTCACAGCAGCCTCAGTGCCTCCTAGGCCAGTGGCAGGCTCATGGCTGCTGGCTGTGTTTGTGAGGTCACAGCAGCCTCAGTGCCTCCAAGGCCAGTGGCAGGCTCTTGGCTGCTGGCTGTGCTTGTGAGGTCACAGCACCCTCAGTGCCTCATAGGGCAGTGGCAGGCTCATGGCTGCTGGCTGTGCTTGTGAGGTCACAGCAGCCTCAGTGCCTCCCAGGCGACTGGCAAGCTCATGGCTGCTGGCTGGGCTTGTGATGTCACAGCAGCCTCCGTGCCTGTTAAGCCACTGGTAGGCTAATGGTTGCTAGGTGTGCTTGTGAGGTCACAGTAGCCTCAGTGCCTCCTAGGCCAGTGTCAGGCTCATGGCTGCTGGCTGTGCTTGTGAGGTCACAGCAGCCTCAGGGCCTCATAGGTTAGGGGCAAGCGCCCCCTTCTGTTTGTACTTGTCAGGTCACAACAGCCTCCGTGCCTCCTAGGCCAGTGACAGACCCACAGCTGCTGGCTGTGCTTGTAAGGTCACAGCAGTCCTATTTCCTGATAGGCCTGTGGCAGGCCTCTGTCTGCTGACTGCCTTTTGAGGTCATATTTGTCTCTGTATCTTATAGGGCAGTGGCAGGATTCTGGCTGCTGGCTGTGCTTGTGAGGTCACAGCAGCCTCCGTGCCTCCGAGGCCAGTGGCAGGCTCATGACTGCTTTCTGTGCTTGTGAGGTCACAGCAGCCTCCGTGCCTCAAAGGCCAGTGGCAGGCTCATGGCTGCTTTCTGTGCTTGTCAGGTCACAGCAGCCTCAGTGCTTCTCAGGGCAGTGGCAGGCTCCTGGCTGCTGGCTGTGCTTGTCCGGTGACAGCAGCCTGAGTGCCTCCTAGGCCAGTGGCATGCTCCTGGCTGCTCCTGTGCTTGTGAGGTCACAGCAGCCTCCATGCCTCCTTGGCCACTGGCTAGCTCATGGCTGCTGGCGGTGCTTGTGAGGTCACAGCAACCTCAGTGCCTCCTAAGCCAGTGGCAGGCCCCTGACTGCTGGCTGTGCTGGTGAGGTCACAGCAGCCTCAGTGCCTCCTAAGCCAGTGGCAGGCTCATGGCTACTGGCTGTGCTTGTGAGGTCACAGCAGCCTCAGTGCCTCCTAGGCCAGTGGCAGGCTCTTGGCTGCTGGCTGTGCTTGTGAGGTCACAGCACCCTCAGTGCCCCATAGGGCAGTGGCAGGCTCATGGCTGCTGGCTGTGCTTGTGAGGTCACAGCAGCCTCAGTGCCTCCCAGGCGACTGGCAAGCTCATGGCTGCTGGCTGGGCTTGTGAGGTCACAGCAGCCTCAGGGCCTCATAGGTTAGGGGCAAGCGCCCCCTTCTGTTTGTGCTTGTCAGGTCACAGCAGCCTCCGTGCCTCGTAGGCCAGTGGCAGTCCCCTTCCTGCTGGTTGTGCTTTTGAGGTCACAGCAGCCTCAGTGCCTCCTATGGCAGTGGCAGGCTCCTGGCTGCTGGCTGTGCTGGTGAGGTCACAGCAGCCTGAGTGCCTCATAAGTTAGTCTACAGCGCCTCCTGCTGGCTGTGCTTGTGAGGTCACAGCAGCCTCAGTGCCTCCTAGGCCAGTGGCAGGCTCATGGCTGCTGGCTGAGCTTGGGAGGTCACAGCAGTCTGAGTGCCTCCTAGGCCAGTAGCAGGCTCCTGGCTGCTGGCTGTGCTTGTGAGGTCACAGCAGCCTCAGTGCCTCATAAGTTAGTCTACAGCGCCTCCTGCTGGCTGTGCTTGTGAGGTCACAGCAGCCTCATTGCCTCCGAGGCCAGTGGCAGGCTCATGGCTGCTGGCTGTGCTTGTGAGGTCACAGCAGCCTCAGTGCCCCCTAGGCCAGTGGCAGGCTCATGGCTGCTGGCTGTGCTTGTGAGGTCACAGCAGCCTGAGTGCCTCCTAGGTCACTGGCTAGCTCATGGCTGCTGGCGGTGCTTGTGAGGTCACAGCAACCTCAGTGCCTTATAAGCCAGTGGCAGGCCCCTGACTGCTGGCTGTGCTTGTGAGGTCACAGCAGCCTCAGTGCCCCTGAGGCCAGTTGTATGCTCCTAGCTGCTGGCTGTGCTTGTGAGGTCACAGCAGCCTCAGTGCCTCCTAGGCCAGTGTCAGGCTCATGGCTGCTGCCTGTGCTTGTGAGGTCACAGCAGCCTCCATGCCTCCTTGGCCACTGGCTAGCTCATGGCTGCTGGCGGTGCTTGTGAGGTCACAGCAACCTCAGTGCCTCCTAAGCCAGTGGCAGGCCCCTGACTGCTGGCTGTGCTGGTGAGGTCACAGCAGCCTCAGTGCCTCCGAGGCCAGTGGCAGGCTCATGGCTACTGGCTGTGCTTGTGAGGTCACAGCAGCCTCAGTGCCTCCTAGGCCAGTGGCAGGCTCTTGGCTGCTGGCTGTGCTTGTGAGGTCACAGCACCCTCAGTGCCCCATAGGACAGTGGCAGGCTCATGGCTGCTGGCTGTGCTTGTGAGGTCACAGCAGCCTCAGTGCCTCCCAGGCGACTGGCAAGCTCATGGCTGCTGGCTGGGCTTGTGAGGTCACAGCAGCCTCAGGGCCTCATAGGTTAGGGGCAAGCGCTCCCTTCTGTTTGTGCTTGACAGGTCACAGCAGCCTCCGTGCCTCGTAGGCCAGTGGCAGTCCCCTTCCTGCTGGTTGTGCTTTTGAGGTCACAGCAGCCTCAGTGCCTCCTATGGCAGTGGCAGGCTCCTGGCTGCTGGCTGTGCTGGTGAGGTCACAGCAGCCTGAGTGCCTCATAAGTTAGTCTACAGCGCCTCCTGCTGGCTGTGCTTGTGAGGTCACAGCAGCCTCAGTGCCTCCGAGGCCAGTGTCAGGCTCATGGCTGCTGGCTGAGCTTGGGAGGTCACAGCAGTCTGAGTGCCTCCTAGGCCAGTAGCAGGCTCCTGGCTGCTGGCTGTGCTTGTGAGGTCACAGCAGCCTCAGTGCCTCCTACGGCAGTGGCAGGCTCCTGGCTGCTGGCTGTGCTTGTGAGGTCACAGCAGCCTCAGTGCCTCCGAGGCCAGTGTCAGGCTCATGGCTGCTGGCCGAGCTTGGGAGGTCACAGCAGCCTGAGTGCCTCCTAGGTCAGGAACAGGCTCCTGGCTGCTGGCTGTGCTTGTGAGGTCACAGCAGCCTCATTGCCTCCTAGGCCAGTGGCAGGCTCATGGCTGCTGGCTGTGCTTGTGAGGTCACAGCAGCCTCAGTGCCTCCTAGGTCAGAAACAGGCTCCTGGCTGCTGGCTGTGCTTGGGAGGTCACAGCAGCCTCATTGCCTCCGAGGCCAGCGGCAGGCTCATGGCTGTTGGATGTGCTTGTGAGGTCACAGCAGCCTCATTGCCTCCGAGGCCAGCGGCAGGCTCATGGCTGCTGGCTGTGCTTGTGAGGTCACAGCAGTCTGAGTGCCTCCTAGGCCAGTAGCAGGCTCCTGGCTGCTGGCTGTGCTTGTGAGGTCACAGCAGCCTCAGTGCCTCCTACGGCAGTTGCAGGCTCCTGGCTGCTGGCTGTGCTTGTGAGGTCACAGCAGCCTCAGTGCCTCCGAGGCCAGTGTCAGGCTCATGGCTGCTGGCCGAGCTTGGGAGGTCACAGCAGCCTGAGTGCCTCCTAGGTCAGGAACAGGCTCCTGGCTGCTGGCTGTGCTTGGGAGGTCACAGCAGCCTCATTGCCTCCGAGGCCAGCGGCAGGCTCATGGCTGTTGGATGTGCTTGTGAGGTCACAGCAGCCTCATTGCCTCCGAGGCCAGCGGCAGGCTCATGGCTGCTGGCTGTGCTTGTGAGGTCACAGCAGCCTCATTGCCTCCTAGGCCAGCGGCAGGCTCATGGCTGCTGGCTGTGCTTGTGAGGTCACAGCAGCCTCATTGCCTCCTAGGCCAGTGGCAGGCTCATGGCTGCTGGCTGTGCTTGTGAGGTCACAGTAGCCTGAGTGCCTCCTAGGCCGGTAGCAGGCTCACAGCTGCTGGCTGTGCTTGTGAGGTCACAGCAGCCTCAGTGCCTCCTAGGCCAGTGGCAGGCTCCTGGCTGCTGGCTGTGCTTGTGAGGTCACAGCAGCCTCTGTGCCTCCTAGGCCAGTGGCAGGCTCCTGGCTGCTGGCTGTGCTTGTGAGGTCACAGCAGCCTCACTGCCTCCTACGCCAGTGTCAGGCTCCTGGCTGCTGGCTGCGCTTGTGAGGTCACAGCAGCCTCAGTGCCTCCTAGGCCAGTGGCAGGCCCATAGCTGCTGGCTGTGCTTGTCAGGTCACAGCAGTCCTATTCCTGATAGGCCCGTGGGAGGCCTCTGTCTGCTGGCTGCCTTTTGAGGTCACATTTGTCTCTGTACCTTATAGGGCAGTGGGAGGACGCTGGCTACTCGCTGTGCTTGTGAGGTCACATCAGCCTCCTTTTCCTGTAGGCCAGTGGCAGACCCACAGCTGCTGGCTTTGCTTGTGACGTCACAGCAGCCTCAGTGTCTTACAGGCATTGGCAGGCTCATGGCTGCTGGCTGTGCTTGTGAGGTCACAGCAGCCTCCATGCCTCCTTGGCCACTGGCTAGCTCATGGCTGCTGGCGGTGCTTGTGAGGTCACAGCAACCTCAGTGCCTCCTAAGCCAGTGGCAGGCCCCTGACTGCTGGCTGTGCTGGTGAGGTCACAGCAGCCTCAGTGCCTCCTAAGCCAGTGGCAGGCTCATGGCTACTGGCTGTGCTTGTGAGGTCACAGCAGCCTCAGTGCCTCCTAGGCCAGTGGCAGGCTCTTGGCTGCTGGCTGTGCTTGTGAGGTCACAGCACCCTCAGTGCCCCATAGGACAGTGGCAGGCTCATGGCTGCTGGCTGTGCTTGTGAGGTCACAGCAGCCTCAGTGCCTCCCAGGCGACTGGCAAGCTCATGGCTGCTGGCTGGGCTTGTGAGGTCACAGCAGCCTCAGGGCCTCATAGGTTAGGGGCAAGCGCTCCCTTCTGTTTGTGCTTGACAGGTCACAGCAGCCTCAGTGCCTCCTATGGCAGTGGCAGGCTCCTGGCTGCTGGCTGTGCTGGTGAGGTCACAGCAGCCTGAGTGCCTCATAAGTTAGTCTACAGCGCCTCCTGCTGGCTGTGCTTGTGAGGTCACAGCAGCCTCAGTGCCTCCGAGGCCAGTGTCAGGCTCATGGCTGCTGGCTGAGCTTGGGAGGTCACAGCAGTCTGAGTGCCTCCTAGGCCAGTAGCAGGCTCCTGGCTGCTGGCTGTGCTTGTGAGGTCACAGCAGCCTCAGTGCCTCCTATGGCAGTGGCAGGCTGCTGGCTGCTGGCTGTGCTTGTGAGGTCACAGCAGCCTCAGTGCCTCCGAGGACAGTGTCAGGCTCATGGCTGCTGGCCGAGCTTGGGAGGTCACAGCAGCCTGAGTGCCTCCTAGGTCAGAAACAGGCTCCTGGCTGCTGGCTGTGCTTGTGAGGTCACAGCAGCCTCAGTGCCTCCTAGGCCAGTGGCAGGCTCATGGCTGCTGGCTGTGCTTGTGAGGTCACAGCAGCCTCAGTGCCTCCTAGGTCAGAAACAGGCTCCTGGCTGCTGGCTGTGCTTGGGAGGTCACAGCAGCCTCATTGCCTCCGAGGCCAGCGGCAGGCTCATGGCTGCTGGCTGTGCTTGTGAGGTCACAGCAGCCTCAGTGCCTCCGAGGCCAGTGGCAGGCTCATGGCTGCTGGCTGTGCTTGTGAGGTCACAGTAGCCTGAGTGCCTCCTAGGCCGGTAGCAGGCTCACAGCTGCTGGCTGTGCTTGTGAGGTCACAGCAGCCTGAGTGCCTGCTAGGCCAGTGGCAGGCTCCTGGCTGCTGGCTGTGCTTGTGAGGTCACAGCAGCCTCACTGCCTCCTACGCCAGTGTCAGGCTCCTGGCTGCTGGCTGCGCTTGTGAGGTCACAGCAGCCTCAGTGCCTCCTAGGCCAGTGGCAGGCCCATAGCTGCTGGCTGTGCTTGTCAGGTCACAGCAGTCCTATTCCTGATAGGCCCGTGGGAGGCCTCTGTCTGCTGGCTGCCTTTTGAGGTCACATTTGTCTCTGTACCTTATAGGGCAGTGGGAGGCCGCTGGCTACTCGCTGTGCTTGTGAGGTCACATCAGCCTCCTTTTCCTGTAGGCCAGTGGCAGACCCACAGCTGCTGGCTTTGCTTGTGACGTCACAGCAGCCTCAGTGTCTTACAGGCAGTGGCAGGCTCATGGCTGCTGGCTGTGCTTGTGAGGTCACAGCAGCCTCCGTGCCTTTTATGGCAGTGGCAGGCTCGCGACAGTGTGCTGTGCTTGTGAGGTCAGATCAGTGTCAGCGCCTCATCGGGCAGTGGAAGGCCAATGGCTGCTGGCTGTGTTTGTGAGGTCACATCAGCCTCCGTTCCCTATAGGCCAGTGGCAGGCCCTTCACTGCTGGCTGTGCTTGTGAGCTCACAGCAGTGTCAGCGCCTCATCAGGCAGTGGAAGGCCCCTGGCTGCTGGCTGTGCTTGTGAGCTCACAGCAGTGTCAGCGCCTCATCAGGCAGTGGAAGGCCCCTGGCTGCTGGCTGTGCTTGTGAGCTCACAGCAGTCCTATTGCCTGATAGGTCTGTGGCAGGCCAATGGCTGCTGGCTGTGCTTGTGAGGTCACAGCAGTCTGAGTGACTGATAGGCCAGTGGCAGGCCTCTGGGTGCTGGCTGATTTTGTGAGGTCACAGCAGCCTCAGTGCCTCATATGCCAGTGCGATGCCCTGGCTGCTGGCTGCTGGCTGTGCTTGTGAGGTCACAGCAGTCCTGTTGCCTGATAGGCCAGTGGCAGGCCCATGGCTGCTGGCTGCGTTTTGAGGTCACCTTTGTCTTAGTGCCTCATTGGCCAGTGGGATGCCCATGGCTGCTGGCTGTACTTGTGATGTCACGGAAGTACCAGTGCCTGATAGGGCAGTGACAGCTCCATGCCTGCTGGCTGCGTTATGAGGTCACTTTTGTCTCGGGGCCTCATAGGGCAGTTGGATGCCCATGCCTGCTGGCCGTGCTTGTCAGGTCACAGCAGTCCTGTTGCCTGATAGGCCAGTTCAAGGCCAATGACTGCTGTGAGGTCAGAGAAGCCTCAGTGCCCTATAGGCCAGTGGGAGGCCCATAGCTGCTGGCTGTGCTTGTGAGGTCACAGCAGCCTCAGTGCCCTATAGGGCAGTTTCAGGCCCATACATGCTGGCTGTGCTTGTGAGGTCACAGCAGCCTCAGTGCTTCACAGGCCAATGGCAGGCCCCTGGCTGCTGGCTGTGCTTGTGAGGTCACAGCAGCCTCCGTGCCCTTTATGGCAGTGGCAGGCCCGTGACAGTGTGCTGTGCTTGTGAATAATTTGTAGTACAGAGGATCTGACAATGAAGGATAATCCTCTTTTTGAGAATCTGAAGGGCTATAAAGCCCTGCTCTCTCTTGGCATGGCTCGGGCAACAGTTTGTGGTGTTTTAGGGGCAGCACTAATTGCTGCCCGGTGGGGGAGGCAAGGTGATAAAAAGACCATTGAGTCCTTGGGAGAACACATAAGAAACTCCCAGAGTCGAGCCAAAGAGACAATCGAGTTCTTGCAAGACTCCCGGAGTCGAGCCAAAGAGACAGCTGAGTCTTTGCAAGAACAGGTAAGAAACTTGCAAAGTCAACTCACTGCGGAGCGCAACCTTACTCAGCGGCTTCACATAATCTTATCAGACTCACTAGACCGAGAGAGAATCCTGCGGTCTGAATTGGAAGAAAACAGGCGTGGGGTTAATGATAGTGAACCGGGATTCTCGAATTTGGCCGAACTAGACGGAAAACAGGCATCTGATCTAAAATCCATATATCCAATTAAAGAATTAGAAGACAGCAGGAACTGCTTTTATCCTGGAGATGGGAATGTAGTAATGAGACCCTTGATTAAAACGGAAACCACTGATAATGGTCAGGGGGTATTCAACGACGTACCACGCGTATTATCCCCTATTCCCCTCAGGACTTGGCTAAAATACAGGAAAAATACTCCCGGGGCTCCCGGGAAACTGAAACTGAGTATGTGTGGAGAGTCTCCCTCACCGGGGGGGATCGCATTCTGCTGAGCGAAGATGAAGCTAGAGGATATTGGGGACCCAGAGTCTTTCTAACCACAAATGATAACAGGGAACCATGGTCCTTGACCCAGAGGGTAGCCTACTGGGCAGGAGGATTAGACCCAATGGAAAGAGGAGACCCTTTTTCTATTAAAACACCCACAGCGGGCCACATTCTGGAAAGCGTGCAGAAAACTGCTTGCCTCCAATTGATGCATGACCGTTTGCTGCTTCTGCAGCAGCCCTCCCCCATGCAGTGTGTGGCTGACCCCGAGAGGTTACATCCTCTGATCAGGGGACTTCCTGATGCTTTAAAACTATATGCTGTTCAGCTGCAAGACCGATTACGAACTCCCCGACCGAGACGAAGGGGAGGCCCCCCCGACATGACTTGGGGGGAGGTGGCACAGGAGCTAATTAATTACGGAAGGCGTATGGGATTCACTGGCCAGGGGGAAACAAAGCATAAAGCAGAAATAAGAAGAGTTGAGGAAAGTGGGAGGCAATATAAATCACTGCAACACCCACATCCTGGGAAACCGGTACGGGTGTTGGATAGCAGGAGACAATTATTATGGGCAGAAGGCATTTCAAAGGGAATTCCCAGAGAAGTCATGGATAGGTTACCAACTCCCAACCTGGAAGGTTTGGTAAGAAGTTGGGACAGGATAAGGGGAACCCCATCTTCCTCAAACCCCAAAGTTCCTCCTCTCTTATCCCAAGACCCCGTCTGCACCCCAGGACTCTTAAAACGAACCCTGAGACCGCACAATCCCGGATGGGCGCGACGAATATCTGATGCAGTAACTAAAGTCAATGGACGATGGGGAGTAAATGGCTGCCCCAGACTCGCTGCTTTTTGCCCTAATCCTCCATCCCTCTTACCTGGGACTGGGGAGAATAAGAAACCGAGGAATCCCTTGTATTACCCGGGACAACCGGTTCTAGTGGACTTACCCACTGTGGGACAAATACCTCTAGTACTAAAAGCTTCAAAAAATCTGTATGCATGGGTAGCTACTGATGCCCATGGGAAAGATCATAGAATCCATGCCAGGTGGATCCTCCCTTCCTTTTAGGTCAACAGTGTAAAAGGAAGAGGACACTGGGGAAGAAGACTTGTCTTATGTTGAGCTTGAGTGTCCTCAACGATACTACCTGTGGTAGTTATAACAGTTATTTTTATCATTTTTTGTAATTGTGTGCTGCGATCATAATTAGCTTTATTGTTGAAAACACAACAACCAAGAATGGCATTCTTAACTTGTGTTGGAAAGATACTTCTTGTCTTAATGTGCTTATATGTGCTATGGCAAACCTACCACCAGAATACACTTCTGGGGCTTGGTATTGTACCGGCCAAATAGGTGATGGGGCAACCACCTTCTTCAGCCCTCTGGGCAACAGAGATGCAACTTACTTTCAATTCCCACCAGGGATAAACGGGCCATTTGCTCAGGGCATTGGAGCTAAGAAGGGGCATTACTGGATATGCAGGCACACAGCATATACATTTTTACCCACGGGGTGGTTGGGAATTTGTTATATAGGGATTATCAGACCTTTGTTTTTCCTTTTGCCAGAAACAAGTGGACCTCGGTTAGGCATAAAGGTATATGATAACCTTGGAGACAGAAGTGTTGCCTGTAAGACGCGATCCATTAAGGGAAATTTGGGCGGGACGCAAAAATGGGGAAATAATCAGACTACAAGCGGCTCTAGAAATTATTACCAACAAAACCGCTGACACGATAGATCTTCTAACTTGGCAATCCCAACAGATGCGCACGGCAATCCTTCAGCACCACATGGTTTTTAGATTACCTGTTAGCTGAAGAGGGAGAAGTGTGTGGGAAATTAAATATTCCTAACTGTTGTTTGGAAATAGATGATGTAGGCGAAGTAGTTCTCCAGTTAACCAAAGATATCAGAAAAATAGCCCACGTCCCCGTCCAAACATGGAATGGCTGGAGTGGCGATTTGTAGTCCTGGTTACTGGGGGCACCGTGGGTGAAACAGTTAATATTGTATTTGTTAGGTGCAGTTGCCGCCTTAATGTTCTTGTATAATTCCTTGCTTTGTTCAATTAATCGGACATGTTGTGTCAAATATGCAATTTGTTCCTACCACCTTGCCGGACGGCATAAAGAAAATCCGTGCCATCCATTGGCCGTGGCCAACCACAGTACCCATCATTTCCCAGTTTCTCCTGAAGGAGGAAATTGCATATTGACATCCACAGCGCATTTGCCAGCTGTTTTATGCCTATTGTAACAATCCTACCTCATTAACTCAGTTTTGATGTCTGTTTTGTAAAGTTAAATGTTGTTGAAGTTGTTAAAGAATAAGCTTGCATTGAGCAAGACCTCTGTTTAATCACTGTTAAGCACTTTATTTTTTACCCAAACCCATGTTGTTCCCACGACTTCCCCCCCGTCCCTAATTCTCTCTCCTTTCCTTGCTTGCTTGCTTGCTTGCTTTCTCTCTCTCTCTCTCCTGCTGCCAAGCTGCAATGTTGAGACACGGGGTGGTGTAGAGGACCGGTACTAAATGCGGTTTTGTCTTGACATTGCTGCTGCTGCTGCAAAGCTGCCGCTGCCAAGGTGTGTCGGGCAATGCTGCGCTGGCGCCCCCGGGAGCCGTCTGCGAAGTAAACAACCTCGTGCACCTGCACGGGGTAAAAAGGGTGCGAAAAGGGCAGAAGGTCGTCTCTAGGGCACGAACCGCACGTACTCATTTGCCATCTGCGCATGAGCAGGAGACCCCCAGATACCCCAGCCCATTTCTGGAAGGTTCCGAGAGGGCGGACTGCGCATGACGGTTAATCTGCATGGGAAGCGAGGAAGCACCTCCCAGAGGCCGGGCAAGAACCTATAAAAACTGCAGACTGTGTGAATGGGGGGGCTTGCTTGCGACGACTGAAGAACTCGAGCAGAGTCAGCGGAACCAGACGGGAGCTTCCCCCCTCTGCCCCCCCGCCCCGCCGCAAGGACTCCCAAAAGAAGAGGACCAACGGGACGCCGCTGGATCCACGGGTGGTGATATCTTTCTCTCTCTCTCTTCCCCTTTTCCTCTCTTTTTCCCTAAACGTGTGACGCGGGACATGTCTCGTTAGTTGATTCCATTTTGCCTTAATAAATCTTAAACTGGTTGGCTGGTGTCGTTTTCACCTTAATTGAGTGCAAGGGCATCACGAACTTGGTCGTTGGTCCTAAGGGGAGGGAGGTCGTCCTGAACGACTCCTTTCGGGCCGCGACACGTGTCTGATAGGTCACTGGCAGGCCCATAGCTGCTGGCTGTGCTTGTGAGGTCACAGCAGTCCTACAGCCTGATAGGCCAGTGGCAGACCCACAGCTGCTGGCTTTGCTTGTGAGGTCACAGCAGCCTCAGTGTCTTATAGGGCAGTGGCAGGCCCCTGTCTGCTGGCTGTGCTTGTGAGGTCACAGCAGCCTCAGTGCTTCACAGGCCAGTGGCAGGCACGTGGCTGCTGGCTGTGCTTTTCAGGTTACAGAAGCTTCAGTGCCAGGTATGCCAGTTCGAGGCCAATGACTGCTGGGTGGGCTTGTGAGGTCAGAGAAGCCTCAGTGCCCTATAGGGCAGTGGCAGGCCCATAGCTGCTCACTGGGCTTCTGAGGTCACAGCAGCCTCCATGCCCTTTAGGGCAGTGGCAGGCCCCTGACTATTTACTGTGCTTCTGAGTTGACAGCAGCGTCAGCGCCTCATCAGGCAGTTGGAGGCCAATGGCTGCTGGCTGTGCTTGTGAGGTCACAGCAGCCTCAGTGCCTGACAGGCCCATGGGAGGCCAATGTCTGCTTGGTGTGCTTTTGAGGTCACAGCAGCCTCCGTGCCTCATAGGCCAGTGGCAGGCCCGAAGCTGCTGGCTGTGCTTGTAACGTCACAGCAGTCCTATTTCCTGATAGGCTTGTGGCAGGCCTCTGTCTGCTGGCTGCCTTTTGAGGTCACATTTGTCTCTGTACCTTATAGGGCAGTGGGAGGCCTCTGGCTCCTCGCTGTGCTTGTGAGGTCCCATCAGCCTCCTTTTCCTGTAGGCCAGAGGGAGGCCAATGGCTGCTTGGTGTGCTGGTGAGGTCAGAGCAAACTCAGTGCCTGTTTGGACAGTGGCAGGCCAATGGCTGCTGGCTGTGCTTGTGAGGTCACAGCAGCCTCCGTTCCCTATAGGCCAGTGGCAGGCCCATAGCTGCTGGCTGTGCTTGTGAGGTAACAGCAGTCCTAGTTCCTGATAGGGCCGTGGAAGGCCCCTGTGTGCTGGATGCCTTTTGAGGTCACATTTGTCTCTGTACCTTATAGGTCAGTGGGAGGCCCCTGGCTACTCGCTGTGCTTGTGAGGTCCCATCAGCCTCCTTTTCTTGTAGGCCAGTGGCAGACCAAATGCTGCTGGCTGTGCTTGTCAGGTCACAACACTCCTACAGCCTGATTGGCCAGCAGCAGGCCCCTGGTTGCTGGCTGTGCTTGTGAGGTCACAGCAGCCTCAGTGCCTCCTAGGTCAGAAACAGGCTCCTGGCTGTTGGATGTGCTTGTGAGGTCACAGCAGCCTCATTGCCTCCGAGGCCAGCGGCAGGCTCATGGCTGCTGGCTGTGCTTGTGAGGTCACAGCAGCCTCAGTGCCTCCTAGGCCAGTGGCAGGCTCATGGCTGCTGGCTGTGCTTGTGAGGTCACAGTAGCCTGAGTGCCTCCTAGGCTGGTAGCAGGCTCACAGCTGCTGGCTGTGCTTGTGAGCTCACAGCAGCCTCAGTGCCTCCTAGGCCAGTGGCAGGCTCCTGGCTGCTGGCTGTGCTTGTGAGGTCACAGCAGCCTCAGTGCCTCCTACGCCAGTGTCAGGCTCCTGGCTGCTGGCTGCGCTTGTGAGGTCACAGCAGCCTCAGTGCCTCCTAGGCCAGTGGCAGGCCCATAGCTGCTGGCTGTGCTTGTCAGGTCACAGCAGTCCTATTCCTGATAGGCCCGTGGGAGGCCTCTGTCTGCTGGCTGCCTTTT
This sequence comes from Dromaius novaehollandiae, assembly GCF_036370855.1. Lineage (NCBI taxonomy): Eukaryota > Metazoa > Chordata > Aves > Casuariiformes > Dromaiidae > Dromaius > Dromaius novaehollandiae. The sequence goes on along the minus strand of NW_026991432.1, from coordinate 370,065 downwards.
GAGGTCACATTTGTCTCTGTACCTTATAGGGCAGTGGGAGGCCGCTGGCTACTCGCTGTGCTTGTGAGGTCCCATCAGCCTCCTTTTCTTGTAGGCCAGTGGCAGACCCACAGCTGCTGGCTTTGCTTGTGACGTCACAGCAGCCTCAGTGTCTTACAGGCAGTGGCAGGCTCATGGCTGCTGGCTGTGCTTGTGAGGTCACAGCAGCCTCCGTGCCTTTTATGGCAGTGGCAGGCTCGCGACAGTGTGCTGTGCTTGTGAGGTCAGATCAGTGTCAGCGCCTCATCGGGCAGTGGAAGGCCAATGGCTGCTGGCTGTGTTTGTGAGGTCACATCAGCCTCCGTTCCCTATAGGCCAGTGGCAGGCCCTTCACTGCTGGCTGTGCTTGTGAGCTCACAGCAGTGTCAGCGCCTCATCAGGCAGTGGAAGGCCCCTGGCTGCTGGCTGTGCTTGTGAGCTCACAGCAGTGTCAGCGCCTCATCAGGCAGTGGAAGGCCCCTGGCTGCTGGCTGTGCTTGTGAGCTCACAGCAGTCCTATTGCCTGATAGGTCTGTGGCAGGCCAATGGCTGCTGGCTGTGCTTGTGAGGTCACAGCAGTCTGAGTGACTGATAGGCCAGTGGCAGGCCTCTGGGTGCTGGCTGATTTTGTGAGGTCACAGCAGCCTCAGTGCCTCATATGCCAGTGCGATGCCCTGGCTGCTGGCTGCTGGCTGTGCTTGTGAGGTCACAGCAGTCCTGTTGCCTGATAGGCCAGTGGCAGGCCCATGGCTGCTGGCTGCGTTTTGAGGTCACCTTTGTCTTAGTGCCTCATTGGCCAGTGGGATGCCCATGGCTGCTGGCTGTACTTGCGATGTCACGGAAGTACCAGTGCCTGATAGGGCAGTGACAGCTCCATGCCTGCTGGCTGCGTTATGAGGTCACTTTTGTCTCGGGGCCTCATAGGGCAGTTGGATGCCCATGCCTGCTGGCCGTGCTTGTCAGGTCACAGCAGTCCTGTTGCCTGATAGGCCAGTTCAAGGCCAATGACTGCTGTGAGGTCAGAGAAGCCTCAGTGCCCTATAGGCCAGTGGGAGGCCCATAGCTGCTGGCTGTGCTTGTGAGGTCACAGCAGCCTCAGTGCCCTATAGGGCAGTTTCAGGCCCATACATGCTGGCTGTGCTTGTGAGGTCACAGCAGCCTCAGTGCTTCACAGGCCAATGGCAGGCCCCTGGCTGCTGGCTGTGCTTGTGAGGTCACAGCAGCCTCCGTGCCCTTTATGGCAGTGGCAGGCCCGTGACAGTGTGCTGTGCTTGTGAATAATTTGTAGTACAGAGGATCTGACAATGAAGGATAATCCTCTTTTTGAGAATCTGAAGGGCTATAAAGCCCTGCTCTCTCTTGGCATGGCTCGGGCAACAGTTTGTGGTGTTTTAGGGGCAGCACTAATTGCTGCCCGGTGGGGGAGGCAAGGTGATAAAAAGACCATTGAGTCCTTGGGAGAACACATAAGAAACTCCCAGAGTCGAGCCAAAGAGACAATCGAGTTCTTGCAAGACTCCCGGAGTCGAGCCAAAGAGACAGCTGAGTCTTTGCAAGAACAGGTAAGAAACTTGCAAAGTCAACTCACTGCGGAGCGCAACCTTACTCAGCGGCTTCACATAATCTTATCAGACTCACTAGACCGAGAGAGAATCCTGCGGTCTGAATTGGAAGAAAACAGGCGGGGGGTTAATGATAGTGAACCGGGATTCTCGAATTTGGCCGAACTAGACGGAAAACAGGCATCTGATCTAAAATCCATATATCCAATTAAAGAATTAGAAGACAGCAGGAACTGCTTTTATCCTGGAGATGGGAATGTAGTAATGAGACCCTTGATTAAAACGGAAACCACTGACAATGGTCAGGGGGTATTCAACGACGTACCACGCGTATGATCCCCTATTCCCCTCAGGACTTGGCTAAAATACAGGAAAAATACTCCTGGGGCTCCCGGGAAACTGAAACTGAGTATGTGTGGAGAGTCTCCCTCACCGGGGGGGATCGCATTCTGCTGAGCGAAGATGAAGCTAGAGGATATTGGGGACCCAGAGTCTTTCTAACCACAAATGATAACAGGGAACCATGGTCCTTGACCCAGAGGGTAGCCTACTGGGCAGGAGGATTAGACCCAATGGAAAGAGGAGACCCTTTTTCTATTAAAACACCCACAGCGGGCCACATTCTGGAAAGCGTGCAGAAAACTGCTTGCCTCCAATTGATGCATGACCGTTTGCTGCTTCCGCAGCAGCCCTCCCCCATGCAGTGTGTGGCAGACCCCGAGAGGTTACATCCTCTGATCAGGGGACTTCCTGATGCTGTTCAGCTGCAAGACCGATTACGAACTCCCCGACTGAGACGAAGGGGAGGCCCCCCCGACATGACTTGGGGGGAGGTGGCACAGGAGCTAATTAATTACGGAAGGCGTATGGGATTCACTGGCCAGGGGGAAACAAAGCATAAAGCAGAAATAAGAAGAGTTGAGGAAAGTGGGAGGCAATATAAATCCCTGCAACACCCACATCCTGGGAAACCGGTACGGGTGTTGGATAGCAGGAGACAATTATTATGGGCAGAAGGCATTTCAAAGGGAATTCCCAGAGAAGTCATGGATAGGTTACCAACTCCCAACCTGGAAGGTTTGGTAAGAAGTTGGGACAGGATAAGGGGAACCCCATCTTCCTCAAACCCCAAAGTTCCTCCTCCCTTATCCCAAGACCCCGTCTGCACCCCAGGACTCTTAAAACGAACCCTGAGACCGCACAATCCCGGATGGGCGCGACGAATATCTGATGCAGTAACTAAAGTCAATGGACGATGGGGAGTAAATGGCTGCCCCAGACTCGCTGCTTTTTGCCCTAATCCTCCATCCCTCTTACCTGGGACTGGGGAGAATAAGAAACCGAGGAATCCCTTGTATTACCCGGGACAACCGGTTCTAGTGGACTTACCCACTGTGGGACAAGTACCTCTAGTACTAAAAGCTTCAAAAAATCTGTATGCATGGGTAGCTACTGATGCCCATGGGAAAGATCATAGAATCCATGCCAGGTGGATCCTCCCTTCCTTTTAGGTCAACAATGTAAAAGGAAGAGGACACTGGGGAAGAAGACTTGTCTTATGTTGAGCTTGAGTGTCCTCAACGATACTACCTGTGGTAGTTATAACAGTTATTTTTATCATTTTTTGTAATTGTGTGCTGCGATCATAATTAGCTTTATTGTTGAAAACACAACAGCCAAGAATGGCATTCTTAACCTGTGTTGGAAAGATACTTCTTGTCTTAATGTGCTTATATGTGCTATGGCAAACCTACCACCAGAATACACTTCTGGGGCTTGGTATTGTACCGGCCAAATAGGTGATGGGGCAACCACCTTCTTCAGCCCTCTGGGCAACAGAGATGCAACTTACTTTCAATTCCCACCAGGGATAAACGGGCCATTTGCTCAGGGCATTGGAGCTAAGAAGGGGCATTACTGGATATGCAGGCACACAGCATATACATTTTTACCCACGGGGTGGTTGGGAATTTGTTATATAGGGATTATCAGACCTTTGTTTTTCCTTTTGCCAGAAACAAGTGGACCTCGGTTAGGCATAAAGGTATATGATAACCTTGGAGACAGAAGTGTTGCCTGTAAGACGCGATCCATTAAGGGAAATTTGGGCGGGACGCAAAAATGGGGAAATAATCAGACTACAAGCGGCTCTAGAAATTATTACCAACAAAACCGCTGACACGATAGATCTTCTAACTTGGCAATCCCAACAGATGCGCACGGCAATCCTTCAGCACCACATGGTTTTTAGATTACCTGTTAGCTGAAGAGGGAGAAGTGTATGGGAAATTAAATATTCCTAACTGTTGTTTGGAAATAGATGATGTAGGCGAAGTAGTTCTCCAGTTAACCAAAGATATCAGAAAAATAGCCCACGTCCTCGTCCAAACCTGGAATGGCTGGAGTGGCGATTTGTAGTCCTGGTTACTGGGGGCACCGTGGGTGAAACAGTTAATATTGTATTTGTTAGGTGCAGTTGCCGCCTTAATGTTCTTGTATAATTCCTTGCTTTGTTCAATTAATCGGACATGTTGTGTCAAATATGCAATTTGTTCCTACCACCTTGCCGGACGGCATAAAGAAAATCCGTGCCATCCATTGGTCGTGGCCAACCACAGTACCCATCATTTCCCAGTTTCTCCTGAAGGAGGAAATTGCATATTGACATCCACAGCGCATTTGCCAGCTGTTTTATGCCTATTGTAACAATCCTACCTCATTAACTCAGTTTTGATGTCTGTTTTGTAAAGTTAAATGTTGTTGAAGTTGTTAAAGAATAAGCTTGCATTGAGCAAGACCTCTGTTTAATCACTGTTAAGCACTTTATTTTTTACCCAAACCCATGTTGTTCCCACGACTTCCCCCCCATCCCTAATTCTCTCTCCTTTCCTTGCTTGCTTGCTTGCTTGCTTTCTCTCTCTCTCTCTCCTGCTGCCAAGCTGCAATGTTGAGACACGGGGTGGTGTAGAGGACCGGTACTAAATGCGGTTTTGTCTTGACATTGCTGCTGCTGCTGCAAAGCTGCCGCTGCCAAGGTGTGTTGGGCAATGCCGCGCTGGCGCCCCCGGGAGCCGTCTGCGAAGTAAACAACCTCGTGCACCTGCACGGGGTAAAAAGGGTGCGAAAAGGGCAGAAGGGCGTCTCTAGGGCACGAACCGCACGTACTCATTTGCCATCTGCGCATGAGCAGGAGACCCCCAGATACCCCAGCCCATTTCTGGAAGGTTCCGAGAGGGCGGACTGCGCATGACGGTTAATCTGCATGGGAAGCGAGGAAGCACCTCCCAGAGGCCGGGCAAGAACCTATAAAAACTGCAGACTGTGTGAATGGGGGGGCTTGCTTGCGACGACTGAAGAACTCGAGCAGAGTCAGCGGAACCAGACGGGAGCTTCCCCCCTCTGCCCCCCCGCCCCGCCGCAAGGACTCCCAAAAGAAGAGGACCAACGGGACGCCGCTGGATCCACGGGTGGTGATATCTTTCTCTCTCTCTCTTCCCCTTTTCCTCTCTTTTTCCCTAAACGTGTGACGCGGGACATGTCTCGTTAGTTGATTCCATTTTGCCTTAATAAATCTTAAACTGGTTGGCTGGTGTCGTTTTCACCTTAATTGAGTGCAAGGGCATCACGAACTTGGTCGTTGGTCCTAAGGGGAGGGAGGTCGTCCTGAACGACTCCTTTCGGGCCGCGACACGTGTCTGATAGGTCACTGGCAGGCCCATAGCTGCTGGCTGTGCTTGTGAGGTCACAGCAGTCCTATAGCCTGATAGGCCAGTGGGATGGCTCCTGGCTGTTGGCTGTCCTTGTGAGGTCATAGCAGCATCAGTGCCTCATAGGCCAAAGGGAGTCCCCTGGCTGCTGGCTTTGCTTGTGAGGTCACAGCAGCCTCAATGTCTCATAGGGCAGTGGCAGGCCCCTGGCTGCTGGTTGTGCTTGTGAGGCCATGTTTGTCTCCGTGCTTCACAGTTCAGTGGCAGGCCCACAGCTGCTGCCTGTGCTTGTGAAGGCACAGGAGTCCTAGTTCCTCATACACCAGGGGCAGGCCCATGGCTGCTGGCTGTGCTTGTGAGGTCACAGCAGTATGAGTGCCTGATAGCCAGTGCGAGGTCCATAGCTGCTGGTTGTGCTTGTGAGGTCAGAGAAGCCTCAGTGCCTCATAGGCCAGTGGCAGGCCCATAGCTGCTGGCTGTGCTTGTGAGGTCACAGCAGTCCTATTTCCTGATAGGCCCGTGGGAGGCCCCGTCTGCTGGCTGCCTTTTGAGGTCACATTTGTCTCTGTACCTTATAGGGCAATGGCAGGCCTCTGGCTCCTCGCTGTGCTTGTGAGGTCACAGCAGCCTCAGTGCCCTATAGGCCAGTGGCAGGCCCATAGCTGCTGGCTGTGCTTGTGACGTCACAGCAGCCTCAGTGTCTTATAGGGCAGTTGGATGCCCATGCCTGCTGGCCGTGCTTGTGAGGTCACAGCAGCCTCAGTGCCTGATAGGCCAGTTTGAGGCCAATGACTGCTGGGTGGGCTTGTGAGGTCACAGCAGCCTCAGTGCCTCATAAGCGAGAGAGAGGCCCCTGGCTGCTGGCTGTGTTTGTGAGTGTTAAAGAATAGTGAATTGAAACTGTCTAGAAATAGCTGCTTAGCACAACTTACATAAAACTTGCTTAGCATGAGTGGCTAGATTTGCTGAAGCCTTAGGCTGCATGTGGGAAAAGTAACGAATCTTTACCTAGTTTAATAAAAAATAGTGCCTCAGAGCTCATTCAGGCTGGGAAAATAAGGAAGCCACACGCAGTCTGCGCTCCTGTGTCACCGACTCCGAGAGGGAAGACGCCAAAACAATTGGGAAAATAAGACCTTGGGAAACAGCCGCCAGACCCAACAAAAACAGAGGTACAACCATCATCAGAGACTGCAAAAAAACAAAAAAAAGGAGAAAACCAGCTTGCCTCAGAAAGATGATGAGACCCAATCAGGAGCAGGAGACCCCAGACCAAAAAATTACTATTGGGCTAACTACCGCGTGAGGGGTGGGAAATGGAAGTCGAAAAGACTATAATTACCCAGGATTTGTTTATGTTAGGGTCCCTCTTCGGAGGCACCCAGCTCGAGCTGTAATTACGGTACGCGCGTGATTAAAATTATCTGATTTGTTTTGATTTGGCTCTGAACTTTACTTGCGGGAACCTAGGGTCGAGCCCTGTTATGGTGGCCGACAGGCCTAATTTCCATAACAGTTTGGCACCCCAGATGGGACCCTAGGCGACCACTGTTGGGGCCTCTCATCTCCAAACAATCATCTGGCGCCATCGGGTGAGTTCACCTGGGATCTTTGGCAACGAGCGGCACCGAGAAGGTGAGTCTTAAACTCCCGCCTAAATTCTAAACTCTGGTCTGGTAACAGTGCACTGAAAGGGTACGCGGACTGATCACCGTAAGGCGTACCAGGTGTGTGGGGGGGGTACGCGGGCTGGCCACTGTAAGGCATACCAGGGGGACAGGTAGGAGTCCCATCCCCAGGGTTAGAGTGGGTTTTAAGTCCCAGCTCGGTCCGGCCGGAGGAGGGTTGTGCAGCCTGATCAGCATAAGGCGCACTGCAAAACTGTAAGACCGAAATCTAGAGTCACCGTGACTGGTGTGAGTGTAAACAGCACTGTGTGTGTGTGTGTGTGTGTGTGTGTGTGTGTGTGAGCGCGTGTAGCCTGGGAACCGATTGGGGCACCCGTCGGCTGAGAAGCCGCCTGCTGCGAAGGGACAGCAGTCCTAGCAGTTAAAGACGCGGGTGGTGTGAGTGCAGTTCCCAGAGAGCGAGAGAAAGAGAGGGAGAGAAATAGTGTGTGTGATCACACCAGCTACAGGGACTGGTGTTACCGGGAAGGAAGTGCACTGCCTGATTTGCTTAAGACGCACTTTTCAGGAACTCAATATGGGAAATAATTTCGGCATAGAAAAGGGGACGCCCTTAGCCGAAATTTTGGTAAACTGGAGTAAGATTGATGGTACCAAAAATTTAGGGAGAAAAAGGTTAGTCCAACTATGTCAGGAGGATTGGCCGTTCCTGACTAAGGAAGGTAATCTGGCAGAGCGATGGCCACCCCAGGGGTCCTTCAGTTACCAGGAACTAACTTTCCTGCGTCATCATTTGCAGAATAGGTTCCCCAGACAAATGGATTACTGGTATGTATGGGACAACTGGGCATTTGCTAGATGAAAAGAGGCGCCTAGGAAAGAGAGACTCTTTCCTCAGAATGCTGTAAGTACCGCAGCTGCTGAAACGCTTGTGGAAACTATTCCACCCTATGCGCTACCCTCTGCTTCAGCTTCCCTACACCCCCGCTTGCCTTCCGCCCCCGCCTTTCAAGCTCCTCTGGAAGGCCTTCCTGTGCCAGGAGTGCCCCCACCCGGTCTGGAAGGGGTACCTCGGGTCGCCACAACACGAGTTTACCGACCCTGGAGACCCCAAGATTTAATTATATGGAGTCAACGGCTCCCCAGACTTAGGGATGATCCAGAAAGAGTGTTACAAATCATAAGGGGAATTATGCGGGCGTATGACCCTACCTGGGGAGATGTACAAATGCTCCTTGAATCTGTGTTCACTCCAGATGAAAGGTGCTCAATTTTGGATGCAAACCACCGTTGGGCAGCAGAGAGGGGTGTGTTGGGGCTGCTCAAACAGCCTGGCCAGCTGTGGACCCCGGATGGAATCATAATGTAGATGCAGATTACAGGCAGTTGCAATTAGCCAGAGAGGGCTTAGAAGAAGCTATACGTTTGGCAGGACAAAAGACTGCAAGTAAGGGAGTGTCAGCAACAGGCAGAGGAACACCCCTCGGCTTTCTTTGCTAGGCTAATTAAGCAAGTCAGAATGTATGGGGGAGGACTAGACCCAGAAGCCGAGGCTAACAGGCCGCTAATGATTTCCACATTTGTAGACCAAGCAGCCCCGGACATTAGAAAGTAGTTTTCCAAACATGTTCCTGACTGGCCAGGAAAGCGAATGGATGAAATAATACGTTTAGCCACATTTGTGTATAATAGTCGAGAGGAGGAGAGGGCAAAAGAAAAGAGACAGCAAAAAAAAGAGGAAGTTAGTGTGTTAGCAGCTGTGTTAAGAGATGGATTTAGAGGACCCAGGGGGAGGGGACGTGAAAGAGCCAGGAGAGATAGATGGAACCAAAGTAAACGTGCTGTACAGTCAGGAGTTAATGATTGTTATTATTGTGGGGAACAAGGACACTGGCAGCAGGAGTGCCCAGTGAGGCCCCGTGTAGTTAGGAACAGAGGAACCGGCATGAGACAATCAAACACTAAGGAGGAGACCAGGCGATTCCCAGTCAATCCACAATGAGAGGAAACAGGAGACTCAGAAAATACTGTGGAAATTGGAGTAAATTTATGGGATGTAGTTTTGGATTTTGAGGGTCACGTAATGGCAATACTGAAGGTTTAGAAGTTCCCTTTCTAGTGGATACTGGAGCCACCCTTTCCCTTTTAAATTTTGAGCCTAAAGGATGCAAATCATCAGATAAAATAGCGATGCAAGGAGTGATGGGAAAGGGCGAATGAATGTTATCTAAGCCCTTATTACTCACTATTGAGGGTAAAACAGTGTGGGGACATTTTATAATTTCCACAGACGCACCTATATGCCTTTTGGGGAGAGATCTCCTGCAAGCCTTGGATACTCAGATCTGCTTACAGCCGGAAGGGATAAAGCTAATAATTATGGGTTCATGTGTTCTGGCTAAGACACCAGAACCAGAGTCAACTAATCTGCAAATTCCAACAGGTTTAGAATCAGTTTCTAAAAAATTATGGAGCTCTTCAGGAATGGATGTGGGACTACTGAAATCAGCCGGTCCAGTCTCGATAAAAACAAAGGGGGGATTGCCTCCTGCAGTTAAACAATATCCTATCCCAAAGGAAGCAGAGAAGAGTATCCAAAAACAAACTGATCATTATCTGAAAATGGGTATCCTTAGAGTCTGTGAATCCCCATATAACACCCCAATTCTGCCAGTTAAAAAGAACAGGCAAGATGCTGATGGTGATCCAGAGTATCGCTTTGTACAAGACTTAAGGGCTATAAACCAACATGTAGTTGCTCCACATCCAGTAGTCCCCGACCCATCAACCATTTTACTACAGATACCCCACTGGGCAACTTATTTTACTGTGATTGACCTAACAGCAGCCTTTTTTAGTATACCGATAGCTGAAGATAGCCAAGATCTCTTTGCTTTCACTTGGAAGGGACAACAATTAACTTGGACAAGGCTGCCACAGGGATTTACTGGGTCTCCGACTGTTTTTTCGCGTATACTTAAAAATGACCTCTCAGATATCGAACTTCCAGGACATTCTGTATTAATACAATATGTAGATGATTTGTTATTAGCAAGTAAAGATTATGAGACATGTTTGAAAGATACTGTTTCTCTATGTAACGCTCTTGCAGAAAAAGGGCATCGAGCATCTCTGTCTAAACTCCAGCTGTGTCAAAGAGAGGTAAAATATTTGGGTTTTATCTTAAGAGAAGGACACAGGTTAGTTGATCCAGAACGAGTAAAGACAATTCTTGATATGCCTCGTCCTGTAACAAAAAAACAGCTTAGGGGATTTTTAGGAGCTGTAGGATTCTGCCGACCGTGGATTCCGGGGTTAGCAGAATTTACTAAGCCTCTGGTACAGGCAACAAAAAAGGAGGAGATAGAGCCTTTGGCCTGGGGCCCAGAAAGGGAGAAAGCTTTTACATCTGTGAAAAAAGCGTTGGTTTCAGCCCCTGCTCTCGGGTTACCAGATTATAGCAAACTATTTGAATTATTTGTCCATGAGCGACAGGGAGTAGCAAGTGGGGTACTCACCCAAAAACTAGGCCCTCACCGTAGACCAGTGGCCTATTACTCCACGCAACTAGATGAGGTAGCTAAAGGCACTCCAGGACACATCAGAGCAATAGCAGCTACTGCAGCTCTTATTGAAAAAAACACGACCTGTGGTTTTGGGTCATTCATTGACTGTGTATGTGCCACATGAAGTAGAACTGTTAATGAAGCAATATGCGACTCAAGCACTATCCCCACAGAGAGCTGACCGCTATGAACTGATAATACTGCATGCAGATAATGTGACTTTCAAAAGATGCAATATTTTGAATCCAGCAACGCTATTGCCTCAACCGGAGGACGGAGAGCCACATCATTCCTGTGAGCAGGTGGTCGTCAGCTCGAGCAAGCCCCGGGAGGACCTTAAAGATGAACCTTTGGAGAACCCGGACTTAGTTCTGTTTACAGATGGGTCATCCTATTATTTGGACGGAAGACGTCACTCCGGCTATGCTGTCACTAACGTCTTTGAGGTGCTCGAGGCCAATCCTTTGTCTCCATCAGTAAGTGCTCAAGGAGCAGAATTAATAGCATTGACCCAAGCAGCAAAAAATAGGTAAGAGCTTGCGGGTAAATATCTATACCGACTCTAAATATGCATTTGGAGTGTGTCATGCAACAGGGATGTTATGGAAAGAACGAGGATTCTTGTCGTCATCAGGAAAGAAATTAGCTAATGGAGAAGAAATACGTAATTTGCTGGAAGCAGTTCAACTGCCCAAAGAAATTGCGGTAATACACTGCCCAGCCCATACTAAAGACACTACAGAAATTAGCAGAGGAAATGCTCTAGCCAACGCTGCTGCGAGGGCTGCAGCTCAACAACCTCTGAGAGAATGTATGGGGGCAGTTCCAAGGATGGACCAGAGTGAGTGGCCAAACTTAATAGACCCCAAAACTATGTATGAAAAAGACTGCTCAGTGGAAGAGAAAAAACAATGGGAACAGTGGGAAGCAAAACAAAATGGTGACGGAATATGGACAATTGGGGAAAAACCAATTCTACCAAAAAAATATTGAATTACTATAGCTAGGTGGTTTCACGATAAAGCTCATGGGGGAGCCGAGGGAATAGCTAAACAGGTACAGAAAGTATGGGCTGCTCCAGGAATCTATGCAGCTGCTAGAAGAATAACAAATAGCTGCCCGACCTGCCAGAAGTTTTCAAATAACAAGCCAAGCTCAGATTTGGGGGGGGGGGACGACCATGGGCTTACTTCCCTTTCCAGAAGCTGCAAATAGATTATGCAGATATGCCATCTGTCTATGGATACAAACACTTGTTAGTGATAGTAGATCAGTTATCAGGCTGGGTAGAAGCTTTTCCAACAAGAAAGGCTGACACAGGGGGAGTGGTAAAAGCCTTACTGAAGGAAATCATACCCAGGTATGGGGTCCCAGAAGCCATTGATTCAGACAGGGGTGCCCATTTTACAGCAAGCATAATCAATCAGTTATGTAAATCGTTAGGAATAAAAAGAAACCTACATGCTCCTTATCACCCACAATCTTCAGGACAAGTAGAAAGAATGAATAGAACATTAAAAGAGAAAATAGCAAGAATATGCACACATGCTAGCCTAAAATGGCCAGAGGCATTAAACTTAGCTCTGTGGGATGTTCGAAATTCTCCACGGCAACCCATAGGACTACCACCAGCAGAAATTCTCTTTGGGAGACATTTAGCGATACCAGGGACTTATATCCCTGCTAAGACCAGCCTATTAGACGGAGATGAACGAGTAACACAATACGTACTAGCCTTACAAGAACGGTTTAAGGCCTTGCAAAATCAGGCTCAGTGGTTTCAGCCAGTGCCATCAGACATTCAGGCACATGATATACAGCCTGGAGATAAAGTGTTGATAAAGGTATTCTCGCGAAAAACAAAACTAGAACCAAAATGGGAAGGACCCTATACTGTATTGTTAAGTTCTTACTGCGCTGTTAAAATTCTAGGAAAAGAGAATTGGATTCACCACTCTCACGTGAAACGAGTGACAGTCCAAGAAGCAAACACAGCAGAGGTTGCAGCAGAACAGTGAAAACAACCACGTAAAGCTCGATGGGATACACGACTTCCCCAGGGTAATCTGTTCGGACTCGCCTCACTAACACAAATCTCTTTCCCTTTACTGTACCCTGCTGTTTCAAACCCTGGCAATGCTACTTTCCCTAAGCTGTGGTCAAAGAACCTTAGAGTGGCCATGGTCCCAGGCCCGTGTTAAGTATACCGGAAGTATGGGATTAAGTTCTGATAAAAACTTAAACCTCTCAGCCCTGGTCATGCATGGAACTGAAGTATACTCAGAAAATGAATGGAGCTGGGATAATACTAACCAACTTCCCCAACTCCTGGGAAGGACAGGAAAGGAAATAAAGATAGGGTGTCGAGTGATCAACGGGTCCACCCATGAGAAGGCAACTCAAATCTCTCTCACTAAAATCAAATCAAATGAAAAAGAAAGGAAAATTTGTGCCACTGAAAAACTGGATTGTTGGTACAATTTTACCTTAGAACAACCTGTTGTTATAGTTTGCCTGTGGGCTCACCACAATGTGGGACTGTCATTTAAATTTAAAATAGACATTATTGAGCCCAGTACAGCAATACCTACCCTGACTACAATTATTTCCACCAATATAAATAACTCTGTTACCGTGAAGAGTAAGAAAACCTTATCCCCACAAATCTTTGAAATTGGACCGTATGTGATTAGAAATACAGGCCAACAACGAGTGTTATTTAATCCATCATGGTCTCTCAAACGAGTAGAGCTATTAATGCAAATTATATCTCTACAATCAAACCGACCTGTTCACCATTCTTAGGTACGTCCTATGTGGGATGGACGGCGTGGTTACATAGGCGAACCCTCACCTCTCCAAAATGAACAAGGAGAGATGTGACCGGTATCATAGGAACAGGATTGGGAGTCCTAAACAGTATAGATGCTGAAGTACTCGTAAATAAACTGAGCACAACAACAAGTGACTTATACAGATTAAAACATCCATTGAGGTCTTCTCTATTAGCATTAGGAACTAACCAATGGCTTTCATCCGAGATATTACCTCAATGGGAAAAAATGAATGAAAAAGATCACCACTTGATAGTGGATGCACTTGGGGAAGCCCAAATTAATATTTCCCTGGCCCTCAGTTGCATCCAAGCTCAACTGTGGATGCAATCTATGGCAGCAGCGATTATAAGGGAGGGGAAGAAGGCACTTTACCCACTGAAATTCGAAAGGTAATTTGGGATAATGTGACCGAATTTGAAAAGGAATTCCAATCCTGGTGGTATCTGGTCAATTTTACTTATGATCCTATCAACACTGAGGCCACAGCCTTTGTTTCAACAATACGTAATGCTCCAACATATACAATATATCCAATCATTGCGTTAGGATTAAATCACAATGGAGCTATACTCTATCCATTGGAACACAGAGTATGGGCCCAACGAAATGGAAATAAATGGCAAACTGTGGACGTTAGCGCATGTATTGTACAGGAACAGCAAGGGTTTATTTGTGAAAGTAATACCATCAAAGCCCAAGACATTTGTCTTGACACTGAGCAAAATGTTTGTCACTTTGAAATACACCCTGATGAAACACCTGCAACTATACTTGTATATATTGGGAGAGGGTGTGTATGTATGAGAACCTTTTGTAGTCTTATAGTTATAGATGGCATTGTAGTAGATATGAGTAATCATTGAAATATTTGTATTTGTAGCTTTACCAAAATCATGGGATGTGATTTCAATTATTCAGCTCCTATCACGTCTTATCAATTGTTACAATCTAATTATACATTAATTCAAAATTTACTACCTACTCCCATTGGGATGAATCTCACCCTGGTAAGGAAACTACTGCAACATGATGATTTGCATCAACTGCTAGAGCGCATCCGGAACAGTGGACAGAAAACTCTAATCACTGTTCACCATGATGCAAAAGAGATACATCATATCTTAGAAAGGGTAAAAAGGGACGGAGAACATCATGGCTGGGAAACTCTTCTAGGGTGGTCACCAACCACAACAGGGATTTATAATCATGTATTGCACCCGGTAGTAGTTGTGTTCAGTTTAACTGTGTTATGCCTATTGCTTACGATCATATTATATATAAGAGTATGGAAAGTGATAGTATGCCTCGAAAGACTTCGAGAACTCTGTTTAAAATATTAGCAGGGATGCTTCATAAAAACAAAGGGGGGAAACTGTTAAAGAATAGTGAATTGAAACTGTCTAGAAATGGCTGCTTAGCACAACTTATATAAAACTTGCTTAGCATGAGTGGCTAGATTTGCTGAAGCCTTAGGCCGTGCGTGGGAAAAGTAATGACTCTTTACTTAGTTTAATAAAAAATAGTGCCTCAGAGCTCGTTCAGGCTGGGAAGATAAGGGAGCCACACGCAGTCTGCGCACCTGTGTCACCGACTCCGAGAGGGAAGACGCCAAAACAATGGGGGAAAATAAGACCTTGGGAGGCAACCGCCAGACCCAACAAAAACAGAAGTACAACCGTCATCAGAGACTGCAAAAAAACAAGAATAAGGAGAAAACCAGCTTGCCTCAGAAAGATGATGAGACCCAATCAGGAGCAGGAGACCCCAGACCAAAAAATTACTATTGGTCTAACTATCGCGTGAGGGGTGGGAAATGGAAGTCGAAAAGACTATAATTACCCAGGATTTGTTTATGTTAGGGTCCCTCTTCGGAGGCACCCAGCTCGAGCTGTAATTACGGCACACGTGTGATTAAAATTTACTTTGTTTTGATTTGGCTCTGAACTTTACTTGGGGGAACCTAGGGTCGAACTCTGTTATGGTGGCCGACAAGCCTAATTTCCGTAACAGGCCGATGAGGCTGCAAAATTATCCATGTCAGTGGCAGCATTAGTTCCAGAGAGACTGTTAAAAATGGAAATTCCAGTATACACTGAAAAAGAAAATAAATTAGCAGAAATACTGAAATGCATAAAAACTCCTGAAGGATGGTGGGTGACATCTACTGGACAGTGTGTGGTAACTTTGCCGATAATGAAGAAGCTGATGAAGCAAATACATGGTAGTACCCACATGGGAGCTGAGGCATTGGTTGAAACAGTTAAAAGATTTGCTGTGGGAGTTAGTATGTTAATAATTGCAAAGGGTATTACACAAAAATGTGAAATCTGTCTTAGAAATAATCCCAGGATTCAGAAGAAGCCCCCCCAGGGGAAGTAAAAAGGGGCTTCATGCCTGGGGATTACTGGCAAATTGATTTTTCTGAATTACCAAGATGTAATGGATATAAACATTTGTTGGTAATTGTTGACACCTTTTCAGGATGGCCTGAGGCTTTCCCGTGTCGTACCACTAAAGCAGGGGAGGTAGTGAAAATGTTATTAAAAGAAATCATACCAAGATTTAGGGTACCAGAAGGGTTTTCTTCAGATAGGGGACCTCATTTTATAGCAGAAATAGTACAACAAATCTCAAAAATACTACAAATTAAATGGGACTTACATACCCCCTGGAGGCCACAATCCAGTGGAAAAGTGGAAAGAATGAATCAAACAATTAAGAGACAGGTAGGAAAATTGTGTCAGGAGACTCAGATGAAATGGACTGATGTTTTACCTCTGGCATTATTAAGAACCAGACTAACCCCAAGGGTTAGGGAGAAAGTTAGTCCATTTGAGATTCTGTATGGCAAACCTTACACTGTAAATTTAACTGGAAATGAAATTCAAATGCACGTTAAGGGTGATCAAATTTTAAGTGATTATCTCTTGTCTATGGCAAAGGTTCTTCTCTCCGTAGGTACATCCAGTTATACTTTTAGATTACACCCGAGTGAAAGCAGTACCTCGAGAGACGTGGAAAGCTGAACAAGTTCAACCTCTAAAGTTAAAAATATATAAAGATATATGAGATGTATTAGAAGCGAATCGGTTTTAAATTTAGATTGTATTCAGGGAAAAAATGCTTTAATCTGATTGTTAGGAATAGGGTTAATATTGTTGTTACGGTATCTGTGTAAAAATGATGTTCTCCTTAACAACCAGGGGAGAAATGTGGTGGTTAGTTTTTCTAGGTTACCTGAGCCAAACAATTAAAGGGAATCAGGAAGGATTTTGGAGTCACAATCTCCATTTGGAAGTAATTACGAAATCTATGAAGATAGTTAACCAGAGGGATTGCTGGGTGTGTACCCACTTCCCTGAACTTTCCAACAAGGGCTTCCCACTAATTGGAGTGCCTATGAAACAACCAAACAGGAATGGGAAGTCCAGAGTGTGACAGGAGATTATTATCAATGTATCCAAAGATGTAATAATAGTAATAAATGGTGGGAGAAAACTATACTTTATGGAAAGCAACCGATCAACTGTACTGGAGCCATTAAGGTAGAAGGTCATAAAGATTGCTCTCGGATACCTGAATAGGTTATAAGTGGCCAAGTAAGGAACTAAATGGGTGGCGTGTTCCAAAAGGTAGTGGATGGTATTGGTTGTGTGGAAACAAGGCACGAAAAGTGCTACCTCCTAATTGGTCAGGGTCATGTACTTTAGGGGCAATAATCCCTAATGTTACTATAAGAAAAGAATTGAGTAATAAATACCAAAAATCCTGGCTAAGAACATTCATAAGGAGACAAAAGAGGGTCAATAATCCTTTAATAGATCGACCTGCTAGGTTGCAGTCATTCGTAAGGTGGCTGTTTCCACAACTGGGAGTGAGTGAACTTGAAAAAGCAATAGTAAATATTTCAGCAGTTATTGAAAAAAATAGGGAATAAAACCTCTGATGCCACTGCAGCTTTACAAGAGGAGGTTTCAGAAATTGCTAAAATAACTACCCAAAACAGGATGGCTCTAGAGATGTTATTGGCATCTCAGGGAGGAGTATGTACAGTAATAAATACTAGTTGCTGTGTATATGTGGATCAAAGCGGGAGAATTTCTACCGATCTAAATGAAATCTGGAAGCAGACTGAAATCTTACATGGGGTTCAGAAAGAGGATACCTCTTTTGGATTTGAAGAAACATGGAAATGGTTGACTTCCTGGTTCCCTGACGTGAGCTCATGGGTTAAAAAGTGTTTAACAATTTTGGGAATGGTGTTAGTAGTTTTTGTATGCGTTTATGTAGTGATTCAATGCATTTGTAGATGTTGTACAAAATTAATATGGGAAAGATTTTAAAAGAGTGAGACTAATATGAAAATGATCATATAAGTCTCAAAGGGGGGAATTGTTACAAGACAACCCTGGGAAGCTCAGAAGGAATGCGTGAACTAGGTAGATTAGGATAACTTCTAACATTAAGTCTGAAGTGGTCTAGAGGTAGCCACTTAGATAAAACTTGCTTCATGAGTAGCTAAATTTGCTGAAGCCTTAGGCCGCACTCCTAGTTCAGTAAGAAAGGGCCCCAGAGCTGGTGCAGGCTGGAAAGATAAGGGAGTTACAAGCAGGCTGCATTCCTGTGCCCCACACTCCGAAAGGGAGGATGTCAAGGCTTTGAAATAAGGCCTGCTTGGGCACCAGGACCTTGGGAAGCAAAACCTCCTCTCACTGCTGAAACAATGTTAATTAAGGGGTCTGGACTATCTCCCCCTTGTCAGGACTTTGGGAGATAACACCTACTGTCCCTGCTGGGGCAGTGTTAATTGATCTCCCCTCATCAGGACCTTGGGAGACAGGGGTGGGACCCGGGGAATGAAGAAATCACTAACCAATCAGTGTAAAAGGGAAAATTGCAAATCTGGCAATTTCTTTGTATAAATGCTACTTGAAAAGTTGGGGGGGGGGGGGTGTGCTTGATTTGTGGGAAACGACCGAGCACCCAGGCTTGTGCAACTCTGAAATAAATAAGCAAATGTCTCTCCTGAGTGTGTAATTATTGGCTTACTGCACACCGGGCAACGAATCCGCTTTTCAGACAACAGCAGCAGCCTCAGTGCCTGATATACGAGGGGCAGGCCAGTGCCTGCTGGCTGTGCTTGTGAGGTCACAGCAGCCTCCGTGCCCTATAGGCCAGTGGCAGGCCCATAGCTGCTGGCTGTGCTCGTGAGGTCACAGCAGTCCCATTGACTGATATGCCAGTGGGATGCCCAAGGCTGTTTGCTGTGCTTGTGAGGTCACATTTGTCTCAGTGCTTCACAGGCCAGTGGCAGGCTCCTGGCTGCTGGCTGTGCTCGTGAGGTCACAGCAGCCTCTGTGCCCTATAGGGCAGTGGCAGGCTCATGGCTGTTTGCTGTGCTTGTGAGCTCACAGCAGTCTGAGTGCCTGATAGCCAGTGGCAGACCCACAGCTGCTGGCTGTGCTTGTAACGTCACAGCAGTCCTATTGCCTGATAGGCCTGTGGCAGGCCTCTGTCTGCTGGCTGCCTTTTGAGGTCACATTTGTCTCTGTACCTTATAGGGCAGTGGGAGGCCCATGGCTGCTGACTCTGCTTGTGAGCTCACAGCAGCCTCACAGCCACAGTGCTTAATAGGCGAGTGGCAGGATCCTGTAAGCCAGCTTTTTTTGTGAGGTTAGAGCACTCTCATTGCCTCATAGGCCAGTGGCAGACCCCTGTTTGCTGGCTGTGCTTGTGAAGTCAAAGCAGTCCCAGTGCCTGATACACCAGGGGCAGGACCCTGGCTGCATTCTGTGCTTGTGAGGTCACATTTATCTCAGTGCTTCACAGGGCAGTGGCAGTCCCCTGGCTGTGCTTGTGAGGTCACAGCAGCCTCCATGCCCTATACGCCAGTGGCAGGCCAATGGATGATGGCTGTGCTTGTAAGGTCACAATAACCTCAGGGCCTGATAGGCCAGTGTCAGCTTCCTGGGTGCTGGCTGTGCTTGTGAAGTCAAAGCAGTCCCAGTGCATAATACACCAGGGGCATCCCCTGGCTGCTGGCGGTGCTTGTGAGGTCACAGCAGCCTCCGTGCCTCAAAGGCCAGTGGCAGGCTCATGGCTGCTGGCTGAGCTTGTGAGGTCACAGCAACCTCAGTGCCTCATAAGCCGCTGGCAGTCCCCTGACTGCTGGCTGTGCTTGTGAGGTCACAGCAGCCTCAGTGCTTCCTAGGCCAGTAGCAGGCTCCTGGCTGCTGGCTGTGCTTGTGAGGTCACAGCAGCCTCAGTGCCTCATAAGCCAGTAGCAGGCTCCTGGCTGCTGGCTGTGCTGGTGATGTCACAGCAGCCTCAGTGCTTCCTAGGCCAGTGGCAGGCTCCTGGCTGCTGGCTGTGCTTGTGAGGTCACAGCAGCCTCAGTGCTTCCTAGGCCAGTGGCAGGCTCCTGCCTGCTGGCTGTGCTTGTGACGTCACAGCAGCCTCAGTGCCTCCTACGACAGTGGCAGGCTGCTGGCTGCTGGCTGTGCTTGTGAGGTCACAGCAGCCTCAGTGCCTCCGAGGCCAGTGGCAGGCTCATGGCTGCTGGCTGTGCTTGTGAGGTCACAGCAGCCTGACTGCCTCCTAGGCCAGTGGCAGGCTCATGGTTGCTGGCTGTGCTTGTGAGGTCACAGCAGCCTGACTGCCTCCTAGGCCAGTGGCAGGCTCCTGCCTGCTGGCTGTGCTTGTGACGTCACAGCAGCCTCAGTGACTCATAGGTTAGTCTACAGCGCCTCCTGCTGGCTGTGTTTGTGAGGTCACAGCACCCTCAGTGCCTCCTAGGCCAGTGTCAGGCTCATGGCTGCTGGCTGTGCTGCTGAGGTCACAGCAGCCTGAGTGCCTCTGAGGCCAGTGGCAGGATCATGGCTGCTGGCTGTGCTTGTGAGGTCACAGCAACCTCAGTGCCTCATAAGCCAGTGGCAGGCCCCTGACTGCTGGCTGTGCTTGTGATGTCACAGCAGCCTGAGTGCCTCATAGGTTAGTCTACAGCGCCCCCAGCTGGCTATGCTTGTGATGTCACAGCAGCCTGAGTGCCTCATAGGTTAGTCTACAGCGTACCCTGCTGGCTGTGTTTGTGAGGTCACAGCACCCTCAGTGCCTCCTAGGCCAGTGTCAGGCGCATAGCTGCTGGCTGTGCTTGTGAGGTCACAGCACCCTCAGTGCCTCATAAGCCACTGGCAGGCCCCTGACTGCTGGCTGTGCTGGTGAGGTCACAGCAGCCTTAGTGCCTCTGAGGCCAGTGGCAGGCTCATGGCTGCTGGCTGTGCTTGTGAGGTCACAGCAGCCTGACTGCCTCCTAGGCCAGTAGCAGGCTCATGGCTGCTGGCTGTGCTGCTGAGGTCACAGCAGCCTCAGTGCCTCCTAGGTTAGTCTACAGGGCCCGCTGCTGGCTGTGCTTGTGAGGTCACAGCAGCCTCAGTGCCTCCTAGGCCAGTGGCATGCTCATAACTGCTGGCTGTGCTTGTGAGGTCACAGCAGCCTGACTGCCTGTGAGGCCAGCGGCAGGCTCCTGGCTGCTGGCTGTGCTTGTGAGGTCACAGCAGCCTCAGTGCCTCCTAGGTTAGTCTACAGGGTCCGCTGCTGGCTGTGCTTGTGAGGTCACAGCAGCCTGAATGGCTCCTAGGCCAGTGGCAGGCTCATGGTTGCTGGCTGTGCTTGTGAGGTCACAGCAGCCTCAGTGCCTCCGAGGCCAGCGGCAGGCTCCTGGCTGCTGGCTGTGCTTGTGAGGTCACAGCAGCCTCAGTGCCTCCGAGGCCAGTGGCAGGCTCATTGCTGCTGGCTGTGCTTGTGACGTCACAGCAGCCTCAGTGCCTCCGAGGCGAGTAGCAGGCTCCTGGATGATGGCTGTGCTTTTTGGTCACAGCAGCCTGAGTGCGTACTAGGCCAGGGGCATGCATCTGGCTGCTGGCTGTGCTTGTGAGGTCACAGCAGCCTCAGCGCCTCTCAAGCCAGTGTCAGGCTCCTGGCTGCTGGCTGTGCTTGTGATATCACAGCAGCCTCAGTGCCTCTAAGGCCAGTGTCAGGCTCATGGCTGCTGGCTGTGCTTGGGAGGTCACAGCACCCTCAGTGCCTCATAGGTTAGTGTCCAGCGTCCCCTGCTGGCTGTGCCTGTGGTGTCACAGCAGCCTGAGTGCCTCTAAGGCCAGTGTCAGGCTCCTGGCTGCTGGCTGTGCTTGTGAGGTCACAGCAGCCTCTGTGCCTCATAAGTTAGTCTACAGGGCCCCCTGCTGGTTATGCTTGTGAGGTCACAGCACCCTCTGTGCCTGCTAGGCAAGTGTCAGGCTCATGGCTGCTGGCTGTGCTTGTGATGTCACAGTAGCCTCAGTGCCTCATAAGTTATTCTACAGGGCCCCCTGCTGGTTATGCTTGTGAGGTCACAGCACCCTCTGTGCCTGCTAGGCAAGTGTCAGGCTCCTGGCTGCTGGCTGTGCTTGCGATGTCACAGTAGCCTCAGTGCCTCATAAGTTAGTCTACAGGGCCCCCTGCTGGCTGTGCTTCTGAGTTGACAGCAGCGTCAGCGCCTCCTAGGGCAGTGGGAGGCTAATGGCGGCTGCCTGTGCTTGTGAGGTCATAGCAGCCTCCATGCTGTATAGGCCAGTGGCAGGCCCATAGCTGCTGGCTGTGCTTGTGAGGTCACAGCAGTCCTATTGCCTGATAGGCTTGTGGCAGGCCCTTGGCTGCTGGCTGTGCTTGTGAGGTCACAACACTCCTACAGCCTGATAGGCCCGTGGGAGGCCCCGTCTGCTGGCTGCCTTTTGAGGTCACATTTGTCTCTGTACCTTATAGGGCAATGGCAGGCCTCTGGCTCCTCGCTGTGCTTGTGAGGTCACAGCAGCCTCAGTGCCCTATAGGCCAGTGGCAGGCCCATAGCTGCTGGCTGTGCTTGTCAGGTCACAGCAGTCCTATTGCCTGACAGGCCAGTGGCAGACCCACAGCTGCTGGCTTTGCTTGTGACGTCACAGCAGCCTCAGTGTCTTATAGGGCAGTTGGATGTCCATGCCTGCTGGCCGTGCTTGTGAGGTCACAGCAGCCTCAGTGCCTGATAGACCAGTTCGAGGCCAATGACTGCTGGGTGGGCTTGTGAGGTCAGAGAAGCCTCAGTGCCCTATAGGGCAGTGGCAGGCCCCTGACTGTTTACTGTGCTTCTGAGTTGACAGCAGCGTCAGCGCCTCATTGGGCAGTGGGAGGCCCCTGGCTGCTGCCTTTGCTTGTGAGGTCACAGCAGTCCCATGGCCCGATAGGCCAGTGGCAGGCCCATAGATGCTGGCTGTGCTTGTGAGGTCACAGCAGCCTCTGTGCCCTATAGGGCAGTGGCAGACCCACAGCTGCTGGCTGTGCTCGTGAGGTCACAGCAGTCCCATTGCCTGATAGGCCAGTGCGAGGCCATTGGCTGCTGGCTGTCCTTTTGAGCTCACAGCAGTCTGAGTGACTGATAGGCCAGTGGCAGGCCTCTGCGTGCTGGCTGCATTTTGAGGTCACCTTGGTCTCAGTGCCTCATCAGGCAGTGGGATGCCCATGGCTGCTGACTCTGCTTGTGAGCTCACAGAAGTACCAGTGCCTGATAGGCCACTGGCAGGCCCCAGGCGGCTTCCTGTCCTTGTCAGGTCACATCAGCCTCTGTGTCTGATAGGGAAGTGGAAGGTGTTGTAGAGGCCTCTGACTGCCTTTTATTGTGGTGCAGGGGCCTCCAAGTGCCTTTATTTCCAGTGTACAGGCCTCCGAGTGCCTCTTTTTCCAGTGCAGGAGCCTCCGAGTGCCTTTCTTGGTGGTGCTGGGCCCCCGAGTGCCTTGTTTCACATTGTAGCAGCCCCCAGGAGCCTTTGTTTGTGCTGTAGGGGCCACTGAGTGCCTTTTTTTGTGGTGTAGCGCCCTCCGAGTGCCTTTTTTTGCATTGTAGCAGCCTCCAAGTGCCTTTTTTGTGGTGCACTGGCCTCCGAGTGCCTTTTTTTCCAGTACAGGGGCCTCCGAGTGCCTTTCTCTACGGTGTAGCAGCCTCCGAGTGCCTTTTTTTGTGGTGCAGGGCCCTGCGAGTGCCTTTTTTTCCGGTGCAGGGGCCTCAGGGTGCATTTTTTTTGCAGTGTAGTAGCCTCCAAGTGCCTTTTTTTCAGTGCACTGGCCTCCGAGTGCCCTTTTTTGCAGTGTGGAGGCCTCTGAGTGCCTTTTTTTGAGGTGCGGGAGCCTCCGAGTGCCTTTATTTCCAGTGTAGGGGCCTCCGAGTGCCTTTTTTTTGCATTGTAGCAGCCCCCAAGTGCCTTTTTTTGTGCTGTAGGGGCCTCCGAGTGCCTTTCTCTGTGGTGTAGGGGCCTCCGAGTGCCATTTTTTCTGGTGAACAGGCCTGCAAGTGCCTCTTTTTCCAGTGCAGGAGCCTCCGAGTGCCTCTTTTGGTGGTGCCAGGCACTCCGAGTGCCTTGTTTCGCATTGTAGCAGCCCCCGAGTGCCTTTGTGCTGTCGGGGCCACCCAGTACCTTTTTTTGTGGTGTGGTCCTCTGAGTGCCTTTTTTTGTGCTGTAGTGGCCACCGAGTGCCTTTTTTTACAGTGTAGTGGCCTCCGAGGGCTTTTTTTTTCCTCTGCAGGGGCCTCCGAGTGCCTTTGTCTGTGGTGTAGCGCCCTCCAATTGCCTTTTTTTGTGATGCAGCGGCCTGCAAGTGCCTATTTCTGCGGTGCAGGGGCCTCCGAGTGACTTTTTTTCATATGTAGGGGCATCCGAGGGCCCTTTTCCTGGCGGTGCAGGGCCCTCTGAGTGCTTTTTTTCATGGTGCAGTGATTTCCAAGTGCTTTTTCTTTGCAGTGGGGCCTCCGAGAGCCCTTTTTTTGCGGTGCAGGTCCTTCTGAGTGCCTTTTTTGCTGTGCAGTGGTCTCCGCGTGCCTTTTTTTGTGGTGCAGGTCCTCGCTCTGCTTGTGAGTTTGCTTCTGCCTCTGTGCTTGATAGGCCAGTGGCAGGGTCATGCCACCTGGCTTTGCTTGTGAGGATACTTGTGTCTGCATGCCGAAAAGGGCAGTGGCAGGCCCATGGTTGCTGGTTGTGTCTTACGATGTCACTTTGACCTGCATGCCATTGCATGCATGGCATGCACTGCCACGCCCATGGCTGCTGGTCTGCTTGGGTGTTCCCTTCTTTCTCCGTGTTTGATGCGCCATGGCAGGCCCAGAGCTGCTGGCTGTGCTTGTGAGGTCCCTTTGACCTCAGTGCCTGATGAGGCACTCAGAGCGCCATGAGTCCTACCTGCGCTTCTGAGCTCACTTCTGCCTCAGTGCCTGATTGGCAAGTGGCAGGCCAATAGCTGCTTGCTGAGGTAGTGAGGTCATTTTTACCAGCAGCCCTAAACTTAGCACTATGGGATGTTCAGAATCCTCCGTGACAGCCTCTAAGACTATTGCCAGTGGAAATTCTTTTGGGGAGACCTTTAGCCACAGTGGGCAACTCAGGCTAAAAGCAACCGCTTGGGTGGAGATGAGCGAATTACACTTACAAAAGGCAGGGGAAAAGCTCAGTGTGGGCCCACTCAGTACCAGGTGACGTGCAAGCACACGCTATCCAGCCTGGACATAAGGGGTTGGTACAGATAGTCACCTGAAAGTCTGAAGTGCAACCAAATCTCGGGAGGCCCCTACACTGTATTGTTGAGTTCTTATTTCACTGTTAAACTTCCAGGTAAAGAAAATTGGCTCTAGTCAGATGTAAAGCGGCTGAGTGGACCGGAAGCTCTTGGAAGCACCACATGAGCTAAGCCGTACTGGACATTAAATGTTACAAAGTGTGGCGTGTAACACTTGCTTGTGTTGTTAGTTGTTGTCATGACATTTGTGCTTGCACTGGAGTATTGTTTAACCGCCCTAGCAAAAAACCAACCTGCGAGTAAAATGTGTTGTAGCCAAAATCGAGGAGAAGCAATTTGGGAAGCAAATGAGGAACGCTATTGTTCCTACTTGTATCAAATAGCGCATCCACAGAGTTGACAGCATGTTGCAGTGCCTACCACGTTGAAGGTGAGGCAAAAGCCCTGGAGGAGCATCCCATACGGATAGAAATGGGACCAAGACATTACCCAAACTGAGAAGTCCAGTGTGTCACTAACTACAAATTGTAGTGACTCTCGCCTGGTGCCGGAGAGACGATTGCACTGAAAACTTCCGCCTTCCATTGCCCGGGTCCCGGCAGACCCCGGTGATGCGTTCTAACGAACGCTCTTGTAATGGGAGTGTAACTTGTAAGTCTACGCCATTAGTTCTACCCTGCACTCTCAGGAGCAGGCTTTCAACACTCTCTCCTGCTTTAACCACTTCCCCAATGCTCTCCATTTTAACTTTCCCTGCGGTCACTGCAGGAACAGCCCGACCATCTCCGCAGAGCTCCCACGCAGTTAAATCAACCGGAACACAAAAGTTACTGTTGAACCCTTTGTGGTCTCTAAAACCTGTAGCGTTACTCAGGCAAGAGAACATGTCTATGATTAAGCCATCCTGTCTGCCATTTTTAAATATAGCTTACACCACATGGATGGAATGGTTACGCAAGCAGACCTGAAGCGCCAAATGGCGAGAAAGAAAGGATGTCAGTGGTGTTACAGGGCCAGGATTAGGAGTTCTAAATAGCATCGATGCTGAGGCATTAGTGAATAAGCAAGTGCCACAAACAGAGATGTGTCTAGATTAGACAAAGCAAAGCCATTACGATCATCTCTGTTACCTCTTGGACGTAATCAACGGTGCTCCTCTCAGATTTCTACCTCAGTGGGAGCTCAAAGAAGGCAAGCTCATCAGCTTCCTTAGTTGCAGCAGGAGGAGCTCAAACTAATGTTTCTTTGGCGGTCCATTGTATCCAAGCCAAATGGACACAATCCGGACCAGTTGCAACAACTCGGGCAGGTGAGAAAGGGCTCCTACCCAGTGAAATTCGCAAAGCAGGACTCCTTCCAAAGGAGTTCAGTGTTAAGGAATCTTGGACTGCCACCATCTAGAGTTAATCAGAGTCAGGCTAGGGCAGCCCCATGACATTGCCTCCCGCACCCCCGGTCGACAATAACACCAGGCCTGTTCCCACCTTTCTCCTAAGAGTGTGAAACTGCTCAAACTCTCCCACCTATCAGTTCACATGGATCAGAGGTCTGGGCACACCAGGCTTGCCTCGGGCAATCCCACATGCCCAACCTCGCCATCCTCCCCTGTGGACACTTACACCACGTCCACTCACAGCTGCCTCCTAAGAATGCCCGCCTGCTCAGCTGCCTGTCCGAACAGCCGACGCTGACAGGCAAGAGCTGTTGCCAAGCAAGCTTGACCTGCATGCGCAGGGCAGCCCCATAGCACTTTCACAGCTGCCTTCCTCGCCAGTTGACACTTACAGCAGGGCTATTCCCTCCGAACGCCTAGGAGTGCCACACTGCTCCAATGCCTCCACTGACAGTCAGGGCTCACAGGCAGGAGCTAGTCCCAGCCAAGATTCCCCTGCATGCCTAAGGCAGTCCCACAACAGGATAACGGCTTGCCTTCCTTTCCTGTCGACATTAACAGCACCACTACTCCCGCCTTCCTCCTAGCAATGCCACGTTGCTCAAATGCCTGTCCAACGAGCAAGGGCTGCTGGGCAAGAGCGCAGGTATGCGAAACTAGCTTTGGGCAGCCCCACAAGATGTACCCATCTCGCCTTCCTCCCCCGTCAACAGTTACAGCAGGCGTACTCACAGCTTCCTCCTAAGAATGCCCAACTGCTCAGACGCCTGTCCGAACAGCAAGGGCCGCTAGGCAAGAGCTCTGGGCATGCCAAGCTTCCCTTTGCCAGCCCACAGCATATTCCCTGCTCTCTTCTAGGTGAGGGCCTTTTGGCCTTTACATCACGGCTACTCCCAACTTAGTCCTAAGAATGCCAAAATGCTCAGACGCCTTTGCGAGCAAGCAGGGCTCAAAAGCAAGAGCTCATCCCCACCACACAAAACCTGCTAAGCCACAGCAGGCCCACAACACGTTCACAGTTGCCTTCCTCTCCTGTCCACACTTAAAGGCTGCGTACTCACGCCTTACTCTGAGGAGTGCCATATTGCGCAAACGCCTCTCTCACCTGTCAGTCCTCACAGGCAAGAATTCTGGACACGAGCTGGAAAAGAGCTTATGGCAGCCGCACAGGATATGCGCAGCTCACCGTTCACGTGTGTCGCCGATCACACCAGGCGTACTCAGCGCTTCCTCAATGAATGCCAGAATAGTCAGTGGCGCGTCCGAGCAGCCAGGGCTCACAGGCAAGAGCCTTCATCCCTAACGCCACCGCACAATATGTTCCCGAGTGGCCATCCTCTCCTGGCAAAACAGAGGGGCTTGCTCGCTCTAAGTGTGGAGGGAAGAGGCGGGCAAACTGCGAACCTGTTGTAGAGCTGCCTCAGATATGCAGCTCAAGCCTGTGAGCGCTGGCGGTTCGGACAGCCGTCGGAGCAGTCTGTCATGCTTAGGAAGAAGCTGTAACTGTCGACAGGGGAGGATGGTGAGCCCGGCTCGTTTTGTGGCCCTGCCAGAGACAGTCTTCTCCTGCCCAGATCTCTTGCTTATGAGTGCCGGCTCTCCGGAGAAGCCTCTGAGCATCCTCTTAAGAGTAAGCATGGTGTAGTTGTTCATGGGGGAGGATGGCAAAATGTGACTACCTGTGGGGCTTCCAGAGACAAGCTTGTTATGCCAAGAACGCTCGCCTGTGAGTAATGACAGGGGAGAAAGGCATCTGAGCAGTGTGCCACTCCTAGCAGTAGGTTGGGAATTGGCGCGCTGTAACTGTCAGCAGGCGAAGAAGGCAAGCAAATGTCGATGGCGGAAGGATGGCGAGACGGGCTCATTTTGTTGTGCTCCCAGAGACAAGCTTGTCGTGGCCAGCGCTCTTGCCCGTGAGTGCCGGCTGCCAGATGGGTGTCTGAGCAGGCGAGCTTTCTAAAGCGTAAGCCTGGTGTAATTGTCGACAGGTCTCAGAGGCAAGAAAGCTGGACTCCCCCAGAATTGCTCTGCATGCTTAGGGCAGCCCCGCAATGCGTTCACAGCTGCCTTCCTCGCCGGTCGACACTTACAGCAGGGCTATTCCCTCCAGACGCCTAGGCGTGCCACACTGCTCAAGCGCCTCCACCGACAATCAGGGCTCACAGGCAGGAGCTAGTCCAAGCCAAGCTTCCCCTGCATGCCTAAGGCAGTCCCACAACAGGATAACGGCTTGCCTTCTCCTGTCGACATTAACAGCACCGCTACTCCCGCCTTCCTCCTAGCAATGCCACGTTGCTCAAATGCCTGTCCAACGAGCAAGGGCTGCTAGGCAAGACCCCCCCGGGTAGCCTTGGGCAGCCCCGCAAGACGTACCCATCTCACCTTCCTCCCCCGTCGACAAATACACCATGCGTACTCACAGCTTCCTCCTAAGAATGTCAGCGTGCTCAGACGCCTGAGCGAACAACAAGTGCAGAGAAGTAATAGCTCTGGGCATGCCAAGCTTCCCTTTGGCAGCCCACAAAATATTCCCTTGCCCTCTTCCTAGGTGCGCCCCTTTTGGCCCTTTACACCACGGCTGCTCACAAGCCTTATTCCTGAGAATGCCGGCCGGCTCCGACACCCGTCGTGGCAGAAGTGGATTCAGAGGGGAGAGCTCTGGGCACCACAGGCTTGCCTCGGACAGCCTGACCAAAAGCGTCCAGGTCTCGCTTTCCTTCCCTGTGGACACTTACAGCAGGACTCTTCCCAGCTCACTCCTGGGATAGGCACAGGTAGCACATGTCTCTCCCACTTGTCGGCACTCACAGGCAAGAGCGCTGGGCACCCCAAATTGGCTTCCGACAGCCTCGCAAAACGTCCCCTCTCGCCATCCTCCTCCATTGATAAGAAGACCAGGCCAACTCAAAGCTTCCTCCTAAGAATGCTAGAAGACTCAGACACCTGTCCGAACAGAGAGGGCTCACAGGCAAGTGCTCTTCCCAAGCAAGCTTGATCTTCATCCCTAAGGCCGCCGCACAGCATGTTCACGAGGTGGGCCTTCCTCTCCTGGTGCCACTTACAGCGGCCTTTGCTTGCTCTAATTGTGGCGAGGAGAGGCAGGCAAACAGCAAAATTCTGGTAGGGCTGCCTTAGCTATGCTGATCGAACCTATGAGCTCTGGCTGTTCGGATGGGCCACTGAACAGTCTGTCGTGCTTAGGAAGAAGTTGTGAATACGCCTGGTGTAATTGTCGACGAGGGAAGATGGCGAGACGGTCTCGTCTTGTGGCACTGCCAGAGACAAGCTTGTCGTGCCCAGCGCTCTTGCCCGTGAGTGCTCGCTCTCTGGAGCAGGTTCTGATTAGGCGACATTTCTAAAGAGTTAGTCTGGTGTAATTGTTCATGGGGAGGATGGCGAAAGGCGGACGTCCTGTGGGGATGCCAGAGACAGGCTTGTCCTGTGCCCAGAACGCTCGCCTGTGAATACTGATGGAGAGAAAAGCGTTTGAACAGTGTGGCCTTCCTAGCAGTAGGTTGGAACAGGCAGGCTGTGTCAGCAGGCGAAGACGGCAAACTGTGATCGTGTTGTGGAACTGCCATAAGCATGAAAAGCAAGCTTGGTGGGGGCAGCTTCCTGGCCTGTGAACCCTGGCTGTTCGGAGCACCAGCTGAGCAATCTGGAAGCGTGAGTACGTCTTGTGGAAACAGGGGAAGATGGCAAGATGGGCTGATTTTGTTGTGCTTCCAGAGACAAGCTTGTCGTGCCCAGTGTTCTTGCCTATGCTTGCCCACTGTCCGGACAGGCTCCAATTCGGCGAGCTTTCTAAGGCGTAAAACTGATGTAATTGTCAGCAGGGCTCACAGGCAAGAGATACGCCAACCAAGCGTGTTTTCATGCTTACGGCAGCCCACAATGCGTCCACGTCTCGCCTTCTTTGCCTGTCAACACTTACAGCAGGCCTACTCCCACCTTACTGCTCGGAGTGCCACACTGCTCAAATGCTTCTCTCCGCGTCAGTACGCACAAGCAAGAATTCTGGACACCAGCTGGAAAAGAGCTTCTGGCAGCTCCAGAGGACATACCATCGCACCATCCTCCCCAGTCGACAATTACACAAGGCTTGCTCCTAAGAATGCCAGCCTGCTCACACGCCTGTCCAAAGAGCAGAAATGGGTTCAGAGGGGAGAGCTCTGGGCACCACAGGCTTGCCTCAGACAGCCTGACAAAAAATCCAGGTCTCGCTTTCCGTCCCTGTGGACACTTATAGCAGGCCTCTTCCCACCTCACTCCTCGGCGTGCCACAGGTATCACCCGCCTCTCCCACTTGTCAGCACTCACAGGCAAGAGCTCTGGGCACACCAAACTGGCTTTCGACAGCCTCGCAAAAAGTCCCCCTCTCGTCATCCTCCCCCTCGATAAGACCAGGCCAACTCAAAGCTTCCGCCTAAGAATGCCAGAAGACTCAGATGCCTGTACGAGCAGGCAGGGCTCACAGGCAAGTGCTCTTCCCAAGCAAGCTGGCCCTTCATCCCTAAGGCCACTGCACAGCATGTTGGCGGGGGGGGGCGGGCCTTCCTATCCCGGCGACACATAGATCGGGGCTTGCTGGCTCTGTGGCGAGGAGAGAAGAGGGTAGGCAAAGTGCGAAGCTGTTGTAGAGCCGCCTTAGATATGCATATCAAGTCTGTGAGCTCTGGCTATTCGGAAAGGTGTCAGAGCAGTCTGGCACTCTCAGGAGGAAGTTGTGAGTACGCCTGGTGCAATTGTCAAGGGGGAGGATGGTGAGACGGGCTCATCTGATGGGGCTGCGCAAGACAAGCTTGGCGTGCCCAGATCTCCTGTCTGTGCATTCTGACAGGTGGGAGAGGCGTTTAAGCAGTGTAGAACAAATAGGCGTAAGGTGGAAAAGGCCTTGTGTTATCGTCGACAGGCGAATAAGGCGAGACTGGGAATTTTGGCGAAACTGCCCGAAGCAAGCTGTCCTGGCCCAGAGCGCTTGCCTGTAAGCCTTTGCTTTTCGGACAGGTGTCTGAGTATTTTAGCAGTCTTCAGAATAAGGTGCGAGCAGAAGTGGTGTTTCGACCAGGTCGATGTGGGGTGGTAGTCAAGGGCACGTTCTGCGGGGCTGCCTGAGGAAAGCGTGGCATGCCCAGAGCTCTTTCCTATGAAAGCTTGCTGTTCTCAGACCCCTGTCCCAGCAGCCAGGGCTCCAAGGCAAGAGCTTTTCCCAAGCACGCTTGACTTCCATCCCTAAGGCAGCCGCACGACACAATCAGGAGTGGCCGTCCTCTCCTGGCGGGATTACAGAGGAACTTGCTTGCTCTGTGTTGGGAAACGAGGTAGGCAGACTGCGAAACTGTTGGAGAGCTGGCTTAGCTATGCAGCTCGGGTCTGTGAGCGCTGGCTGTTCGCACAGGCAGATGAGCAGTCTGGCATTCTAAGGAGGAAGCTATGAGGACACCTGGTGTAATTGTCGATGGGGAGGATGGCGAGACGGGTTCGTCTTGTGGAGCGGCCAGAGACAAGCTTGTCAGTTCCAGAGCGCTCGCCTGTGAGTACTGGCGAGGAGAGACGCGTTTGAGCAGTGTGGCACGGCGAGCAGTAAGGTGGGAATAGGCCTGCTGTATGTGCCGACGGGCAAAGAAAGGGAGCCGGGAAGGTGTTGTTGGGCTGCCCTGAGCATGCGGAGCAAGCTTGGTGGGGCAGCTCTCTTGCCTGTGAGCGCAGTCAACAGTTACACCAGGCTGACTCCTAAGAAAGTAAGCTTGCTCGGATGCCTGTCCGGAGAGCGGGCACTCATGGGCAAGAGCTCTAGACACACCAAGCTTGTCTCGGGACGGCCCATGGGCAAGGCTGAGTCTCCATCCTCCCTCGTCGACAATTGCACCAGGGGTTCTCACGCCTTCCTCCTAACAATGCCAGCCTGCTCAGCTGCCTGTCTGAACAGCCAGAGCTCACAGGCTTGAGCTGCATATCGAAGGCGGCTCTACAACACGTTTGCACTTTGCCTACCTCCACACAGCGTAAGCAAGCCCCGCTGTAAGTGTCGCCAGGAGAGGGAAGGCCCCCTCGTGAACGGCATGTGCGGCTGCCTTAGGGATGAAGGTCTAGCGTGCTTGGGGAAGAGCTCTTGCCTGTGAACGCTGGCTGTTCGGGCAGGCGTCTGAGCATTTTGGCATTCATAAGAGGAAGATTTGAATCTGCCTGGTTTTACAATCGAGGGGGAGGATGGCGAGAAAGGGGCGTTTCGCGAGGCTGCCGGAAGCACAATTGGAGTGCCCAGAGTTCTTGCCTCTGAACCCCTTTCTATTCGGAGAGTTGTCTGAGCAGGCTGGCATTCTCAGCAGTAAGGCTTGTATACCTGTCAAACAAGGGTAATATGGGAATTTGGCTCTTCTTCTGGGCTTCCAGATGGAAGCTTGTCCTGCCCAGAGGTCTTGCCTGTGAGCGCTGGCTGTTCGTACAGGCAGCAGAGCAGGCGGGCATTCTTTGGAGGAAGCTGTGAGTGGATGTGGTGTAAATGGCCACGGGGAGGATGGAGAGATGGGGAGAGCTTCGAGAGACAAGCTTGTCGTGCCCAGAGCGCTTGACTGTGAGTACTGACAGGGGCGAGAGACACGTTTGAGCAGAGTTGCACGCCTAGCAGTGCCATGCAAATGCAGTGTCGACAGCGTCTGCGAGGCCTGGGTGTTCGGCCAGTTGTCTGAGAAGTCTGGCATTCTTAGAAGGAGGCATTGAGTACGCCTGCTGTAAGTGTCGACGGAGAGCCGGGTTGTCTCGCAGGGCTGCCAGAGACAAGCTTGGCGTGCCCAGACCTCTTGCCCATGAGTGCCGGCTCTCTGGACAGGCGTCCGAGAGGATGGTTTTCTTAGGAGTCAGCCTGGTGTAACTGTCGACTGCACTCACAGGCAAGAGAGCTGCCCCACCAAGCTTGCTCCGCATGCTTAGCCCAGTCCCACAACACGTTCCCGGCTCGCGTTCTTTGCCCGTCGACACATACAGCAGGCCGATTCCACTTTACTGCTCGCCGTGCCACACTGCTCAAACACCTCTCTCCTCGCCAGCACACACAGGCAAGCGCTCTAGGCACGACAAGCTTGTCTCTCGAAGCCCCTCCATCTCGCCCGTCGACAATTGCAACAGTACACGCACAGCTTCTTCCTAAGAATGCCAGGCTGCTCTGATGCCTCTTGGACCAGCAGGCGTTCACAGGCAAGAGCTCTGGGCAGGCCAGCTTGCTTCGAGCAGTCTCGCAAAAAGTTCCCCGTCTCGCCTTTCTCCTGTGTTGACAATTACACAGGGCTATGCCCACCTTACTGCTAGGAGTGCCACACTGTTTAAACGTCTCTCCCTTGTCTTTTCCCACAGCCACGAGTCCGTCTCGCCATCCTCCCCATCGAGAATAAGACCAGGCATACTCAAAGCTTCCGCCTAGGAGTGCCAGACTGCTCGGACGGCTGGCCGAACAACCAGAGCTCACAACGTTGATCTGCGGCTCTCCAACAGGTTCGCAGTTTGCCTACCTCTTCTCTCCACACTTAGAACAAGCAAGCCCCGCTTTACGTGCTGCCAGCAGAGAACGGCCACTCGGGAACGTGCTGTGCGGTGGCCAGAGCCCAGGCTGTTCGGACAGGTGTCTGAGCAGTCTGGCATTCTTAGGAGGCAGCTCTGAGTATGCCTGGTGTAATTGCCGACGGGGAGGAAGGCGAGATGTGGACGTCTTGTGGAGCTGCCAGAAAGAAGCTTGTTGTGTCCAGAGCGCTCGCCTGTGACTGCCGCCAGTCCAGAGAGGCTTCTGAGCAGGCTTGCTTCCTTAAGATTCAGCCTGCTGTAACTGTCGACTGCGCTCACAAGGAAGAGCACTGCCCCAGCAAGCTTGCTCCGCATGCTCAGGGCAGCCCAATTAATACGTTCCCGGGTCCCTTTCTTTGCCTGTCGGCACGTATAGCAGGCCTATTCCACCTTACTGCTAGGCGTGCCACACTGCTCAAACGGCTCTCCTCTCGTCAGTACGCACGGGCAAGCGCTCCGGACATGACAAGCTTGTCTCTCGAAGCTCACAAGAAACCTCCATCTCACCCTCCTCCCCTTCGACAATAGCAACAGGCGTACTCAAAACTTCCTCCTAAGAATGCCAGACTGCTCTGACACCTCTCCGAATAGCTAGAACTCACAGACCTGAGCTGCATATCTAAGGCGGCTCTACAACAGATGTGCACTTTGCCTAACTCTCCTCGCCACACTTAGTGCAAGCAAGCCCCGCTGTAAGTGGCGCCAGGAGAGGAAGGCCACTTGCGAACGTGCTGTGCGGTGGCCTTAGGGATGAAGGGCCTGCTTGCTTGGGAAGAGCTCTTGCCTGTGAGCCTTGGCTGTATCTGAGTCTTCTGGCATTCATAGGAGGAAGCTTTGAGTTGGCCTGGTCCTCTTATCGAGGGGAAGGATGGCGAGAGGGGGACTTTTTGCGAGGCTGTCGGAAGCCAGTTTGGGGTGCCCAGAGCTCTTGCCTGTGAGTGCTGACAAGTGGGAGAGACATGTGCTACCTGTGCCTATCCCAGGAGTGAGGTGGGAAGAGTCCTGCTGTAAGTGTCCACAGGGAAGGAAAGCGAGACCCGGACGTTTTTGGTCAGGCTGCCCGAGGCAAGCCTGTGGTGCCCAGAGCTCTCCCCTCTGAATCCACTTCTGCCACGACGGGTGTCGGAGCCGGCCGGCATTCTCAGGAATACGGCTTGTGAGCAGCCGTGGTGTAAAGGGCCAAAAGGGGCGCACCTAGGAAGAGGGCAAGGGAATATTTTGTGGGCTGCCAAAGGGAAGCTTGGCATGCCCAGAGCTATTACCTCTCTGCACTTGTCGTTCGCTCAGGCGTCTGAGCACTCTGGCATTCTTAGGAGGAAGCTGTGAGTACGCATGCTGTATTTGTCGGCGGCGGAGGAAGGTGAGATGGGTATCTCTTGTGGGGCTGCTCGAGGCAAGCCCAGCAGCCCTTGCTCGTTGGACAGGCATTTGAGCAATGTGGCATTGCTAGGCGGAAGGTGGATGCTGACGTGCTTTTAATGTCGACAGGAGAAGAAGGCAAGCTGTTATCCTGTTGTGGGACTGCCTTAGGCATGCAGGGGAAGCTTGGCTGGGACTAGCTCCCGCCTGTGAGCCCTGATTGTCGGTGGAGGCGCTTGAGCAGTGTGGCACTCCTAGGCGTCTGGAGGGAATAGCCCTGCTGTAAGTGTCGACTGGCGAGGAAGGCAGCTGTGAATGTGTTGCGGTGCTGCCCTAAGCATGAAAAGGAAGCTTGGTTGGATAGCTCTCCTGCCTGTGCCCCCTGCCGACAATTATACCATGCTTACTCTTAAGAAAGCTCGTAAGTGTCGACCGGCAAAGGAGGCGAGCCGTGAATGTGCTGTTGGGCTGCCCTAAGCATGCAGAACAATTCTGGGTGGGGGGGGTCCAGCTCTCCTGCCTGTGAGACCTGTCGACAATTACACCAGGCTTACGCTTTAGAAAGCTCGCCTGCTCAGACACCTGTCTGGCAGCCGGCACTCACGGGCAAGAGCGCTGGCCACGACAAGCTTGTCTCTGGGAGCACAACAAAATGAGCCCGTCTCGCCATCCTTCCGCCATCGACATTTGCTTGCCTTCTTCGCCTGCTGACAGTTACAGCGCGCCAATTCCCAACCTACTGCTAGGAGTGGCACACTGCTCAGATGCCTTTCTCCCCTGTCATTACTCACAGGCGAGCGTTCTTGGCATAACAAGCTTGTCTCTGGAAGCCCCACAGGTAGTCACATTTTGCCATCCTCCCCCATGAACAACTACACCATGCTTACTCTTAAGAGGGTGCTCAGAGGCTTCTCCGGAGAGCCGGCACTCATAGGCAAGAGATCTGGGCAGGAGAAGATTGTCTCTGGCAGGGCCACAAAACGAGCCGGGCTCACCATCCTCCCCTGTCGACAGTTACAGCTTCTTCCTAAGCACGACAGACTGCTCCGACGGCTGTCCGAACAGCCAGCGCTCACAGGCTTGAGCTGCATATCTGAGGCAGCTCTACAACAGGTTCGCAGTTTGCCCGCCTCTTCCCTCCACACTTAGAGCGAGCAAGCCCCTCTGTTTTGCCAGGAGAGGATGGCCACTTGGGAACATATTGTGCGGTGGCGTTAGGGATGAAGGCTCTTGCCTGTGAGCCCTGGCTGCTCGGACGCGCCACTGACTATTCTGGCATTCATTGAGGAAGCGCTGAGTACGCCTGGTGTGATCGGCGACACACGTGAACGGTGAGCTGCGCATATCCTGTGCGGCTGCCATAAGCTCTTTTCCAGCTCGTGTCCAGAATTCTTGCCTGTGAGGACTGACAGGTGAGAGAGGCGTTTGCGCAATATGGCACTCCTCGGAGTAAGGCGTGAGTACGCAGCCTTTAAGTGTGGACAGGAGAGGAAGGCAACTGTGAACGTGTTGTGGGCCTGCTGTGGCTTAGCAGGTTTTGTGTGGTGGGGATGAGCTCTTGCTTTTGAGCCCTGCTTGCTCGCAAAGGCGTCTGAGCATTTTGGCATTCTTAGGACTAAGTTGGGAGTAGCCGTGATGTAAAGGCCAAAAGGCCCTCACCTAGAAGAGAGCAGGGAATATGCTGTGGGCTGCCAAAGGGAAGCTTGGCATGCCCAGAGCTCTTGCCCAGCGGCCCTTGCTGTTCGGACAGGCGTCTGAGCAGTTGGGCATTCTTAGGAGGAAGCTGTGAATACGCCTGCTGTAACTGTTGACGGGGGAGGAAGGCGAGATGGGTACATCTTGTGGGGCTGCCCAAGGCTAGTTTCGCATACCTGCGCTCTTGCCCAGCAGCCCTTGCTCGTTGGACAGGCATTTGAGCAACGTGGCATTGCTAGGAGGAAGGCGGGAGTAGCGGTGCTGTTAATGTCGACAGGAAAGGAAGGCAAGCCGTTATCCTGTTGTGGGACTGCCTTAGGCATGCAGGGGAAGCTTGGCTGGGACTAGCTCCTGCCTGTGAGCCCTGACTGTCAGTGGAGGCATTGGAGCAGTGTGGCACTCCTAGGCGTTCGGAGGGAATAGCCCTGCTGTAAGTGTCAACCGGCGAGGAAGGCAGCTGTGAAAGTGCTATGGGGCTGCCCTGCGCATGCAGGTCAAGCTTGCTTGGCAACAGCTCTTGCCTGTCAGCGTCGGCTGTTCGGACAGGCAGCTGAGCAGGCGGGCATTCTTAGGAGGCAGCTGTGAGTGGACGTGGTGTAAGTGTCCACAGGGGAGGATGGCGAGATTGGGCATGTCTTGTGGGATTGCCCGAGGCAAGCCTGGTGTGCCCAGACCTCTGATCCATGTGAACTGATAGGTGGGAGAGTTTGAGCAGTTTCACACTCTTAGGAGAAAGGTGGGAACAGGCCTGGTGTTATTGTCGACCGGGGGTGCGGGAGGCAATGTCATGGGGCTGCCCTAGCCTGACTCTGATTAACTCTAGATGGTGGCAGTCCAAGATTCCTTAACACTGAACTCCTTTAGGAAGGAGTCCTGCTTTGCGAATTTCACTGGGTAGGAGCCCTTTCTCACCTGCCCGAGTTGTTGCAACTGGTCCGGATTGTGTCCATTTGGCTTGGATACAATGGACCGCCAAAGAAACATTAGTTTGAGCTCCTCCTGCTGCAACTAAGGAAGCTGATGAGCTTGCCTTCTTTGAGCTCCCACTGAGGTAGAAATCTGAGAGGAGCACCGTTGATTACGTCCAAGAGGTAACAGAGATGATGGTAATGGCTTTGCTTTGTCTAATCTAGACACATCTCTGTTTGTGGCACTTGCTTATTCACTAATGCCTCAGCATCGATGCTATTTAGAACTCCTAATCCTGGCCCTGTAACACCACTGACATCCTTTCTTTCTCGCCATTTGGCGCTTCAGGTCCGCTTGCGTAACCATTCCATCCATGTGGTGTAAGCTATATTTAAAAATGGCAGACAGGATGGCTTAATCATAGACATGTTCTCTTGCCTGAGTAACGCTACAGGTTTTAGAGACCACAAAGGGTTCAACAGTAACTTTTGTGTTCCGGTTGATTTAACTGCGTGGGAGCTCTGCGGAGATGGTCGGGCTGTTCCTGCAGTGACCGCAGGGAAAGTTAAAATGGAGAGCATTGGGGAAGTGGTTAAAGCAGGAGAGAGTGTTGAAAGCCTGCTCCTGAGAGTGCAGGGTAGAACTAATGGCGTAGACTTACAAGTTACACTCCCATTACAAGAGCGTTCGTTAGAACGCATCACCGGGGTCTGCCGGGACCCGGGCAATGGAAGGCGGAAGTTTTCAGTGCAATCGTCTCTCCGGCACCAGGCGAGAGTCACTACAATTTGTAGTTAGTGACACACTGGACTTCTCAGTTTGGGTAATGTCTTGGTCCCATTTCTACTGGCAATAGTCTTAGAGGCTGTCACGGAGGATTCTGAACATCCCGTAGCGCTAAGTTTAGGGCTGCTGGTAAAAATGACCTCACTACCTCAGCAAGCAGCCAGTGGCCTGCCACTTGCCAATCAGGCACTGAGGCAGAAGTGAGCTCAGAAGCGCAGGCAGGACTCATGGCGCTCTGAGTGCCTCATCAGGCACTGAGGTCAAAGGGACCTCACAAGCACAGCCAGCAGCTCTGGGCCTGCCATGGCGCATCAAACACGGAGAAAGAAGGGAACACCCAAGCAGACCAGCAGCCATGGGCGTGGCAGTGCATGCCCATGCATGCCATGCATGCAATGGCATGCAGGTCAAAGTGACATCGTAAGACACAACCAGCAACCATGGGCCTGCCACTGCCCTTTTCGGCATGCAGACACAAGTATCCTCACAAGCAAAGCCAGGTGGCATGACCCTGCCACTGGCCTATCAAGCACAGAGGCAGAAGCAAACTCACAAG
The DNA here is from genome assembly GCF_036370855.1 of Dromaius novaehollandiae. Taxonomy (NCBI): domain Eukaryota; kingdom Metazoa; phylum Chordata; class Aves; order Casuariiformes; family Dromaiidae; genus Dromaius; species Dromaius novaehollandiae. Next base: position 330,924 of record NW_026991432.1, on the reverse strand, counting down.
CAGAGTGAGGACCTGCACCACAAAAAAAGGCACGCGGAGACCACTGCACAGCAAAAAAGGCACTCAGAAGGACCTGCACCGCAAAAAAAGGGCTCTCGGAGGCCCCACTGCAAAGAAAAAGCACTTGGAAATCACTGCACCATGAAAAAAAGCACTCAGAGGGCCCTGCACCGCCAGGAAAAGGGCCCTCGGATGCCCCTACATATGAAAAAAAGTCACTCGGAGGCCCCTGCACCGCAGAAATAGGCACTTGCAGGCCGCTGCATCACAAAAAAAGGCAATTGGAGGGCGCTACACCACAGACAAAGGCACTCGGAGGCCCCTGCAGAGGAAAAAAAAAGCCCTCGGAGGCCACTACACTGTAAAAAAAGGCACTCGGTGGCCACTACAGCACAAAAAAAGGCACTCAGAGGACCACACCACAAAAAAAGGTACTGGGTGGCCCCGACAGCACAAAGGCACTCGGGGGCTGCTACAATGCGAAACAAGGCACTCGGAGTGCCCGGCACCACCAAAAGAGGCACTCGGAGGCTCCTGCACTGGAAAAAGAGGCACTTGCAGGCCTGTTCACCAGAAAAAATGGCACTCGGAGGCCCCTACACCACAGAGAAAGGCACTCGGAGGCCCCTACAGCACAAAAAAAGGCACTTGGGGGCTGCTACAATGCAAAAAAAAGGCACTCGGAGGCCCCTACACTGGAAATAAAGGCACTCGGAGGCTCCCGCACCTCAAAAAAAGGCACTCAGAGGCCTCCACACTGCAAAAAAGGGCACTCGGAGGCCAGTGCACTGAAAAAAAGGCACTTGGAGGCTACTACACTGCAAAAAAAATGCACCCTGAGGCCCCTGCACCGGAAAAAAAGGCACTCGCAGGGCCCTGCACCACAAAAAAAGGCACTCGGAGGCTGCTACACCGTAGAGAAAGGCACTCGGAGGCCCCTGTACTGGAAAAAAAGGCACTCGGAGGCCAGTGCACCACAAAAAAGGCACTTGGAGGCTGCTACAATGCAAAAAAAGGCACTCGGAGGGCGCTACACCACAGAAAAAGGCACTCAGTGGCCCCTACAGCACAAACAAAGGCTCTTGGGGGCTGCTACAATGTGAAACAAGGCACTCGGGGGGCCCAGCACCACCAAGAAAGGCACTCGGAGGCTCCTGCACTGGAAAAAGAGGCACTCGGAGGCCTGTACACTGGAAATAAAGGCACTTGGAGGTCCCTGCACCACAAAAAATGCACCCTGAGGACCCTGCACTGCAAAAAAAGGCACTCAGGGGCTGCTACAACGCGAAAAAAAGGCACTTGGAGGCCCCTGCACCACAATAAAAGGCAGTCAGAGGCCTCTACAACACCTTCCACTTCCCTATCAGACACAGAGGCTGATGTGACCTGACAAGGACAGGAAGCCGCCTGGGGCCTGCCAGTGGCCTATCAGGCACTGGTACTTCTGTGAGCTCACAAGCAGAGTCAGCAGCCATGGGCATCCCACTGCCTGATGAGGCACTGAGACCAAGGTGACCTCAAAATGCAGCCAGCACGCAGAGGCCTGCCACTGGCCTATCAGTCACTCAGACTGCTGTGAGCTCAAAAGGACAGCCAGCAGCCAATGGCCTCGCACTGGCCTATCAGGCAATGGGACTGCTGTGACCTCACGAGCACAGCCAGCAGCTGTGGGTCTGCCACTGGCTATCAGGCACTCAGACTGCTGTGAGCTCAAAAGGACAGCCAGCAGCCAATGGCGTCACACTGGCCTATCAGGCAATGGGACTGCTGTGAGCTCACAAGCACAGCAAACAGCCATGAGCCTGCCACTGCCCTATAGGGCACAGAGGCTGCTGTGACCTCACAAGCACAGCCAGCATCTATGGGCCTGCCACTGGCCTATCGGGCCATGGGACTGCTGTGACCTCACAAGCACAGACAGCAGCTTTGGGCCTGCCACTGGCCTATGAGGCACGGAGGCTGCTGTGACCTCACAAGCACAGGCAGCAGCCAGGGGCCTCCCACTGCCCAATGAGGCGCTGACGCTGCTGTCAACTCAGAAGCACAGTAAACAGTCAGGGGCCTGCCACTGCCCTATAGGGCACTGAGGCTTCTCTGACCTCACAAGCCCACCCAGCAGTCATTGGCCTCGAACTGGTCTATCAGGCACTGAGGCTGCTGTGACCTCACAAGCACGGCCAGCAGGCATGGACATCCAACTGCCCTATAAGACACTGAGGCTGCTGTGACGTCACAAGCAAAGCCAGCAGCTGTGGGTCTGCCACTGGCCTGTCAGGCAATAGGACTGCTGTGACCTGACAAGCACAGCCAGCAGCTATGGGCCTGCCACTGGCCTATAGGGCACTGAGGCTGCTGTGACCTCACAAGCACAGCGAGGAGCCAGAGGCCTGCCATTGCCCTATAAGGTACAGAGACAAATGTGACCTCAAAAGGCAGCCAGCAGATGGGGCCTCCCACGGGCCTATCAGGCTGTAGGAGTGTTGTGACCTCACAAGCACAGCCAGCAGCCAAGGGCCTGCCACAAGCCTATCAGGCAATAGGACTGCTGTGACCTCACAAGCACAGCCAGCAGCTATGGGCCTGCCACTGGCCTATACAGCACGGAGGCTGCTGTGACCTCACAAGCACAGGCAGCCGCCATTAGCCTCCCACTGCCCTAGGAGGCGCTGACGCTGCTGTCAACTCAGAAGCACAGCCAGCAGGGGGCCCTGTAGACTAACTTATGAGGCACTGAGGCTACTGTGACATCGCAAGCACAGCCAGCAGCCAGGAGCCTGACACTTGCCTAGCAGGCACAGAGGGTGCTGTGACCTCACAAGCATAACCAGCAGGGGGCCCTGTAGAATAACTTATGAGGCACTGAGGCTACTGTGACATCACAAGCACAGCCAGCAGCCATGAGCCTGACACTTGCCTAGCAGGCACAGAGGGTGCTGTGACCTCACAAGCATAACCAGCAGGGGGCCCTGTAGACTAACTTATGAGGCACAGAGGCTGCTGTGACCTCACAAGCACAGCCAGCAGCCAGGAGCCTGACACTGGCCTTAGAGGCACTCAGGCTGCTGTGACACCACAGGCACAGCCAGCAGGGGGCGCTGGACACTAACCTATGAGGCACTGAGGCTGCTGTGACCTCCCAAGCACAGCCAGCAGCCATGAGCCTGACACTGGCCTTAGAGGCACTGAGGCTGCTGTGATATCACAAGCACAGCCAGCAGCCAGGAGCCTGACACTGGCTTGAGAGGCACTGAGGCTGCTGTGACCTCACAAGCACAGCCAGCAGCCAGATGCATGCCCCTGGCCTAGTACGCACTCAGGCTGCTGTGACCAAAAAGCACAGCCATCATCCAGGAGCCTGCTACTGGCCTAGGAGGCACTGAGGCTGCTGTGACCTCACAAGCACAGCCAGCAACCATGAGCCTGCCACTGGCCTAGGAGCCACTCAGGCTGCTGTGACCTCACAAGCACAGCCAGCAGCGGACCCTGTAGACTAACCTAGGAGGCACTGAGGCTGCTGTGACCTCACAAGCACAGCCAGCAGCCAGGAGCCTGCCGCTGGCCTCACAGGCAGTCAGGCTGCTGTGACCTCACAAGCACAGCCAGCAGTTATGAGCATGCCACTGGCCTAGGAGGCACTGAGGCTGCTGTGACCTCACAAGCACAGCCAGCAGCGGGCCCTGTAGACTAACCTAGGAGGCACTGAGGCTGCTGTGACCTCAGCAGCACAACCAGCAGCCTTGAGCCTGCTACTGGCCTAGGAAGCACTGAGGCTGCTGTGACCTCACAAGCACAGCCAGCAGCCATGAGCCTGCCACTGGCCTCAGAGGCACTAAGGCTGCTGTGACCTCACCAGCACAGCCAGCAGTCAGGGGCCTGCCAGTGGCTTATGAGGCACTGAGGGTGCTGTGACCTCACAAGCACAGCCAGCAGCTATGCGCCTGACACTGGCCTAGGAGGCACTGAGGGTGCTGTGACCTCACAAACACAGCCAGCAGGGTACGCTGTAGACTAACCTATGAGGCACTCAGGCTGCTGTGACATCACAAGCACAGCCAGCAGTCAGGGGCCTGCCACTGGCTTATGAGGCACTGAGGTTGCTGTGACCTCACAAGCACAGCCAGCAGGCAGGGGCCTGCCACTGGCCTCAGAGGCACTCAGGCTGCTGTGACCTCAGCAGCACAGCCAGCAGCCATGAGCCTGACACTGGCCTAGGAGGCACTGAGGGTGCTGTGACCTCACAAACACAGCCAGCAGGAGGCGCTGTAGACTAACCTATGAGTCACTGAGGCTGCTGTGACGTGACAAGCACAGCCAGCAGGCAGGAGCCTGCCACTGGCCTAGGAGGCAGTCAGGCTGCTGTGACCTCACAAGCACAGCCAGCAACCATGAGCCTGCCACTGGCCTAGGAGGCAGTCAGGCTGCTGTGACCTCCCAAGCACAGCCAGCAGCCATGAGCCTGCCACTGGCCTCGGAGGCACTGAGGCTGCTGTGACCTCACAAACACAGCCAGCAGCCAGCAGCCTGCCACTGTCGTAGGAGGCACTGAGGCTGCTGTGACGTCACAAGCACAGCCAGCAGCCAGGAGCCTGCTACTGGCTTATGAGGCACTGAGGCTGCTGTGACCTCACAAGCACAGCCAGCAGCCAGGAGCCTGCTACTGGCCTAGGAAGCACTGAGGCTGCTGTGACCTCACAAGCACAGCCAGCAGTCAGGGGACTGCCAGCGGCTTATGAGGCACTGAGGTTGCTGTGACCTCACAAGCTCAGCCAGCAGCCATGAGCCTGCCACTGGCCTTTGAGGCACGGAGGCTGCTGTGACCTCACAAGCACCGCCAGCAGCCAGGGGATGCCCCTGGTGTATTATGCACTGGGACTGCTTTGACTTCACAAGCACAGCCAGCACCCAGGAAGCTGACACTGGCCTATCAGGCCCTGAGGTTATTGTGACCTTACAAGCACAGCCATCATCCATTGGCCTGCCACTGGCGTATAGGGCATGGAGGCTGCTGTGACCTCACAAGCACAGCCAGGGGACTGCCACTGCCCTGTGAAGCACTGAGATAAATGTGACCTCACAAGCACAGAATGCAGCCAGGGTCCTGCCCCTGGTGTATCAGGCACTGGGACTGCTTTGACTTCACAAGCACAGCCAGCAAACAGGGGTCTGCCACTGGCCTATGAGGCAATGAGAGTGCTCTAACCTCACAAAAAAAGCTGGCTTACAGGATCCTGCCACTCGCCTATTAAGCACTGTGGCTGTGAGGCTGCTGTGAGCTCACAAGCAGAGTCAGCAGCCATGGGCCTCCCACTGCCCTATAAGGTACAGAGACAAATGTGACCTCAAAAGGCAGCCAGCAGACAGAGGCCTGCCACAGGCCTATCAGGCAATAGGACTGCTGTGACGTTACAAGCACAGCCAGCAGCTGTGGGTCTGCCACTGGCTATCAGGCACTCAGACTGCTGTGAGCTCACAAGCACAGCAAACAGCCATGAGCCTGCCACTGCCCTATAGGGCACAGAGGCTGCTGTGACCTCACGAGCACAGCCAGCAGCCAGGAGCCTGCCACTGGCCTGTGAAGCACTGAGACAAATGTGACCTCACAAGCACAGCAAACAGCCTTGGGCATCCCACTGGCATATCAGTCAATGGGACTGCTGTGACCTCACGAGCACAGCCAGCAGCTATGGGCCTGCCACTGGCCTATAGGGCACGGAGGCTGCTGTGACCTCACAAGCACAGCCAGCAGGCACTGGCCTGCCCCTCGTATATCAGGCACTGAGGCTGCTGCTGTTGTCTGAAAAGCGGATTCGTTGCCCGGTGTGCAATAAGCCAATAATTACACACTCAGGAGAGACATTTGCTTATTTATTTCAGAGTTGCACAAGCCTGGGTGCTCGGTCGTTTCCCACAAATCAAGCACACCCCCCCCCCCCCCAACTTTTCAAGTAGCATTTATACAAACAAATTGCCAGATTTGCAATTTTCCCTTTTACACTGATTGGTTAGTGATTTCTTCATTCCCCGGGTCCCAACCCTGTCTCCCAAGGTCCTGATGAGGGGAGATCAATTAACACTGCCCCAGCAGGGACAGTAGGTGTTATCTCCCAAAGTCCTGACAAGGGGGAGATAGTCCAGACCCCTTAATTAACATTGTTTCAGCAGTGAGAGGAGGTTTTGCTTCCCAAGGTCCTGGTGCCCAAGCAGGCCTTATTTCAAAGCCTTGACATCCTCCCTTTCGGAGTGTGGGGCACAGGAATGCAGCCTGCTTGTAACTCCCTTATCTTTCCAGCCTGCACCAGCTCTGGGGCCCTTTCTTACTGAACTAGGAGTGCGGCCTAAGGCTTCAGCAAATTTAGCTACTCATGAAGCAAGTTTTATCTAAGTGGCTACCTCTAGACCACTTCAGACTTAATGTTAGAAGTTATCCTAATCTACCTAGTTCACGCATTCCTTCTGAGCTTCCCAGGGTTGTCTTGTAACAATTCCCCCCTTTGAGACTTATATGATCATTTTCATATTAGTCTCACTCTTTTAAAATCTTTCCCATATTAATTTTGTACAACATCTACAAATGCATTGAATCACTACATAAACGCATACAAAAACTACTAACACCATTCCCAAAATTGTTAAACACTTTTTAACCCATGAGCTCACGTCAGGGAACCAGGAAGTCAACCATTTCCATGTTTCTTCAAATCCAAAAGAGGTATCCTCTTTCTGAACCCCATGTAAGATTTCAGTCTGCTTCCAGATTTCATTTAGATCGGTAGAAATTCTCCCGCTTTGATCCACATATACACAGCAACTAGTATTTATTACTGTACATACTCCTCCCTGAGATGCCAATAACATCTCTAGAGCCATCCTGTTTTGGGTAGTTATTTTAGCAATTTCTGAAACCTCCTCTTGTAAAGCTGCAGTGGCATCAGAGGTTTTATTCCCTATTTTTTTCAATAACTGCTGAAATATTTACTATTGCTTTTTCAAGTTCACTCACTCCCAGTTGTGGAAACAGCCACCTTACGAATGACTGCAACCTAGCAGGTCGATCTATTAAAGGATTATTGACCCTCTTTTGTCTCCTTATGAATGTTCTTAGCCAGGATTTTTGGTATTTATTACTCAATTCTTTTCTTATAGTAACATTTGGGATTATTGCCCCTAAAGTACATGACCCTGACCAATTAGGAGGTAGCACTTTTCGTGCCTTGTTTCCACACAACCAATACCATCCACTACCTTTTGGAACACGCCACCCATTTAGTTCCTTACTTGGCCACTTATAACCTATTCAGGTATCCGAGAGCAATCTTTATAACCTTCTACCTTAATGGCTCCAGTACAGTTGATCGGTTGCTTTCCATAAAGTATAGTTTTCTCCCACCATTTATTACTATTATTACATCTTTGGATACATTGATAATAATCTCCTGTCACACTCTGGACTTCCCATTCCTGTTTGGTTGTTTCATAGGCACTCCAATTAGTGGGAAGCCCTTGTTGGAAAGTTCAGGGAAGTGGGTACACACCCAGCAATCCCTCTGGTTAACTATCTTCATAGATTTTGTAATTACTTCCAAATGGAGATTGTGACTCCAAAATCCTTCCTGATTCCCTTTAATTGTTTGGCTCAGGTAACCTAGAAAAACTAACCACCACATTTCTCCCCTGGTTGTTAAGGAGAACATCATTTTTACACAGATACCGTAACAACAATATTAACCCTATTCCTAACAATCAGATTAAAGCATTTTTTCCCTGAATACAATCTAAATTTAAAACCGATTCGCTTCTAATACATCTCATATATCTTTATATATTTTTAACTTTAGAGGTTGAACTTGTTCAGCTTTCCACGTCTCTCGAGGTACTGCTTTCACTCGGGTGTAATCTAAAAGTATAACTGGATGTACCTACGGAGAGAAGAACCTTTGCCATAGACAAGAGATAATCACTTAAAATTTGATCACCCTTAACGTGCATTTGAATTTCATTTCCAGTTAAATTTACAGTGTAAGGTTTGCCATACAGAATCTCAAATGGACTAACTTTCTCCCTAACCCTTGGGGTTATTCTGGTTCTTAATAATGCCAGAGGTAAAACATCAGTCCATTTCATCTGAGTCTCCTGACACAATTTTCCTACCTGTCTCTTAATTGTTTGATTCATTCTTTCCACTTTTCCACTGGATTGTGGCCTCCAGGGGGTATGTAAGTCCCATTTAATTTGTAGTATTTTTGAGATTTGTTGTACTATTTCTGCTATAAAATGAGGTCCCCTATCTGAAGAAAACCCTTCTGGTACCCTAAATCTTGGTATGATTTCTTTTAATAACATTTTCACTACCTCCCCTGCTTTAGTGGTACGACACGGGAAAGCCTCAGGCCATCCTGAAAAGGTGTCAACAATTACCAACAAATGTTTATATCCATTACATCTTGGTAATTCAGAAAAATCAATTTGCCAGTAATCCCCAGGCATGAAGCCCCTTTTTACTTCCCCTGGGGGGGCTTCTTCTGAATCCTGGGATTATTTCTAAGACAGATTTCACATTTTTGTGTAATACCCTTTGCAATTATTAACATACTAACTCCCACAGCAAATCTTTTAACTGTTTCAACCAATGCCTCAGCTCCCATGTGGGTACTACCATGTATTTGCTTCATCAGCTTCTTCATTATCGGCAAAGTTACCACACACTGTCCAGTAGATGTCACCCACCATCCTTCAGGAGTTTTTATGCATTTCAGTATTTCTGCTAATTTATTTTCTTTTTCAGTGTATACTGGAATTTCCATTTTTAACAGTCTCTCTGGAACTAATGCTGCCACTGACATGGATAATGCTGCCCTTTTTGCAGCCTCATCGGCCTGTTACGGAAATTAGGCTTGTCGGCCACCATAACAGGGCTCGACCCTAGGTTCCCCCAAGTAAAGTTCAGAGCCAAATCAAAACAAAGTAAATTTTAATCACACGCGTGCCGTAATTACAGCTCGAGCTGGGTGCCTCCGAAGAGGGACCCTAACATAAACAAATCCTGGGTAATTATAGTCTTTTCGACTTCCATTTCCCACCCCTCACGCGATAGTTAGACCAATAGTAATTTTTTGGTCTGGGGTCTCCTGCTCCTCATTGGGTCTCATCGTCTTTCTGAGGCAAGCTGGTTTTCTCCTTATTCTTGTTTTTTTGCAGTCTCTGATGACGGTTGTACTTCTGTTTTTGTTGGGTCTGGCGGTTGCCTCCCAAGGTCTTATTTTCCCCCATTGTTTTGGCGTCTTCCCTCTCGGAGTCGGTGACACAGGTGCGCAGACTGCGTGTGGCTCCCTTATCTTCCCAGCCTGAACGAGCTCTGAGGCACTATTTTTTATTAAACTAAGTAAAGATTCGTTACTTTTCCCACGCACGGCCTAAGGCTTCAGCAAATCTAGCCACTCATGCTAAGCAAGTTTTATGTAAGTTGTGCTAAGCAGCCATTTCTAGACAGTTTCAATTCACTATTCTTTAACAGTTTCCCCCCTTTGTTTTTATGAAGCATCCCTGCTAATATTTTAAACAGAGTTCTCGAAGTCTTTCGAGGCATACTATCACTTTCCATACTCTTATATATAATATGATCGTAAGCAATAGGCATAACACAGTTAAACTGAACACAACTACTACCGGGTGCAATACATGATTATAAATCCCTGTTGTGGTTGGTGACCACCCTAGAAGAGTTTCCCAGCCATGATGTTCTCCATCCCTTTTTACCCTTTCTAAGATATGATGTATCTCTTTTGCATCATGGTGAACAGTGATTAGAGTTTTCTGTCCACTGTTCCGGATGCGCTCTAGCAGTCGATGCAAATCATCATGTTGCAGTAGTTTCCTTACCAGGGTGAGATTCATCCCAATGGGAGTAGGTAGTAAATTTTGAATTAATGTATAATTAGATTGTAACAATTGATAAGACGTGATAGGAGCTGAATAATTGAAATCACATCCCATGATTTTGGTAAAGCTACAAATACAAATATTTCAATGATTACTCATATCTACTACAATGCCATCTATAACTATAAGACTACAAAAGGTTCTCATACGTACACACCCTCTCCCAATATATACAAGTATAGTTGCAGGTGTTTCATCAGGGTGTATTTCAAAGTGACAAACATTTTGCTCAGTGTCAAGACAAATGTCTTGGGCTTTGATGGTATTACTTTCACAAATAAACCCTTGCTGTTCCTGTACAATACATGCGCTAACGTCCACAGTTTGCCATTTATTTCCATTTCGTTGGGCCCATACTCTGTGTTCCAATGGATAGAGTATAGCTCCATTGTGATTTAATCCTAACGCAATGATTGGATATATTGTATATGTTGGAGCATTACGTATTGTTGAAACAAAGGCTGTGGCCTTAGTGTTGATAGGATCATAAGTAAAATTGACCAGATACCACCAGGATTGGAATTCCTTTTCAAATTCGGTCACATTATCCCAAATTACCTTTCGAATTTCAGTGGGTAAAGTGCCTTCTTCCCCTCCCTTATAATCGCTGCTGCCATAGATTGCATCCACAGTTGAGCTTGGATGCAACTGAGGGCCAGGGAAATATTAATTTGGGCTTCCCCAAGTGCATCCACTATCAAGTGGTGATCTTTTTCATTCATTTTTTCCCACTGAGGTAATATCTCGGATGAAAGCCATTGGTTAGTTCCTAATGCTAATAGAGAAGACCTCAATGGATGTTTTAATCTGTATAAGTCACTTGTTGTTGTGCTCAGTTTATTTACGAGTACTTCAGCATCTATACTGTTTAGGACTCCCAATCCTGTTCCTATGATACCGGTCACATCTCTCCTTGTTCATTTTGGAGAGGTGAGGGTTCGCCTATGTAACCACGCCGTCCATCCCACATAGGACGTACCTAAGAATGGTGAACAGGTCGGTTTGATTGTAGAGATATAATTTGCATTAATAGCTCTACTCGTTTGAGAGACCATGATGGATTAAATAACACTCGTTGTTGGCCTGTATTTCTAATCACATACGGTCCAATTTCAAAGATTTGTGGGGATAAGGTTTTCTTACTCTTCATGGTAACAGAGTTATTTATATTGGTGGAAATAATTGTAGTCAGGGTAGGTATTGCTGTACTGGGCTCAATAATGTCTATTTTAAATTCAAATGATAGTCCCACATTGTGGTGAGCCCACAGGCAAACTATAAAAACAGGTTGTTCTAAGGTAAAATTGTACCAACAATCCAGTTTTTCAGTGGCACAAATTTTCCTTTCTTTTTCATTTGATTTGATTTTAGTGAGAGAGATTTGAGTTGCCTTCTCATGGGTGGACCCGTTGATCACTCGACACCCTATCTTTATTTCCTTTCCTGTCCTTCCCAGGAGTTGGGGAAGTTGGTTAGTATTATCCCAGCTCCATTCATTTTCTGAGTATACTTCAGTTCCATGCATGAGCAGGGTTGAGAGGTTTAAGTTTTTATCAGAACTTAATCTCATACTTCCGGTATACTTAACACGGGCCTGGGACCATGGCCACTCTAAGGTTCTTTGACCACAGGTTACAGAAAGTAGCATCAAGCTTTACGTGGTTGTTTTCACTGTTCTGCTGCAACCTCTGCTGTGTTTGCTTCTTGGACTGTCACTCGTTTCACGTGAGAGTGGTGAATCCAATTCTCTTTTCCTAGAATTTTAACAGCGCAGTAAGAACTTAACAATACAGTATAGGGTCCTTCCCATTTTGGTTCTAGTTTTGTTTTTCGCGAGAATACCTTTATCAACACTTTATCTCCAGGCTGTATAGCATGTGCCTGAATGTCTGATGGCACCGGCTGAAACCACTGAGCCTGATTTTGCAAGGCCTTAAACCGTTCTTGTAAGGCTAGTACCTATTGTGTTACTCGTTCATCTCCGTCTAATAGGCTGGTCTTAGCAGGGATATAAGTCCCTGGTATCGCTAAATGTCTCCCAAAAAGAATTTCTGCTGGTGGTAGTCCTATGGGTTGCCGTGGAGAATTTCGAACATCCCACAGAGCTAAGTTTAATGCCTCTGGCCATTTTAGGCTAGCATGTGTGCATATTCTTGCTATTTTCTCTTTTAATGTTCTATTCATTCTTTCTACTTGTCCTGAAGATTGTGGGTGATAAGGAGCATGTAGGTTTCTTTTTATTCCTAACGATTTACATAACTGATTGATTATGCTTGCTGTAAAATGGGCACCCCTGTCTGAATCAATGGCTTCTGGGACCCCATACCTGGGTATGATTTCCTTCAGTAAGGCTTTTACCATTCCCCCTGTGTCAGCCTTTCTTGTTGGAAAAGCTTCTACCCAGCCTGATAACTGATCTATTATCACTAACAAGTGTTTCTATCCATAGACAGATGGCATATCTGCATAAGCTATTTGCAGCTTCTGGAAAGGGAAGTAAGCCCATGGTCGTCCCCCCCAAATCTGAGCTTGGCTTGTTATTTGAAAACTTCTGGCAGGTCGGGCAGCTATTTGTTATTCTTCTAGCAGCTGCATAGATTCCTGGAGCAGCCCATACTTTCTGTACCTGTTTAGCTATTCCCTCGGCTCCCCCATGAGCTTTATCGTGAAACCACCTAGCTATAGTAATTAAATATTTTTTTGGTAGAATTGGTTTTTCCCCAATTGTCCATATTCCGTCACCATTTTGTTTTGCTTCCCACTGTTCCCATTGTTTTTTCTCTTCCACTGAGCAGTCTTTTTCATACATAGTTTTGGGGTCTATTAAGTTTGGCCACTCACTCTGGTCCATCCTTGGAACTGCCCCCATACATTCTCTCAGAGGTTGTTGAGCTGCAGCCCTCGCAGCAGCGTTGGCTAGAGCATTTCCTCTGCTAATTTCTGTAGTGTCTTTAGTATGGGCTGGGCAGTGTATTACCGCAATTTCTTTGGGCAGTTGAACTGCTTCCAGCAAATTACGTATTTCTTCTCCATTAGCTAATTTCTTTCCTGATGACGGCAAGAATCCTCGTTCTTTCCATAACATCCCTGTTGCATGACACACTCCAAATGCATATTTAGAGTCGGTATAGATATTTACCCGCAAGCTCTTACCTATTTTTTGCTGCTTGGGTCAATGCTATTAATTCTGCTCCTTGAGCACTTACTGATGGAGACAAAGGATTGGCCTCGAGCACCTCAAAGACGTTAGTGACAGCATAGCCGGAGTGACGTCTTCCGTCCAAATAATAGGATGACCCATCTGTAAACAGAACTAAGTCCGGGTTCTCCAAAGGTTCATCTTTAAGGTCCTCCCGGGGCTTGCTCGAGCTGACGACCACCTGCTCACAGGAATGATGTGGCTCTCCGTCCTCCGGTTGAGGCAATAGCGTTGCTGGATTCAAAATATTGCATCTTTTGAAAGTCACATTATCTGCATGCAGTATTATCAGTTCATAGCGGTCAGCTCTCTGTGGGGATAGTGCTTGAGTCGCATATTGCTTCATTAACAGTTCTACTTCATGTGGCACATACACAGTTAATGAATGACCCAAAACCACAGGTCGTGTTTTTTTCAGTAAGAGCTGCAGTAGCTGCTATTGCTCTGATGCGTCCTGGAGTGCCTTTAGCTACCTCATCTAGTTGCGTGGAGTAATAGGCCACTGGTCTACGGTGAGGGCCTAGTTTTTGGGTGAGTACCCCACTTGCTACTCCCTGTCGCTCATGGACAAATAATTCAAATAGTTTGCTATAATCTGGTAACCCGAGAGCAGGGGCTGAAACCAACGCTTTTTTCACAGATGTAAAAGCTTTCTCCCTTTCTGGGCCCCAGGCCAAAGGCTCTATTTCCTCCTTTTTTGTTGCCTGTACCAGAGGCTTAGTAAATTCTGCTAACCCCGGAATCCACGGTCGGCAGAATCCTACAGCTCCTAAAAATCCCCTAAGCTGTTTTTTTGTTACAGTACGAGGCATATCAAGAATTGTCTTTACTCGTTCTGGATCAACTAACCTGTGTCCTTCTCTTAAGATAAAACCCAAATATTTTACCTCTCTTTGACACAGCTGGAGTTTAGACAGAGATGCTCGATGCCCTTTTTCTGCAAGAGCGTTACACAGAGAAACAGTATCTTTCAAACATGTCTCATAATCTTTACTTGCTAATAACAAATCATCTACATATTGTATTAATGCAGAATGTCCTGGAAGTTCGATATCTGAGAGGTCATTTTTAAGTATACGCGAAAAAACAGTCGGAGACCCAGTAAATCCCTGTGGCAGCCTTGTCCAAGTTAATTGTTGTCCCTTTCAAGTGAAAGCAAAGAGATCTTGGCTATCTTCAGCTATCGGTATACTAAAAAAGGCTGCTGTTAGGTCAGTCACAGTAAAATAAGTTGCCCAGTGGGGTATCTGTAGTAAAATGGTTGATGGGTCGGGGACTACTGGATGTGGAGCAATTACATGTTGGTTTATAGCCCTTAAGTCTTGTACAAAGCGATACTCTGGATCACCATCAGCATCTTGCCTGTTCTTTTTAACTGGCAGAATTGGGGTGTTATATGGGGATTCACAGACTCTAAGGATACCCATTTTCAGATAATGATCAGTTTGTTTTTGGATACTCTTCTCTGCTTCCTTTGGGATAGGATATTGTTTAACTGCAGGAGGCAATCCCCCCTTTGTTTTTATCGAGACTGGACCGGCTGATTTCAGTAGTCCCACATCCATTCCTGAAGAGCTCCATAATTTTTTAGAAACTGATTCTAAACCTGTTGGAATTTGCAGATTAGTTGACTCTGGTTCTGGTGTCTTAGCCAGAACACATGAACCCATAATTATTAGCTTTATCCCTTCCGGCTGTAAGCAGATCTGAGTATCCAAGGCTTGCAGGAGATCTCTCCCCAAAAGGCATATAGGTGCGTCTGTGGAAATTATAAAATGTCCCCACACTGTTTTACCCTCAATAGTGAGTAATAAGGGCTTAGATAACATTCATTCGCCCTTTCCCATCACTCCTTGCATCACTATTTTATCTGATGATTTGCATCCTTTAGGCTCAAAATTTAAAAGGGAAAGGGTGGCTCCAGTATCCACTAGAAAGGGAACTTCTAAACCTTCAGTATTGCCATTACGTGACCCTCAAAATCCAAAACTACATCCCATAAATTTACTCCAATTTCCACAGTATTTTCTGAGTCTCCTGTTTCCTCTCATTGTGGATTGACTGGGAATCGCCTGGTCTCCTCCTTAGTGTTTGATTGTCTCATGCCGGTTCCTCTGTTCCTAACTACACGGGGCCTCACTGGGCACTCCTGCTGCCAGTGTCCTTGTTCCCCACAATAATAACAAACATCATTAACTCCTGACTGTACAGCACGTTCACTTTGGTTCCATCTATCTCTCCTGGCTCTTTCACGTCCCCTCCCCCTGGGTCCTCTAAATCCATCTCTTAACACAGCTGCTAACACACTAACTTCCTCTTTTTTTTGCTGTCTCTTTTCTTTTGCCCTCTCCTCCTCTCGACTATTATACACAAATGTGGCTAAACGTATTATTTTATCCATTCGCTTTCCTGGCCAGTCAGGAACATGTTTGGAAAACTACTTTCTAATGTCCGGGGCTGCTTGGTCTACAAATGTGGAAATCATTAGCGGCCTGTTAGCCTCGGCTTCTGGGTCTAGTCCTCCCCCATACATTCTGACTTGCTTAATTAGCCTAGCAAAGAAAGCCGAGGGGTGTTCCTCTGCCTGTTGCTGACACTCCCTTACTTGCAGTCTTTTGTCCTGCCAAACGTATAGCTTCTTCTAAGCCCTCTCTGGCTAATTGCAACTGCCTGTAATCTGCATCTACATTATGATTCCATCCGGGGTCCACAGCTGGCCAGGCTGTTTGAGCAGCCCCAACACACCCCTCTCTGCTGCCCAACGGTGGTTTGCATCCAAAATTGAGCACCTTTCATCTGGAGTGAACACAGATTCAAGGAGCATTTGTACATCTCCCCAGGTAGGGTCATACGCCCGCATAATTCCCCTTATGATTTGTAACACTCTTTCTGGATCATCCCTAAGTCTGGGGAGCCGTTGACTCCATATAATTAAATCTTGGGGTCTCCAGGGTCGGTAAACTCGTGTTGTGGCGACCCGAGGTACCCCTTCCAGACCGGGTGGGGGCACTCCTGGCACAGGAAGGCCTTCCAGAGGAGCTTGAAAGGCGGGGGCGGAAGGCAAGCGGGGGTGTAGGGAAGCTGAAGCAGAGGGTAGCGCATAGGGTGGAATAGTTTCCACAAGCGTTTCAGCAGCTGCGGTACTTACAGCATTCTGAGGAAAGAGTCTCTCTTTCCTAGGCGCCTCTTTTCATCTAGCAAATGCCCAGTTGTCCCATACATACCAGTAATCCATTTGTCTGGGGAACCTATTCTGCAAATGATGACGCAGGAAAGTTAGTTCCTGGTAACTGAAGGACCCCTGGGGTGGCCATCGCTCTGCCAGATTACCTTCCTTAGTCAGGAACGGCCAATCCTCCTGACATAGTTGGACTAACCTTTTTCTCCCTAAATTTTTGGTACCATCAATCTTACTCCAGTTTACCAAAATTTCGGCTAAGGGCGTCCCCTTTTCTATGCCGAAATTATTTCCCATATTGAGTTCCTGAAAAGTGCGTCTTAAGCAAATCAGGCAGTGCACTTCCTTCCCGGTAACACCAGTCCCTGTAGCTGGTGTGATCACACACACTATTTCTCTCCCTCTCTTTCTCTCGCTCTCTGGGAACTGCACTCACACCACCCGCGACTTTAACTGCTAGGACTGCTGTCCCTTCGCAGCAGGCGGCTTCTCAGCCGACGGGTGCCCCAATCGGTTCCCAGGCTACACGCACTCAAAGGGGACTCCCTTTGGCCTATGAGGCACTGATGCTGCTATGACCTCACAAGGACAGCCAACAGCCAGGAGCCATCCCACTGGCCTATCAGGCTATAGGACTGCTGTGACCTCACAAGCACAGCCAGCAGCTATGGGCCTGCCAGTGACCTATCAGACACGTGTCGCGGCCCGAAAGGAGTCGTTCAGGACGACCTCCCTCCCCTTAGGACCAACGACCAAGTTCGTGATGCCCTTGCACTCAATTAAGGTGAAAACGACACCAGCCAACCAGTTTAAGATTTATTAAGGCAAAATGGAATCAACTAACGAGACATGTCCCGCGTCACACGTTTAGGGAAAAAGAGAGGAAAAGGGGAAGAGAGAGAGAGAAAGATATCACCACCCGTGGATCCAGCGGCGTCCCGTTGGTCCTCTTCTTTTGGGAGTCCTTGCGGCGGGGCGGGGGGGCAGAGGGGGGAAGCTCCCGTCTGGTTCCGCTGACTCTGCTCGAGTTCTTCAGTCGTCGCAAGCAAGCCCCCCCATTCACACAGTCTGCAGTTTTTATAGGTTCTTGCCTGGCCTCTGGGAGGTGCTTCCTCGCTTCCCATGCAGATTAACCGTCATGCGCAGTCCGCCCTCTCGGAACCTTCCAGAAATGGGCTGGGGTATCTGGGGGTCTCCTGCTCATGCGCAGATGGCAAATGAGTACGTGCGGTTCGTGCCCTAGAGACGCCCTTCTGCCCTTTTCGCACCCTTTTTACCCTGTGCAGGTGCACGAGGTTGTTTACTTCGCAGACGGCTCCCGGGGGCGCCAGCGCGGCATTGCCCGACACACCTTGGCAGCGGCAGCTTTGCAGCAGCAGCAGCAATGTCAAGACAAAACCGCATTTAGTACCGGTCCTCTACACCACCCCGTGTCTCAACATTGCAGCTTGGCAGCAGGAGAGAGAGAGAGAGAAAGAAAGCAAGCAAGCAAGGAAGGAAAGGAGAGAGAATTAGGGACGGGGGGGAAGTCGTGGGAACAACATGGGTTTGGGTAAAAAATAAAGTGCTTAACAGTGATTAAACAGAGGTCTTGCTCAATGCAAGCTTATTCTTTAACAACTTCAACAACATTTAACTTTACAAAACAGACATCAAAACTGAGTTAATGAGGTAGGATTGTTACAATAGGCATAAAACAGCTGGCAAATGCGCTGTGGATGTCAATATGCAATTTCCTCCTTCAGGAGAAACTGGGAAATGATGGGTACTGTGGTTGGCCACGGCCAATGGATGGCACGGATTTTCTTTATGCCGTCCGGCAAGGTGGTAGGAACAAATTGCATATTTGACACAACATGTCCGATTAATTGAACAAAGCAAGGAATTATACAAGAACATTAAGGCGGCAACTGCACCTAACAAATACAATATTAACTGTTTCACCCACGGTGCCCCCAGTAACCAGGACTACAAATCGCCACTCCAGCCATTCCAGGTTTGGACGGGGACGTGGGCTATTTTTCTGATATCTTTGGTTAACTGGAGAACTACTTCGCCTACATCATCTATTTCCAAACAACAGTTAGGAATATTTAATTTCCCACACACTTCTCCCTCTTCAGCTAACAGGTAATCTAAAAACCATGTGGTGCTGAAGGATTGCCGTGCGCATCTGTTGGGATTGCCAAGTTAGAAGATCTATCGTGTCAGCGGTTTTGTTGGTAATAATTTCTAGAGCCGCTTGTAGTCTGATTATTTC
Organism: Dromaius novaehollandiae; assembly: GCF_036370855.1. Lineage (NCBI taxonomy): Eukaryota > Metazoa > Chordata > Aves > Casuariiformes > Dromaiidae > Dromaius > Dromaius novaehollandiae. The sequence goes on along the minus strand of NW_026991432.1, from coordinate 312,351 downwards.
CCCATTTTTGCGTCCCGCCCAAATTTCCCTTAATGGATCGCGTCTTACAGGCAACACTTCTGTCTCCAAGGTTATCATATACCTTTATGCCTAACCGAGGTCCACTTGTTTCTGGCAAAAGGAAAAACAAAGGTCTGATAATCCCTATATAACAAATTCCCAACCACCCCGTGGGTAAAAATGTATATGCTGTGTGCCTGCATATCCAGTAATGCCCCTTCTTAGCTCCAATGCCCTGAGCAAATGGCCCGTTTATCCCTGGTGGGAATTGAAAGTAAGTTGCATCTCTGTTGCCCAGAGGGCTGAAGAAGGTGGTTGCCCCATCACCTATTTGGCCGGTACAATACCAAGCCCCAGAAGTGTATTCTGGTGGTAGGTTTGCCATAGCACATATAAGCACATTAAGACAAGAAGTATCTTTCCAACACAGGTTAAGAATGCCATTCTTGGCTGTTGTGTTTTCAACAATAAAGCTAATTATGATCGCAGCACACAATTACAAAAAATGATAAAAATAACTGTTATAACTACCACAGGTAGTATCGTTGAGGACACTCAAGCTCAACATAAGACAAGTCTTCTTCCCCAGTGCCCTCTTCCTTTTACATTGTTGACCTAAAAGGAAGGGAGGATCCACCTGGCATGGATTCTATGATCTTTCCCATGGGCATCAGTAGCTACCCATGCATACAGATTTTTTGAAGCTTTTAGTACTAGAGGTATTTGTCCCACAGTGGGTAAGTCCACTAGAACCGGTTGTCCTGGGTAATACAAGGGATTCCTCGGTTTCTTATTCTCCCCAGTCCCAGGTAAGAGGGATGGAGGATTAGGGCAAAAAGCAGCGAGTCTGGGGCAGCCATTTACTCCCCATCGTCCATTGACTTTAGTTACTGCATCAGATATTCGTCGCGCCCATCCGGGATTGTGCGGTCTCAGGGTTCGTTTTAAGAGTCCTGGGGTGCAGACGGGGTCTTGGGATAAGGGAGGAGGAACTTTGGGGTTTGAGGAAGATGGGGTTCCCCTTATCCTGTCCCAACTTCTTACCAAACCTTCCAGGTTGGGAGTTGGTAACCTATCCATGACTTCTCTGGGAATTCCCTTTGAAATGCCTTCTGCCCATAATAATTGTCTCCTGCTATCCAACACCCGTACCGGTTTCCCAGGATGTGGGTGTTGCAGGGATTTATATTGCCTCCCACTTTCCTCAACTCTTCTTATTTCTGCTTTATGCTTTGTTTCCCCCTGGCCAGTGAATCCCATACGCCTTCCGTAATTAATTAGCTCCTGTGCCACCTCCCCCCAAGTCATGTCGGGGGGGCCTCCCCTTCGTCTCGGTCGGGGAGTTCGTAATCGGTCTTGCAGCTGAACAGCATATAGTTTTAAAGCATCAGGAAGTCCCCTGATCAGAGGATGTGACCTCTCGGGGTCTGCCACACACTGCATGGGGGAGGGCTGCTGCAGAAGCAGCAAACGGTCATGCATCAATTGGAGGCAAGCAGTTTTCTGCACGCTTTCCAGAATGTGGCCCGCTGTGGGTGTTTTAATAGAAAAAGGGTCTCCTCTTTCCATTGGGTCTAATCCTCCTGCCCAGTAGGCTACCCTCTGGGTCAAGGACCATGGTTCCCTGTTATCATTTGTGGTTAGAAAGACTCTGGGTCCCCAATATCCTCTAGCTTCATCTTCGCTCAGCAGAATGCGATCCCCCCCGGTGAGGGAGACTCTCCACACATACTCAGTTTCAGTTTCCCGGGAGCCCCAGGAGTATTTTTCCTGTATTTTAGCCAAGTCCTGAGGGGAATAGGGGATAATACGCGTGGTACGTCGTTGAATACCCCCCTGACCATTATCAGTGGTTTCCGTTTTAATCAAGGGTCTCATTACTACATTCCCATCTCCAGGATAAAAGCAGTTCCTGCTGTCTTCTAATTCTTTAATTGGATATATGGATTTTAGATCAGATGCCTGTTTTCCGTCTAGTTCGGCCAAATTCGAGAATCCCGGTTCACTATCATTAACCCCCCGCCTGTTTTCTTCCAATTCAGACCGCAGGATTCTCTCTCGGTCTAGTGAGTCTGATAAGATTATGTGAAGCCGCTGAGTATGGTTGCGCTCCGCAGTGAGTTGACTTTGCAAGTTTCTTACCTGTTCTTGCAAAGACTCAACTGTCTCTTTGGCTCGACTCCGGGAGTCTTGCAAGAACTCGATTGTCTCTTTGGCTCGACTCTGGGAGTTTCTTATGTGTTCTCCCAAGGACTCAATGGTCTTTTTATCACCTTGCCTCCCCCACCGGGCAGCAATTAGTGCTGCCCCTAAAACACCACAAACTGTTGCCCGAGCCATGCCAAGAGAGAGCAGGGCTTTATAGCCCTTCAGATTCTCAAAAGAGGATTATCCTTCATTGTCAGATCCTCTGTACTACAAATTATTCACAAGCACAGCACACTGTCACGGGCCTGCCACTGCCATAAAGGGCACGGAGGCTGCTGTGACCTCACAAGCACAGCCAGCATGTATGGGCCTGAAACTGCCCTATAGGGCACTGAGGCTGCTGTGACCTCACAAGCACAGCCAGCAGCTATGGGCCTCCCACTGGCCTATAGGGCACTGAGGCTTCTCTGACCTCACAGCAGTCATTGGCCTTGAACTGGCCTATCAGGAATAGGACAGCTGTGACCTGACAAGCACGGCCAGCAGGCATGGGCATCCAACTGCCCTATGAGGCCCCGAGACAAACGTGACCTCATAACGCAGCCAGCAGGCATGGAGCTGTCACTGCCCTATCAGGCACTGGTACTTCCGTGACATCACAAGTACAGCCAGCAGCCATGGGCATCCCACTGGCCAATGAGGCACTAAGACAAAGGTGACCTCAAAATGCAGCCAGCAGCCATGGGCCTGCCACTGGCCTATCAGGCAACAGGACTGCTGTGACCTCACAAGCACAGCCAGCAGCCAGCAGCCAGGGCATCGCACTGGCATATGAGGCACTGAGGCTGCTGTGACCTCACAAGCACAGCCAGTAGCCAGGAGCCTGACACTGGCCTAGGAGGCAGTGAGGCTGCTGTGACCTCACAGTCACAGCCAGCAGCCAGGAGCCTGCCACTGGCCTAGGAGGCACTCAGGCTGCTGTGACGTCACAAGCACAGCCAGCAGCCAGGAGCCTGCCACTGGCCTAGCAGGCACTGAGGCTGCTGTGACCTCACAAGCACAGCCAGCAGCCATGAGCCTGCTACCGGCCTAGGAGGCACTGAGGCTGCTGTGACCTCACAAGTACAGCCAGCAGCCATGAGCCTGCCACTGGCCTAGGAGGCACTGAGGCTGCTGTGACCTCACAAGCACAGCCAGCAGCCATGAGCCTGCCGCTGGCCTCGGAGGCAATGAGGCTGCTGTGACCTCACAAGCACATCCAACAGCCATGAGCCTGCCACTGGCCTAGCAGGCACTCAGGCTACTGTGACCTCACAAGCACAGCCAGCAGCCAGGAGCCTACCACTGGCCTAGGAGGCACTGAGGCTGCTGTGACCTCACAAGCACAGCCAGCAGCCATGAGCCTGCCGCTGGCCTCGGAGGCAATGAGGCTGCTGTGACCTCCCAAGCACAGCCAGCAGCCATGAGCCTGCTACTGGCCTAGGAGGCACTGAGGCTGCTGTGACCTCACAAGCACAGCCAGTAGCCAGGAGCCTGCCACTGGCCTAGGAGGCACTGAGGCTGCTGTGACCTCACAAGCACAGCCAGCAGCCATGAGCCTGCTGCTGGCCTCGGAGGCAATGAGGCTGCTGTGACCTCCCAAGCACAGCCAGCAGCCATGAGCCTGCTACTGGCCTCGGAGGCACTGAGGCTGCTGTGACCTCACAAGCACAGCCAGCAGCCATGAGCCTGCTGCTGGCCTCGGAGGCAATGAGGCTGCTGTGACCTCCCAAGCACAGCCAGCAGCCATGAGCCTGCTACTGGCCTAGGAGGCACTGAGGCTGCTGTGACCTCACAAGCACAGCCAGTAGCCAGGAGCCTGCCACTGGCCTAGGAGGCACTGAGGCTGCTGTTACCTCACAAGCACAGCCAGCAGCCAGGAGCCTGCCGCTGGCCTCGGAGGCAATGAGGCTGCTGTGACCTCCCAAGCACAGCCAGCAGCCATGAGCCTGCTACTGGCCTAGGAGGCACTGAGGCTGCTGTGACCTCACAAGCACAGCCAGTAGCCAGGAGCCTGCCACTGGCCTAGGAGGCACTGAGGCTGCTGTGACCTCACAAGCACAGCCAGCAGCCATGAGCCTGCTGCTGGCCTCGGAGGCAATGAGGCTGCTGTGACCTCCCAAGCACAGCCAGCAGCCATGAGCCTGCTACTGGCCTAGGAGGCACTGAGGGTGCTGTGACCTCACAAGCACAGCCAGCAGCCATGAGCCTGCTGCTGGCCTCGGAGGCAATGAGGCTGCTGTGACCTCACAAGCACAGCCAGCAGCCATGAGCCTGCTGCTGGCCTCGGAGGCAATGAGGCTGCTGTGACCTCCCAAGCACAGCCAGCAGCCATGAGCCTGCTACTGGCCTAGGAGGCACTGAGGCTGCTGTGACCTCACAAGCACAGCCAGCAGCCATGAGCCTGCTGCTGGCCTCGGAGGCAATGAGGCTGCTGTGACCTCCCAAGCACAGCCAGCAGCCATGAGCCTGCTACTGGCCTAGGAGGCACTGAGGCTGCTGTGACCTCACAAGCACAGCCAGCAGCCAGGAGCCTGCCACTGGCCTAGGAGGCAGTGAGGCTGCTGTGACCTCACAGTCACAGCCAGCAGCCAGGAGCCTGCCACTGGCCTAGGAGGCACTCAGGCTGCTGTGACGTCACAAGCACAGCCAGCAGCCAGGAGCCTGCCACTGGCCTAGCAGGCACTGAGGCTGCTGTGACCTCACAAGCACAGACAGCAGACAGGGGCCTGCCACTGCCCTATAAGACACTGAGGCTGCTGTGACCTCACAAGCAAAGCCAGCAGCTGTGGGTCTGCCACTTGCCTATCAGGCAATAGGACTGCTGTGACCTGACAAGCACAGCCAGTAGCCAGGGGCCTGCCACTGGCCTAAAGGGAACGGAGGCTGCTGTGACCTCACGAGCCCAGGCAGCAGCCAAGGGCCTGCCACTGCCCTATAGGGCACTGAGGCTGCTGTGACCTCACAAGCACAGCCAGCAGCTATGGGCCTGCCACTGTGCTATGAGGCACTGAGGCTGCTGTGACCTCACAAGCACAGCGAGTAGCCAGGGGCCTCCCACTGACCTATAAGGTACAGAGACAAATGTGACCTCAAAAGGCATCCAGCACACAGGGGCCTTCCACGGCCCTATCAGGAACTAGGACTGCTGTGACCTCACAAGCACGGCCAGCAGCTATGGGCCTGCCACTGGCCTATAGGGAACGGAGGCTGATGTGACCTCACAAGCACAGCCAGCAGCCATTGGCCTGCCACTGTCCAAACAGGCACTGAGGCTGCTTTGACCTAACCAGCACACCAAGCAGCCATTGGCCTCCCTCTGGCCTACAGGAAAAGGAGGCTGATGGGACCTCACAAGCACAGCGAGGAGCCAGAGGCCTCCCACTGCCCCATAAGGTACAGAGACAAATGTGACCTCAAAAGGCAGCCAGCAGACAGAGGCCTGCCACAAGCCTATCAGGAAATAGGACTGCTGTGACGTTACAAGCACAGTCAGCAGCTTCGGGCCTGCCACTGGCCTATGAGGCACGGAGGCTGCTGTGACCTCAAAAGCACACCAAGCAGACATTGGCCTCCCATGGGCCTGTCAGGCACTGAGGCTGCTGTGACCTCACAAGCCCAGCCAGCAGCCATTGGCCTCCAACTGGCATACCTGGCACTGAAGCTTCTGTAACCTGAAAAGCACAGCCAGCAGCCACGTGCCTGCCACTGGCCTCTGAAGCACTGAGGCTGCTGTGACCTCACAAGCACAGCCAGCAGCTGTGGGTCTGCCACTGGCCTATCAGGCTGTAGGACTGCTGTGACCTCACAAGCACAGCCAGCAGCTATGGGCCTGCCACTGGCCTGTGAAGCACTGAGGCTGCTGTGACCTCACAAGCACAGACAGCAGCTATGGGCCTGCCACTGGCCTATGAGGCACTGAGGCTTCTCTGACCTCACAAGCACAACCAGCAGCTATGGACCTCACACTGGCTATCAGGCACTCATACTGCTGTGACCTCACAAGCACAGCCAGCAGCCATGGGCCTGCCCCTGGTGTATGAGGAACTAGGACTCCTGTGCCTTCACAAGCACAGGCAGCAGCTGTGGGCCTGCCACTGAACTGTGAAGCACGGAGACAAACATGGCCTCACAAGCACAACCAGCAGCCAGGGGCCTGCCACTGCCCTATGAGACACTGAGGCTGCTGTGACCTCACAAGCAAAGCCAGCAGCCAGGGGACTCCCTTTGGCCTATGAGGCACTGATGCTGCTATGACCTCACAAGGACAGCCAACAGCCAGGAGCCATCCCACTGGCCTATCAGGCTATAGGACTGCTGTGACCTCACAAGCACAGCCAGCAGCTATGGGCCTGCCAGTGACCTATCAGACACGTGTCGCGGCCCGAAAGGAGTCGTTCAGGACGACCTCCCTCCCCTTAGGACCAACGACCAAGTTCGTGATGCCCTTGCACTCAATTAAGGTGAAAACGACACCAGCCAACCAGTTTAAGATTTATTAAGGCAAAATGGAATCAACTAACGAGACATGTCCCGCGTCACACGTTTAGGGAAAAAGAGAGGAAAAGAGGAAGAGAGAGAGAGAAAGATATCACCACCCGTGGATCCAGCGGCGTCCCGTTGGTCCTCTTCTTTTGGGAGTCCTTGCGGCGGGGCGGGGGGGCAGAGGGGGGAAGCTCCCGTCTGGTTCCGCTGACTCTGCTCGAGTTCTTCAGTCGTCGCAAGCAAGCCCCCCCATTCACACAGTCTGCAGTTTTTATAGGTTCTTGCCCGGCCTCTGGGAGGTGCTTCCTCGCTTCCCATGCAGATTAACCGTCATGCGCAGTCCGCCCTCTCGGAACCTTCCAGAAATGGGCTGGGGTATCTGGGGGTCTCCTGCTCATGCGCAGATGGCAAATGAGTACGTGCGGTTCGTGCCCTAGAGACGCCCTTCTGCCCTTTTCGCACCCTTTTTACCCCGTGCAGGTGCACGAGGTTGTTTACTTCGCAGACGGCTCCCGGGGGCGCCAGCGCGGCATTGCCCGACACACCTTGGCAGCGGCAGCTTTGCAGCAGCAGCAGCAATGTCAAGACAAAACCGCATTTAGTACCGGTCCTCTACACCACCCCGTGTCTCAACATTGCAGCTTGGCAGCAGGAGAGAGAGAGAGAGAAAGCAAGCAAG